>NC_090073.1:5196250-5537500 GCF_038355195.1 Osmerus mordax | reverse complement strand
ATATCCTTTCAAGGATGACACCATCTCCTACCAGCTCCTGGGCGGTGTCATGATCCCGTTCACTCTCATAGTGGTGAGACGCCGCTTCGCGTACTCACTGCCTAGTTTCTGCGTCCACATCCGCGTTCACAGACACCACATGCTCATTCAACACTGGTCAGAAATGTCCGACACCTCACCACAAAGACAATTGTCTTGAATTTGCAGGGAGTTTCTTTCTCACACAATAGTTGGAAGCACTAACGATTTCCCTCTCAGTCGGTCTCTTCAACGCGTGTTGCTAAGCGACGCACCTCCGTGAAACTGGGGACCTTCTCTGTGTGTCACTCGGACATGTCTTGTTTTTTTCTCTAAAGATGGTCTGTGGAGAATGCCTCGCCGTGTACCTGACCAGCCTGAAGACCAAATCCAAAGCCCCGGGGGCCTCCTATGTGTCCAGAATCTACAAGGCCGTGGGCAGCTTCCTGTTTGGGGCTGCCACTAACCAATCGCTGACAGACATCGCCAAGTACTCCGTTGGTCGGTTGCGGCCTCACTTCCTTGCTGTGTGCAAGCCCCAGTGGAGCAGCATCGACTGCAAGGCGGGGGGATATGTGGAGAACTTCACCTGCACTGGAGATCCCACCATGGTGGATGAGGCCAGGTAGGGGCACCTCCATGAACCGTAGCTGTACAGCTATTCAGGAATAACGTGAGGCCTATTCAGGGATATAACCCCTCCTTGGTTACACACTCCAGGGATAGATTACTAGAGAGTACTTTACTTGGATTGTCAGGATCAGACTCACATTTGTTGGATAACCAGGAATACACTCTTTTTGGAGTTGTGGGACATTCAGGAATGAACATCTTGACCTACAGGCTTATGAGGAAACACTATTCCTTAGTGTAGGGAGTCAGGTGGCTGAGCGGTGAGGGAATCGGGCTAGTAATCCGAAGGTTGCCAGTTCGATTCCCGGTCATGCCAACTGACGTTGTGTCCTTGGGCAAGGCACTTCACCCTACTTGCCTCGGGGGAATGTCCCTGTACTTACTGTAAGTCGCTCTGGATAAGAGCGTCTGCTAAATGACTAAATGTAAATGTAGTGACAGGCTAATTAAAGAATCAACTCGTACCTAGTTACAGGCTGAGTAAGGAATATACAGTTTCCTTATTGCCACCGGACTGTGTGTTTAAAATCCTGTCTCCCTCCCTCCCTCCCTCCCTCCCTCCCTCCCTCCCTCCCTCCCTCCCTCCCTCCCTCCCTCCCTCCCTCCCTCCCTCCCTCCCTCCCTCCCTCCCTCCCTCCCTCCCTCCCTCCCTCCCTCCCTCCCTCCCTCCCTCCCTCCCTCTCTCTCTCTCTCTCTCTCTCTCTCTCTCTCTCTCTCTCTCTCTCTCTCTCTCTCTCTCTCTCTTTTCAGAGTGTCCTTTTTCTCGGGTCATTCCTCTTTCTCCATGTACTGTATGCTGTTTCTGGTGGTGAGTACGACAGCTCTGACATATTGTGAGGGTCGTGGCTTAGAGTCTGTAGTCCCAGGGAGTCTAACTCAATGTGTCCTTACATTGGTGTGGAGGGTGATGCAATAGTGTGTGTGTGGACTCCTAACCGATGTGTGTGCTGGTGTTCAGATGTAGTGTGCAGTCTAACAGGTATGTGTGTGTGTGTGCTGGTAGCTGTACCTCCAGGCCAGGCTGCAGGTGCGCTGGGCGAGGCTGCTGCGGCCCACGGGCCAGTTCTTCCTGCTGGCCGTGGCTGTGTACGTGGGGCTGTCCCGGGTGTCGGACTACAAACACCACTGGAGCGACGTGCTCACTGGCCTTCTGCTAGGAGCCCTGGTGGCTATATTGACGGTGAGACACACCAGATGAGATGTGTGTGTGTGTGGGGGGGGGGGGGATATGATGATAATAATAATAATAATTATGTGTTCCTTTAGTAGACTCTTCTGATCCGACAGCACAGGCATACTAAACGATTTGAACATGCAACCTCTTGGTCCGCAGTAAAAAACGATCTAACCAGTGACCCCTCCCACTCAATCTCTCCACCCCTCCTTGGCTCTCTCCCTCCGTTCCCTCACAGGTCGTCTGTGTGTCTAATTTCTTCAAGCCGTCCGTCAAAGTGGTGGAGGTGGAGGAGGTAGAGGAGCAGTCACACACTAGTTTACAAGACAATCCGTCCAATGGAAACCACTACGGAAGTACCGACTAGAGCTCTGGTCACATGGTCCTAGCAGACAGCCAATAGGGAGGGCAGCCATACTGTATGTAAGTTAGCTACAACAAGTAGCCACACCCTATAACTGTTATACGACTACAAAGCTGGTTTCTGGCGTTTAGATGCCAGACATCAGCCCACAGAGGTAATGATGCTCGTCCTTTAGCTCAGTGAGAGATCGCTGTCTCAGGTCTCATGCTGTGTCTGTGTGGGCTTGGCTGTCAGACTTGAAGCTAGTGGAGAATGGCACCACAGAGGTTTATTGTTCAATAAATGGACTTCCAGGTGCGTAGGACATAATGGCTTATGTGTTTGTGCTGCTGGGCTATGGTAGACCCAACACCTGTGAATGAAAGATTCCCTCACATGGAAGCCGGGTGACTTCATGAACTCATAAATAATGTATGTACTGTTTATTCTCCGTATGTGCTGTATACAGTGTGTATATACTGTATGTACTGTATATATGTACTGTGTATATACTCTGAATGCTGCCTTAGTCAAAAATGCTGCTGCTACCTGCCCCAAATCTTCCCTGCAGAATCTGTGTTTGTGTGTGCGTGTGTGTGTTAGCGTGTGTGTGTGTGTGTGTGTGTGTGAGTGAGTGAGTGAGTGAGTGAATAATGCTGGCAGAGGTAAGGAACTATTTTGTTACCGTTTGTATAAATATGTTTGTATTGTTGATTGTCCTACTGTAAATCCTGTTGAGTGATTTTTGGGGGGCTTTTTAAAAAGACAAAACGCTACATCGGATGATGATGCCAATAAAAATGATTGATTATATCATTCCATTTAGCGACACAGGTACTGTGGAATGGGCGTACGCAGATGCCCTTGGTGCAGCACCACTGTGTTGTACCTGCTGGCTGGCTGAACCACTTTAAACGTTTAATAAAGCCTGAGCATTTCCCTGTGAAAACTTGTGTCTAATTCATTGACAGGTTTGGGTAGAGTAACACTACAAGTATGTAGATGTATAGAGTACCATGCAGGTGACTTCATTGTTTTGTTCTATAAGTTGTACCGTAGTCATGGAAATATACCTTTCGCATCCACCCTAACTGCCATTCTTTCAGTGCAGTCGATTTTAGCTTGAGTCATTTCATAAAGGGACTGTTGGAGCCAGGAGAATACAGATTTAAATGATTCCCGTTGTCTGTCCAATCAGCTCTGCGGCCTCTTCTACTTCCTGGTTAAGAAACCCGAAAGAAGATCCTCAGCTTTACTAGTTGATCACATGACATGACTGCTTGCAGAGAAGGATCTGATTTAAAAGGATTGTGAAAGGATGTATTTTGCATAGGCAGGCTGTGTTAAACATGGCTTCAGAGGAGGGCCAAAAGCCTAAGCAAGGTTGCGTTCCCCACCTGCATGTTGCTTTGTAGAAAAAACATCAAGATAAATGTGTGTTATTTTCATTGTAATCTTCTGAGCTTTCAAGCTCGTAGCTCCTATTGAACAGCCTATGATAAAGCTGTGTGCTGTATGAGAGCGGGTCGTGGTGTTTCCTGATGAGTCCTGTTCTCACGGGAGGAGAGGACTCTGTTCCTCTCACGGTAGCTCACCGTGTCCTGCAGGTGTTCTCGGTTCCTCTCCTGATTGGACGAGACAGTCCCAGACAGGACCACTAGAGATCCTCTCAGTCACAAGGTGCAGTTTCGTACGGACCTCAGCAGCAGCCAGCCGATCCATTTGTGGAGTCTTGAAATGGTATCAAACAGAAGAGAATCGGATTAGAAAATCATGTGACGACAAAAAAAAAAGAGTTCAGCACGTGCTGCCGGACAAAAACAATTATTATCCCCAAATATCATGGAATCATCGACCTCGGAGTAAACAATACTCTAGTATTTCCAGTGATAGTATTCTACACAATAGTCATATTTTCAGTGCTGGCTTCCTATTGATGACATTATGAAACTCTCCCAAATGTGCATGGTGGAGTCGATGTGTGGCCCTGGTCAAATAAGAAGACAATGCCTTGTTCTGTGTTCCCTGATGGCACGTGATACGGACAGACGATCACGAGTCGGGCAACAATAGTCCCATTACCTCAACTCTGTGGCCCATGGGCTTTCAGGCTGACACCACGGGACAGGCCTGTGACGCGCCTCCTTAGCTAGCCTCGACTCACATCCGGGACGTTTCTGTGGGGCCACAGGGGGCTGGGGAGCACTTCCTGGGTCCAGCAGCCTTCACTGTAGACTGAAGGAGGTTCGCCAGTTCATTGGGTTACTTGATCCAGGGCATTATTAAAGCTCCTTTACTGAATCTAGGTTTGTTTTATTTACATATGGCTTCTGCAAGCGATAACTGTTTCATAAGGTCTTATCAATTACATTGACCACAAAAATGTCATGGTTCAAGTTGAGGTTTCAAGTTTATTTGCCATTTGTGCATTATATATATATATATTTGAGGTGAGTGTGAGGCCATGGTGTTGGTCCTGCCACAATGCTCCTGCTGTACCCTCTTACACAATAGCTTTGGATGACAGAGTCACTATTCAAAGCCCTTCACCACACAGGCAAACAGTGACACTGAGCACTGCTGAACTGAATCTGTGGACTAGAATTGTAATGTTCTTTTATGATAGGGGACGATAGGGGTTGTTTTTATGATAGCCATTTTTTTATATATAGCTTATGACATGGTGAAGGAGTGTTTAGTACTGCTATCCTATTGCTGTTATTTCCTTCCTTCAGAGTGCATGTTTTAGTGTCATGGCCTCACATGGCCTGGGTCTTCATCACCCTCTGGTGGTCATATTTGGAATTACATTAGTTAACATTTGAGCAGATATCCAAAGCAATGTGCAAATAGATCAGTGTTCGTCAATCCTGGTCCTCGGGGAACCCACTGTCATGCATGTTTTAGATGTTTGCCTGCTCCCACACACCTGATTCAAATGAATGGTCGTTATCAAGCTTGTGCCGAGATTGAAAATGCCCCATTCATTTGACTCAGGTGTGTGGGAGCAGGTAAACATGTAAGTCATAAAGGAGAGTGGGTTCCCTGAGTACCAGGGTTGATCGACATGAATGTGAAACACGTGTACATATTTATATTTCATTCATAAATGAGAAGTGGGTCAGATTTTCTTGTTGTCCGCAAGTGAATGCAGACTCCTTTATTATTAATCAACACCACTCTAAGCTTTATTTCAGTCCCCATTCGCACACAAAGGGATTGATGGATCCTACTGGAACCCTAGGTTGAACAGTACTTTTGAAGTTCAACAATGACTGCCACAGATTACACAATGTTCTATAGGCAGCTGAATGAAACAGTGACTCGTTATTTTGAATCAATAGTTCCCCCCTCCCCCCGCATCACAAACGAATACCGTCCCGAATTTAAGCGCGTTCTAAACCGTCATCTTAACTTATATACTCAAGTCTCACATTTCTAACATACCGATCCATCGCTACCCGAGCACACCCACCCAGCATCTTTGAGGAGAACGCACATCTGAAGAACTTTACAGCACAGGATGGTTGTAAAACGGTTTATTCTTCTTAGGAGAAATCTGTACATGGAGGTGTAGTGGCCCCTCAGTGTTCACATACATAAGCACAGTGGAGACGGACAGGACGAGCAGGCTGAAGGACCAGGGAGCCGGTGGGTCACGCTTTACTCAAAACTGGACAGGAAGGTCAACACAATCTGCTTCAGTGTGGCATCTGACGCCGGTGAGATCTGCCCGTCGGTCCTGGAACGAGACACACCCAGGGGGTTAAAGACGTCAGGTGGGGGAAAACAGCGAGTGACAGGATTTGCCTAAACAGACCATAAGGCTGTGCAACTACAGTGATTTGGAATTTGACTTATAAAGATGTTAAATGTTCCATTTGACAAAATCAGAGTTCGTCAAAAAGCTTACACTCGAATAAATAAAAACTTTCTAACAGCTTTACCATGTTGTCACTAGTACCACACCAAGGGTATTAGCCTGTGTCCCTGCAAAGCCCTGTATCTAACAGAAGTGTCCAGGCGGTGAGTGCTCCTACCTGATAGTGGCCAGCAGGTCTTGGTGCTGGCTGAGAACATGCTGCAGGAAGGCCTTCTCGAACTTGGTGATCTTGTTGGGATCCATCTTGTCCAGATGACCTCTGACCCCGGCGTAGATGACCGTCACCTGCTCCTCAATAGCCATGGGGCCTAGGTGAGGAGGGAAGATGGCAGGGGGGGGGGGGGGGTGAGGAGGCATGTGAGCATGGCAGTCAACGCAGATCTCAGGACACATTGCTCGCTGGTGTTCTCTCAGATACGCCCAGACGCTCCGAGGAGGCGGAGGGGGGGCTACTCACAGTACTGTCCCTGCTTCAGGAGCTCCGTCAGACGGACTCCACGGTTCAGCAGCTGCTGGGTGGCGGCGTCCAGGTCGGAGCCGAACTGGGCGAAGGCAGCCACCTCACGGTACTGGGCCAGCTCCAGCTTCATGGTACCGGCCACCTGGAGGAGGAGGAGGAGAGGGGAAGGCCTACAAATGTTGGATCCGTCATGTTTTACCTTAATTTCCTTCACTAAAAAAGGTCATGCACCATCAGTATGATTAAAGCCCAGTTTGAATTCATTATTAGGTCATGTTAGGTTGTGTGGTTGGGTCAAAGCCAGTTCCAGGTGACGGAAGGCTCAAGGCTCGACTTGTGAGAGCGTACCTGCTTCATGGCCTTGGTCTGGGCAGCAGAGCCCACACGGGACACAGACAGACCGACGTTGATGGCGGGACGGATGCCCTTGTAGAACAGCTCTGTCTCCAGGAAGATCTGAGATGGGGAGGGAGGAGACAGATCGGGTCAGGAGGTCGTCACGTCAACATCTCCCAACAGCTGACCCATTCACAGGGTCTGCCACATCCAGGGGCACACACACACACACACCTGTCCGTCTGTGATGGAGATGACGTTGGTAGGAATATAGGCCGACACGTCGCCAGCCTGGGTCTCGATGACGGGCAGGGCCGTCAGGGAGCCGCCGCCGAAGTTGTCGTTCATCTTGGCCGCCCTCTCCAGCAGACGGGAGTGCAGGTAGAAGACGTCTCCGGGGTAGGCCTCGCGGCCGGGGGGGCGACGCAGCAGCAGGGACATCTGGCGGTAGGCCACCGCCTGGGGGAGGAGACGGCACGGTTAGGGATTTGGAAACGGCCGTTTCCCCCAAACCTGACACTCACAAGACACCAGGTCCCAACCACTGACTGAATGCCTGAACCCAACTCTCCTTCACATGTGGTTAGAGCGTCGACTGCAGACCCTAACCCCGTAGCATACGTTCGTATGAAAGTGTCTGCTAAAACGCCACATTACAAGTCATAATTCATTCATTTGGCATAGGCTTTTATCAAATGGGACGTACAGTGGGGGATCTGAACCAGCAACCTCTTGATCTAAACAAACGCTCTAACCACCGAGCTATGACCCCCCCCCCCCCTCCCCAATATACCACAGATCAACTTTAGAGAGGCCCTGCCGGCTACAACTCACCTGCTTGGACAGATCGTCGTAGATGATGAGGGCGTGCTTGCCGTTGTCTCTGAAGTACTCCCCCATGGAGCAGCCGGAGTAGGGGGCCAGGTACTGCAGGGGCGCGGCGTCCGAGGCGGTGGCCGACACCACGATGGTGTACTTCATGGCGTCGGCGTCCGTCAGCCTCTTGACCAGCTGGGCCACGGTGGACCTCTTCTGGCCGATGGCCACGTAGATGCAGTACAGCTTCTTCTTCTCCTCCGTGCCCTCGTTGAAGCGCTTCTGGTTAATGATGGTGTCGATGGCGATGGCGGTTTTGCTGAGGGGGGAGGGGGGGGGGGGGGAATCACAGGCGTGTTTAGCGGGTGCTTTTTTTATCTGAAGCGGTATAGAAACAAATATTCATTTTCCACAGAGATATTTTGCCTTTGTGCACTTTCCTTTGACATTGAAATTGTATTCATTTAGCACGCACGTCTACCCAAAGCGACATATTTCTGTTTTAAAAGATTCATATTTGATCGCTCTCAAACCCCATCTGTAAGACCATCATCACACAAGTTAAATGTTTGTTAAAGGAAAACGTATATTCAAGTACCCAGTCTGCCTGTCACCGATGATGAGCTCACGCTGCCCACGCCCAATGGGCACCAGGCTGTCGACGGCCTTGATGCCCGTCTGCATGGGCTCCCGGACGGAGATGCGAGGGATGATGCCAGGGGCCTTCAGCCCCACGCGCCTACGAATACTGGAGCCCAGGGGGCCCTGGGCAGGGGAGGGGCAAGATGGAGGAGCAGGGGAAAGGATCACCGTTAAAATCAACAAAAATCTGAAATTCAATGACTAAGTCCAGTTACAATGCAAGATGTCTTTGGAAATTCAAACCATATCATCGTTATCCAAATTCAGATATTCTGACATTTGATTGAAGACTGTCGTTACTATGCATGCATGCGGAAATTAAAATCAGTAATCAACCGGCTCAAGTCGTACGGCGTCTCGGTCACAGCTACAAACAGCCCGTTAAATGAAAACGCCCACTGACCACGGTATCCTTCCCAGCATACCTTGCCATCGATGGCGTTTCCCAGAGCATCCACCACGCGGCCCAGCAGCTCCTCCCCCACGGGCACGTCCACGATGGCGCCCGTCCTCTTCACGATGTCCCCCTCCTTGATCAGCTTGTCGTTACCGAACACCACCACGCCCACGTTGTCGGGCTCCAAGTTCAGAGACATGCCCTGAAGGGGAGAGGTCGTTCCCAGGTTATCACAGCTGGTTCAGTAAAGAAACGTGGATCTGGGGCTCTTAAATGAGCCGAGTGTTGGAAGAGTTATTGTGGACTACTGTGCAAGAACAAACAAAAAAAACTGTCGTTTGCTGGGACTATAATACCAGTAATATGAGATCTTATGAAAGTATTCAAGTGATCATCCGTCTTATGTCTATCTATGGCTGGGGGTGAGGGCCAGCCTTGCCTTGAGTCCAGAGGAGAACTCCACCATCTCCTCAGCCTGGACGTTCCTCAGACCGTACACCCTGGCGATACCGTCACCGATGGACAGCACGCGGCCGGTCTCCTCCAGTTCGGCGCTGGTGTCAGCCCCCGTGATCTTCTCCTCCAGGAGGGACGACACCTCGGCGGTGCCTAGGAGACAAAACCAGGTTTCTCAAATTCATTGTACGTCCTTCAGACGGTCAAAAGTCGTTCAGTGTAACGTCTAAGAGGCCTTGATCTTAAGTTAATTTAAAGTGGCTTGCTTGAATTTAGAATTCTCAAGTTGTCTATATCCTATTACAAATATAAATGACCTACAAAAGGGGATGTGCTGACCCATATATACCCCCAATAAAGGTCAAAGCTGGTTGCAGAGACAAGAGGGTCCCCTTCGGGAACGACCAGTCAGCCATTGTGCCCTCCAGTTTCGCTGTCTAGTCTACTCAGTCAAACCATAACTTGTTGGCTACCAACCTGTCTTCTGAAGCCATGGTCTTTGTGTGTGGAGGTGATTGACTCCTACGCAGGCAGCGGCAACATTCTTAGACACCTGGGGGGGAAATGGGGTTGAATTCATTGAATCTGCTTCATGAAATTAGACGCGTTGGTTGCTGATAGCCATGTATACGGTAAGTGTGTTGTCGGCCCAGGCATATTGTACAGTAGCAATGTAGCCATGCTAGCTCACGTTACCGACACATTTGACATCTGAAGCTAAAACGTCGGAAAAACTTTTATTGGATGATTACATTGTCTTCCTAATTCTTATAATAAACAAGTAAATGTGTTAAACTAAAACGACAACAGTTTCAGTGTGTGCAACTAAGGGCATGGTGGGAGTCAATTCCTGACCTTCAGCGCTGATCTGACTGAGTTGATTTAGCTAACGTTAGCTGGCTTTCACAAACGACAGCTATTAAAAATAATGATTAAATATGCAGCCGTTGAAGGGCAACATGTCAATATAATGTCTAATGTCATATGTTTCATTGTAAATCCTTATGTAACTACACGTTAGCAGGAACAAGACGTTCTTTAAGCATTTGAAGCGCGTCAAGGTACCTCGCGGCCTGTAGTGTCATTTACGCCAACTTCATTATTTACTGTACAAAACATGCAGTTAATACTGTAACATTGTCTGGTGAATTTGTTTGTAATACTCACAAATCCAGCCCGTCTAGGCAGAGTTCTGGCCAGAGCCGCTGCAACACGCACAGATAACATTTTTGTCGGGGGGTGAAAGTGACCTGTCCTCCACAAGCTGCAAGGACCCTGTAGTGCTGGGCTTTGCAAAGTAATGGCTGTATTTCTTCTGTTTTATGTCAGGCACGATCAAAAAATAGGTCTCGCAAAACATTTCTGCCCCCTGCCGGAGAGGAGTAATTTCCCTATTCACGGGTGCAACACTGCCTCCATTCGCTTTGGAACTAAAATTGCATAGCTATCTGTCGTCGATGCTTTGTGTCAACGAGCAGCAGCTGTCAGTGTTCGGTAGCTACAGCCGCTTGAATGTAGCCTTAGCCAGGCAGGAGATTGAAACGGACCATCCGCATGGGCTATTTTGTCTCTCAACACCCAGCGGCAAGATACGGATCCAAGGATGGTTTTAGTGCATGTCGGATATCTGGTTCTACCTGTATTCGGCTCAGTAAGAAATAGAGGTATTTGTCTTTACTTCATTTTGAGCATCTACTTGTGCCCTGTTAATCTTAATATTCCACTGCAGCTGCTAGCTAACATCAGCCTGGCCGAAATTCTCGTAGCTAGCAATCTAGCTAACGTTAGCCTACTGGCTAGTTAATCGTTCATTATTTTATCTTCGATGTGCCTACTGCTGGCTGACTAGCTATTAGCTCGACGTTTACTCAAATATTACAACAGTAATATATTACGTCTGATTCAAGACGGCAATGTTATAAGCGCCACCTTAATGGCTAGTTTTATCCGAGCGTTTGAAGGTTAATGTTAGCCTCTTGGCTAACATTAGCTTTCCTGCTGCTGGTTAGCCAGCTAGCAGCAGTGCTCGAAAGTCAGGGGGAAGCTGTTTTTGCTAATCCCTGGATGATGTCATTTGAAGATCACAAGCTAGCAAGCTAACACATAGCTAACGCTTGCCAAAAAAGGAATCGTTAAAGTTCCTGTACCAATAAAATGTACACCGCTGAAATTCATAATTCAAATATATTATACAGCGAAATATAACCGGTAGGCCGATTGGGTAAAGCAAGTGACAGGAATGAATTTCCGACCAAACACGTCGTAATGAAATGTCAAAGAATAGCAGCAAGGAGGTTTCTCCAATTGCCGTTTCCCTGTCAGCAAAGCTAAACATGGTAAACAACATCCATGACTACTCCAGCTACAGTGTAATATATTAATTTCATACAGTGGCATCAATGATTTCATTGTGCTTTTATTTCTGTTCTTATTTCCTGTTTCATAGTATCGAGGCTGGCTCTACATTCTGCATTTATCAGATCTTTGTCGTCCCCCCCATTGTGTAGCTAATGATCATCTGCTGCTGTGTGGTGTGGCGTGCCCTCTGCCTTGTTCTCTGCATTTAGCTGTATTGTGAATCCTTTCTTCATTTCCTCTTTCCATCCGAAGACGACACATTGGTATTAAAAAGCACCCCCAGGAATGTGTTCAGCCATAGAGTATTTTCATGTGAAACAGACAAAAAAAAAAAAAAAACACACAAATTGCTAACACCTATAGCAGAGCACCCTTTGTCTATATTTGTGTCAAGTTGCTGTAGAGTTAACCCATTCTAGTTCTGTAGAGTAAAATGAATGTCATTGTGTACCCCCATCCAGTCTTAATAGACAACATGCTGTAAATTCCTGTAAAGTGGATACATTTTGCATGAACAAAAATTTTGCACTGCATTGTTGAACACCAGTATTTGGCCCTCCCCCATTTTCCTTCACTAAAGATGCATTGTACAAGTCTTGACAATTTATTTGGATAATAAATAAGTAGTTTGTAAGTCATTTTAAAATGAATGAATGTCATGTTTTTATCTAACTGGACATGACATACCCTTCGTAGTACGCCTGTAAATAAGGTTGTACTCAAGGGAAATTAAATATTTTAAAAAAAATTGGCAAAAACAACAAAGGTACAATGCACCTGAGCACAACCTGTCATGACTGTCTCCATGTTTAACCCGCCTTTCCTCTCAGAAATTGAGGCCATTGAAACACACTGAATATTCAGGCCCACTGATGCCAAAACAAAGTCATGTAGGCAAATACTAAGCAAGCAGACACACACTGGTGGTTCATAACTTTCCAAAACCCTCCCCACTAACAAAAGTACAAAATGCTATCCATTTCACAGGGATGACTATCTCCTGCACTGCTACAGAAAATCCTTTTTAATAGAATAACAACGTCTCTATGTTTGGTTGTGGTCTCTCTACTTCTGGTAATAGTTCTCTCAATGCATGGTCACATTATGATTCATGATTTTGTTGTTGTTGTTGTTTTTCTGTTTTAATTTTTTTATTTATTTTTTTACATTGAATCGTAAATTCCAATGTAATCTTTCTGTAGTAAAGATGTACCCAGCTGTACTGTAATCATGTGCTATAGCAAACACGCCTTCTCATTGGATGCTGCATTTGTTCTTTTTAACCCTAAATGAAGCATGGTGGGTCTTGCCTTAAGCCTGTTGTTTATTTTTGTTGCATGATATTTATTATTATTATAGCGTACTATCACAAAAAAACAAATTCCACATATATACTAATATTTTTCAATAAAGAATATAGTATTTTTCCTAACCTTCAGTGTGCTTCTTGCTGATTTCCATTTATTGCCTTTCCCCTGCCCTTGTCCCTACCTGTCCCCCACCCTTTCTACACCCTCACCCCAGCCACCTCCTCTCCTGTGTCAAAGATAGACTGTTTCCTCTGCTCTCATCACTAGACATGAGTCTATCTGCTGTCATCCATGGTGATTGTTTTACCAGGACACTTGAAAGTGCAGTGCGCTAACCATGCAATCAATGCATTGAACCAAGCCATCAAGGCCAGCCTATTTTCTCAAATGAATTTGGTAAAAGATTGGGTATGACAAAAATGTCATTGATAATGGAATATTAAATAAATCAGAAATTTATAATCAAGAATAATTGATTATAATCAACAGGAAGATAAGCCACCGCACCTTTCAAGTCCTCCAAGCAAATGCAATGTAGACTGGCTATTCATGGTTTCTAGAAGTTGTCTTCATATGAACATTTGTTACATAACCTTTTCACCCAACAACGCAGCCCGTTTCTAGGTGCAACAAGGCCCTGAAGAAAGGTCTAAGAGGCAGGCTAGATTTAGATTTGCATCGGCACAAACTTCTCTTTAATCTCCTTACTCCATGGTTGAGAGGCTCCACATAGCTCGGAGGAGAGATTAAATGTGAGGGACCAACCGGTATCTTGAAGGAGCTGATCTCTCTGCTGTGGCTCTGTAAATTGGAGCGCAGTATTAAACAGCAGGACAGAGCCCTATGGAGTGATAGTGTTAGACGCTCTGCTTTGCTTCTTGGGAGACATCGGCCGCTGCCTGGCTGCCAAATAGCTGCGGTTAGTGAGAGCATGAAAACCAGGGGAATGGCATGCAGTGCATTCCAGCTATTTCCCCTCAACTCTCCATATGGGAGGGCTTTGAATTAGAAGCTCTGTAGTAGTAGGAGAGAGAGAGATGGACTATATCACTGTATGAGCTTTCCACGTCTAGATAGGTGGATTGGGCTGGGAGAGTTTATAAAGAAAGGGAGGGAGAGAGTCGTTTGTCTGATTTGGAGTATTGATGAGTGAGGCTACACACCACCCTTAATGAATAATTGATTCATTAAAAGAAATAAGTAAATGGCAAAACCACCAGGAATTATATTCCACATATTATTTGTATACTGCTACGCTAGTCCATTCTCCACACATAACACACAGTGTGGCTTGAAACACACTCCAGTAGGCACACGCTACCCTGATCCAGCCTTTTGCCGAGGAGACAGATACGCAGAGGTGAGGATCCCACCAGAGGGCCAAACTGATGGCAAATAAAAATACCTTTTATTCACATAAAGCACATCCACACAGGATTCACTCCATCCTGTCTCCCCCCTCCTCCTCTCCCCCCCACACTCTGAAGTGTGTTTTGTACTCTAGGTAAGAGGTAGGGCTTTCTGCAAAGATGACATCACAATTCACACACAATTAATTCTACCTCTCGGCCCGCCCCCTCCTCTCCAGTCGTCTGATAGGCTCTCTGTCTTCCCACAGGATCCCACTTCAACAGGCAGCAGCAGCAACAACAGCACAGCCATGCTACCTCCTGCCGACACTTCCAGCTAGGTCCCCAGGCCCCGCTGCACATGGACTTCACTATGCCCCACCCAGGGCAGCCTCAGTCGGGCATCAACCCCCACCTAGCCCCCCCAGGCCACCAGCACGGCCCTCAGATCCACCCGCCCCTCAACCCCCTGCCTGCGCCCCAGTTCCAAGACCTCCCCACCCCACCCTTCCTACCTCAGGCCTTACACCAGCAATACCTCCTCCAGCAGCAGATCCTCGAGGCCCAGCACCGACACATCTTGACTCCCTCCAGGTACTGGTCAATGGCTGGAATTCACTAAATGTTCTCCATGTGGAACGATGTTTAGAAGGAACTTTTACATACTACTCTGTGTGTATGTGTCTGTCTGCGTGTCTACTGACACAGGATCACAAGTGTGTGTAACCCCTGTGTGTGTGTGTCCTCCGGGAACAGGCGTACCCCAGAGAGAGTCCCCCACCAGCCCCACAGGATGAGGCCCGGGTTCGAGTTTGCCCCCCCACTCCATGTCCCCCCCCAGCCCGTGGTCCAGCAGCCCCGCTACCTGGCAGAGGGGACGGACTGGTAAACCACACACACACTCACACCTGACATAAGGGACGCACATAGATACATACACACCGGACAGAGGGGGAGGAATGGCACACACACACAGATACCAGGGTGAGATGGGACTGGTAGTCATTATTTCTAATAACATAGTGGGGATGGGTATATCTCAGTGGTAGAACATTTGACTGCAGATCCAGAAGATCATAGGTTCAAATCCCCTTCTCGGCACGTTGTTTGAATACAAGCGTCTGCAAAATGAATACATTACCTTACCAGCCATTTTTGCATAAACTGAGTGTTCCTAGACAGTTAAGGGTTATGTTTCTAACTTTGATGTGTGTGTGTGTGTGTGTGTGAACAGGGACCTGAGTGTTGATGCTGGGCTGCCCCCACATCAGTACCACATCCACCCTCTGCCACAGCACTACCAACACTACCTGACCTCTCCCAGAATGCATCACTTCCCCAGGAACAACGCCTCCACACAAGTGGTGAGCCCAGCACAACCTCTGTCACATTCAGAGTCGAGGGCCGTGTCCAGTTACGCAGGTGAGTTTGATTCGTCCTCCCTGGTGCAGTAAAGGTGCGTCTTGTTGTGTTCCCTCCCAGGTGGTCCATGAGATCAGGAACTACCCGTATCCACAGCTCCACCTACTGGCGCTCCAGAGCCTCAACCCTTCCCGCCACGCATCGGCTGTCAGGGAGAGCTACGAGGTGCACGCACACACGCACCATTATCCCACTCCGTGTCTACCCTATCACATCCTGTCTGTCAAATCAGTATCCTTCCTGTCTCCAACTCTTTCTCCCTCTCCCTCTCCCTCTCTTCTCCTCTCCTCTCCTCTCCTCTCCTCTCCTCTCCTCTCCTCTCCTCTCCTCTCCTCCCCTCCCCTCCCCTCCCCTCCCCTCCCCTCCCCTCCCCTCCCTCACATGTTCTCTCCAATCCCGTCTGACCTCTCTCTGCCCCTCCTCTCAGGAGCTTCTCCAGTTGGAGGACAGGCTGGGCAGCGTGAACAGAGGAGCCGTCCAGACCACCATCGAGAGGTTCACCTTCCCTCACAAGTACAAGAAGGTAAAACAAAACTAGAAGAACATTCTTGCAGACATGGAATCGCTGTGGAAGGGGCCGGAACACGTTGAATGGAACTGCATGAATAAATAGTAGATACAGTTACGAAGAATGTCATTTCAGTTGGTCAATCATGACCTTTCAATATTAATAATGTACTCATATATTAATAATGTATGCAGATGCTCTTATTAAAGCAACATGTAGCTGAGGAGGGGGGAGGGAACCTGTGACCTATTGACTTACAGTCAAATGCACTAACCACTAAGCTATAACTTCCCCCATATATTGCTCGGAACCATTGTGTTACGCATAGAATCATAGCATGAAGTACTTAAGCGCTTTTGTGTGGACGACATACAAAGCAGGTGAATGTATCCACGGCTCACAGCTGTACAGTCTGAACCAGGCTGGTGGAGGAAGTGTCTTAGTGTTATTGTTTGGTGGCATTCTCCAGAGGGTCCTTCAGGACGTGAAGATGTATCTGGAGGATGAAGAGCTGGACACAGATGAGAAGTGCACCATCTGTCTGTCCATGCTGGAGGACGGGGAGGATGTCAGGTGAGACTACTTTTCACCCACGGACCCAAAGGTTAACTTTACCAGAGGTTAACTAGTGCAATATACACATGTTTATAAACTCAATAGAGTTTTACATTATATTCAGTTTTCACTATTGTGTCAATTGAATTAGTGTTCTTCAACCCTGGTGTTCAGGGCATCAAGGCTCTGAATATTTGAAAAGTTTTAGATGATCTTGTTCTCTTCTTCCTCAGGAGATTACCCTGCATGCACCTCTTCCACCAATTGTGCGTGGACCAATGGCTAGCCACCAGTAGGAAATGCCCCATTTGCCGGGTGGACATTGAGACCCAGCTGACACCAGAGAGTTGATGCCTCCTCTCCACCCCTGGCGCTCTGGATCTGGTCTTGTAATTTCCCTTCGCCCCCCCCGCCCCTAGGGGGAGCTCTGCCAAACTAACCCTCTTAACATCTGCATCACGCTTCTGATCCTGCCTTCTGAGCCTGCTGGAGAGGACAACCGAACGAGGAGGAGATGGGGTGAACCAAGCACACAAATCAAACACAGCGAGTGGGGCCTCCGATGGATGGACGGACTGATTTGATGACAGGATGGATGGCCAGGACCGATGGAAGGATGCGAAGAAGGAGAAGAGGAAAGGCAGAATGTATAGACAGATGTGCTAAGCCCTAGATGGTTCTCTGTTTTATTGTGAACACTACTCTTACTAACCCCAAATCCAACTGTCATTTTGATCAAGATACTCAGAGACCAGGTGGTGATCCCCCCCTGACCAGAGTTGACCCCTCGACTCCACTTCCCCCAGTGTTGTGTATTGTGTTGAGACCTACAGAACAGTTCTAGCTGTTCTCTCAGACTTTTGGTGTCCCCCTTCCCTTCCTCCAATCCTGGCCTGGGAAGATTCCCTAAAACTAGGGGTTTTGACAGGACAGGGAGGGGGGCGACGCAGGAGTGGTCTGGTGTGATCTCTGTGTGTGGCTTGATGCTAATGGTGTTCTGGAGTAAAGTCTTGTCATTGATCGCAAGTGTGTCCGCCAGAGAGTTCCAGTGTTGTGTAGCAAGCAGAGGCCCGGCTTTAGAATGTGAAAACACAAAAGAATCTCGTCTCTCACTCTTAACAGACTATGTTTGGCAGCGCGGCCACGCGTCATAGGTCAGGAGGAGAGACGATGGGAGTTGGGTCGACAAAAAAACTAAACAAGTCCCTCCCACCCACACACACACACTTTCCCCCTGAAAATATAATCTCTTACATGGATTTGGATCTTGAGCAGTATCCATCTGATTGGAAGGTGGCATTGTAGCGCTACCCGCAGGCATGGCTTGAGTTCAGTGATGTGTCGTTGTGCCGTAGAGTCCCCCCGCCCCTCCACACACACACACACACACACATGCACGCACACACACACCTAGAGCGGGGGCCTCATCTGATCTGCATGCTGCTGTCTGTGTGGCAGGCTTGGGCTGTGTTGTGATTGTGGAACAGTAATGCCAGTAGTAGGGCTGTCTATCTGTCTGTCTGCATGTTAACCATATACAGGGGGGCAGAGCTCATCCTTCGAGTCACATCCTGGTAGACACAGACCTAAACACATGCAGCTCCATGGACCTGTTTCCACCTCGTGATTCCTACGACCGCCGCTAGCCCTACAGGTTAGGGTTGGTCCTACTGGTTCACATGACGGTGTAGGCTAGCTTTACTAAAGGTTTGGCTAGCATTCTCTAAGGTCAGGTTAGCCCTATTGGTTAGCCTCACGGGCTAAGCCTGAGCTTTGCACCCGCAGATGAGTAGATTGTGGGTCTGTGTCTACTAGAAACTCAGTACTTGTAGTAGCCTCATCCATAGCACGACCTGTGGGGCTGGCATGGGTTTGAGGATGCAGTGCCTGTATGTGTGTGTTAGCTAGGAGTGACTAGAGCATAGACTACCAGTTGTATGACTATACCAGTACCTTATTGCCTAAAGGACAAGCACATGTGATTTTAACCTAGTAAACCGCCTTTGTTGTGTATTGGCTTCCCTTTCATTTCAAATCTCTGTTGCTCCCGTCGTTTGATCAAAAGAAAAAATATATAATTGCGTCTTGTGTTACGGGAAGCGTCTTATATAGTTGGCCTGTGTTCTATGTGCTAGAATGTGTATGGTTGTCTCCCCCATGATAGTGGTGTATGGTATTGCTAGAACAACTGTGACACGTTCAGTGGTAGAAGCTCTATTTCATGCATGAACAATGTTGGTGTGCTTCACCCTAAGGAGCGTGAAAAGGGAGAAAAAGCCATTCGTTTGAAAAGAAAAAAAAAATTACCAACCAAACAATTCTTGTTCTCAGTATTTAGGATGTGTTGTTTTGTTTTTTAATGTCTTATCTTCCATTTCCTTTTCATTATTTCTCTTTTTTGTTGGTTATTTTTCTTTCAGCTGATTTGTTTTGATTGGAGTAGAATCATGCCAACTCGGGCATAGGACTTGACAAGGCCTACTCAAGTCCCGGTTCGGTTTTTTACAATTTTAACGATTATAGCTGCAATGATGCATACATATATTTATTGTTGTTATAATGTTGCTTGTGTTTTGTAAATGCACTATAATATGGAGCTGCCTGAGTTTGGTGGTGTGGCCGCGTGGGGTCTCCTTGTTCTAGCTTATGCGTCTGTGTTGAGTCACGAGCATCTTCATACTTCCTTGCGTGCTTTGGGAGAATAACTTGATGGCGTTGCATTTGTATTTTTGGGTTTTCTTTGTCTAAAAACCTCCACTTGGGAAAAAAAACTGAAGACAGATGACCGTGGAGGGTCGCTAGTTCACATAGAATGCTGTGATTTAAGATGCCTTAAGTATTTAACAATCATAATTTATTACTAACTGTAGCTAGCTATTGTGGTGGCATATTCAATGTCTTTATTTCATAACTTTGCAATCTAATCAATATATTTATTTAGAAATAACATAAAATGTATAAAAAAAACAATACCTCATTATGCATTGGTGGTTGGGAAGCTTCAGCATGCGGGTGAGTTAAAGTAAAAGAGACGTAGTTGGGGTTCGAGTGTTCTGAACACTGTTCATAGCTGACGTGGTGCTGTTCAGATCTGCGTAACATTCCATCCGCTTAATCTCCCAGGTCCTTCATCTTTCAGGTGGGCATCTTTAATTAGCTTGGCGGGATTGATAGAGCATGTAGCACCCGCGCACCAGTCTCATATAGCATGGCCTGTTTACTCTGACATTGGGAAAACAATACAGCTTTATTTTTTTATGTTTCGTTTTTTTCTTTTCTCTTTCTAATTGATCCGACAACGTTTGTGTATTTGGCATCGTAGTATCTAAAGTCAGTGCATATTTGAAAACCCAAATGAATAACTGTAACTTGGTACTTTGTATTGCTGGCAAATGCTATGTGTGTGTGCATGTGTGTGCGTGCGTGTGTGAATGAGAGAAAGAGACATTAGGGAGGCAGTTAACGAGCTAATTTGAGCTAATGATCTTATTGCAAAAGCAGCATTTTTCTGATGTATAACTGTGGTCTACAGTAGTAAATATGTTCCACACTTGGGATCGATAATAAGCTAACCACTTGTTTTTTCGCAGTGCATTTACTTAACTATGTATTAATCCTACATATAACTGTACCATATATTGGATTGGATTGAAGCAGACAGATTTTATTATGGTTTTCCCGCTCTCACTGGTCTTAGCCCCACGCCCTTCTCAGCACAGCACAGCGCATTACAGTCCGTTACTTCAGACCAAACTGGACCGTAGCCATAGTATTAACCGAAGCTGGCGAACTGAACGTAGATCAATAAGCACAAGCTCTCTAATGCATGTCTTCTCAGGTTTTCTATGTGTATGTGGGGGTAGCTCTGTAGACGTGTTTCATATGATGCTGTACCTTCTTGAATATTACAGATGTTTCTTTGCTGCTGACAAAATGTTGTTTATTAACCTGCCAGTGAAAAAAGGGAAGCGGCCATCTTTGTACAACACACTGCTGTTTTGCTGTTACCGCGCAATGTTTTATGATCTGGAGTATTTTATAGACAACGTAGAGGTATGTATCAATAATATGAAAGCAATAGCTAAATCATTATGAAGAATATCATGATCAGTGAACATTGTGGAGACTCTTTAGATTCACTCTGGGTGGATTTTGTACTGTATTTATTACTAATGATGCAAAAAGTTGCATAGCTTAACCCAAACTGTTCTGTCTTCTTTTTTTATTTTTTATTTATTGTCTTGTATAGGATCTTTTTGTATGTGTTTTACAAATAAACTGCCTAAAATGCTTAGAATGTGTCCTGTCCTTGCTGTGTTTTTGTGCATTCATCGTTAAAGTCAATACACTCCATTGAAGTGGCGATCAACTTAAAGTTTATTAAGATGACTTCTGTTGGTACACAAATGTTTACAGCGGAAGTATAAAATAATTTGCTTTTGTAATGACTCGACATCATATCGTTTTAGCAACCATATCAATCTCAGTATTCTGGACACAGCACAGGTTCTGGATACACAATGCATTTAAACAAGCGCATCCATTTCTTATTTTAGTGAATTAATCTTATCATTCACTTGTGTTTGCGTAATAAAAACTCTTGTCACATACATTCAAATCGCATTCCGTACAAAACAGGCCGAAAAGTATTCCTGAGAATAGAACAATGTCTTCTGGGATTCTGCCAATTACAAAATATGTCTGAATGATCACTTGTATATACCCCTTTAGTAACTGGCTCTCAGTACTTGGGATAGAGCACTCTTTCGAATTTCCCATCAGCTTTCTGAGGATCCAGCCACTTTCCACACAAGAAGATGGTGGTGACCGAGTTGGCCGTGTTGGTGATCTCCACACACTCCAGGTACCAGCCGGAGTTGTGCTCGGAGTTGTCGTGTTCCACCTTGACCCTCATCAGCTCCCCAAGGTCCAGCATCTCCACAACAAAGCGATCCGTCCGGCCCCGTTCAAACAAGTTCCGGAACTTCTGCGTCAACGGACGCTTGCCGGAGTCACCGTTAGAGCCGTATAAGGTGATGAAAACGTTGGCGTCCGTACCGGCCCCTTTCACGTCCCCCGTGATGACGATGATCTCGTACTTGACAGGGACCAGGCTGCGGACTTTGCTGGCGAAGCTCTCGATGGTTTTGGAACACTCAAAGGTCAGGAATTGATCCTTCTTGGAGGCAAGGGGGATCCGGGCGTCACAGTGGAAGAAGTACCTAAAGGGGAGGGGGAAGTTTAAATATATTCACATGCAGAGATGACTGTTGGCCACTTTGAAGACGGGCCAGCGAAAGGTAGTCTCGTGTCTCACTCACTTGTTCCCCAGCTCCTTCTCCATCACCACTATCTCCAGGACGTGCCAGAAGTTCTCACCCTTCACCTTCTTGCCGTCCTTGGTGATGTGGCCCACGCAGATGCCAGGCAGTTCTCCCAGGTTCTTTGATGAGAACTCAAACGTGTCGGTGGCACCACTGAGGAGATCAGAGAGAACACTCTCGTGACACGCCTCACGGCACGAGGGCAGGAGGGCCGTGGCTTTAGACGGTACGGAGATAGACGGAGGAAGAGAAGACACGAGAGAAGGAGGATTCTACGAGGCTACTGCCTCACAGAGCATGGAGAACCCACCACAAGAACCGCTTTTTCTTTGAGGCGTTCTCCAGCACAAACTCCTTGGATCGGGCTTTCTTCCCCTCCAGGATCATCCAGACGTTCTCCTTGGTGTCGGCATCGTCAGTGTTTGCTGTGGTCGTGGCAATGACGTATTCTGTAGGACAGAGTAGACATAGAGTCGAGTAGAAATGTTGATGCTCTGCTACGTCTCACAGTTTTAAAGGCTAAATAATCCAAACATGTTGTGTACAGTTTAGACATTTCATTGATGGACAGATCTTTGGCATTTATTTCACCACCAAATTACTCAAAATTGTCTTATCAGAATTTCCCTTGCTGGATACTGACTGGTCTTGTCATTGAGGTCCAATATGTCGTGGTTGGCACAGGCCAGCTCTCTCAGGATCTGCCCATCATCCTCGTTCTTGGCCAGCCATCGGTCGCAGGGGAAGCGGAACGTCTGGTCCATGGCCTCGTCCTTCACGTCGATGAATTCCAGATGCCATCCCGGGGCTGGTCCTGGGAGGGAATGGGATTGGATTTGGCTCCGTTTACATTTTGGTTCATTTAGCAGACGCTTTCATCCACAGCAACATGCAAACAGTGCCTCGTGTGACCTGGAGGGGAGGTGCTGAGAGAGGTGAACCTTCACCTTTGTTGTCGTGCCAAACGCGGACCTTGGACAGCTCCCCCAGACTGAGGATGTCGGCGAAGCGGAACACTTCTTTCTGCTTCCGCTCAAACTTGTTCCTGTTGGTGCTCTCCTTCAGCGCCAGCGTGCCCGTGTCACCGTTCTCCCCGAACATGATCAGGAACACGTTGGCGTCGGTGCCCGCGCCTGGAGGACGTGGAGGATGAGATGACACGGGGTTAGAACCGGAGGAGAGCGCGCAGGGCTGTGTCGGATGAGAAGCCGAGCCCCACCTCCGACGTCGCTGGTCTGGACCTGGATGATGTAGGTGGTCCTCTCCACCATCTCCTCCTCATCCACCACGGCCGCCAGCTCACAGACCTTGACCCTCTTGGGTCCCATGGTCTTGGACAGCCAGTTCTCATAGGTGAACTCATACTGCTCCCCTGTGGTCATGTTACGCATCAGGACCTGGAGAAGATGCGAGAGGTCCCAGACCCCCCATTACAGAGATTTGAACAAGGGGGGGGGGGGGGTCCTGTGCTGTTAGTGTCAGAATTCCACCGAGGCTAAAAGGACCATGATCAGAACCAATCAGCAACACCCACCCTGTCCAGGAACCAATCGGGTCGACTCCCAGAACCGTCAATCCGAACCCTGATCTTCTTCAGAGGAGCGATGTCATCGACCTCCACGTTGAATGTGTCCTCCTGGCCTCTCTCAAACCTGCAGAGGACATGTTATGTGAATTGTCAGACCTGTGTTGCAATTTGTTTCTGACATCCTTTCAGATACTTAAAAATACAAGTATATAAACAAAATATATCATCAACAATATTAAGATACATGTTTCCGCAGAAGTAGTTAGATGTAGCTAAGGGCTAGCTGTGTGTCTGTTACCTGTTCTCATTCTTGGCCAGCAGCATCTCCTCGGTAGTGCCATTGGCTCCAAACACGGTCAAGAAGATGTTGGTGTCGGTCCCCGCGTTCTGAGTGTCGCCCGTGACAACTGTTGCCTCGTAAAGGACCTGGTGAGTGTGTGTGTGTGTGGGGGGGGGGGGTACGAGGCAGGGGTGGTTAGTAAAAAACACTTGACATAATGTTGCATTTATTTGTAAGATGCCTTTATTCAAATCAACGTACAAGGGTGGATTTGAACCTGCAACTTCCTGATGAGAGTGTATGTATTTATGTCGCTTTGACTAAAATGAATGAAAAAATCCACCAAATGTCACTGTAACGCAGAAGAGATGATGGCGTCACCTTGCGAATGATGTTGATGCTGTTGGCGTCCAGGACGTTGAAGAGCCTGGAGGTCAGCCCGTCTCCTCGGTCTTTGGCCAGCCAGCACTTACACTGGAACATATACATGATGCCTTTGGTTGGCACGGCGATGGAGAGCTCGTTCACCAACCAGCAGCTTTCAGGGGTGGCCCCATTATGACCCAGCTGAGAGGGAGGGAGGGAGAATATTGAGTTCAAATTTTATTGTTATTTTTATTTAACATTTATTTAACCAGGCAGAATCATTTAAGAACAAATTCTTATTTTCAAAGATGGCCTGGCAAAAAGCAAAAGCTTTTTGAGAGAGAGGGGAAGGGGGCTATGGAATAAAATCTGGTTAAAAGCATAACGGCACACAACCACAGCAGTACAACATACAGAAGAAAACAAGCAGGGCATTTGTACATAGGGAATCAGAGAGGATAAAAAATGTAAAAGCACAAGAACACAAAGCAAGACACAGACTATTTACACCAGACAACAACCACAATCAAGACATAGACTGTCTGGCAGGAATGAACAGAGGATACAGGCAGGTGAGAAACAGACAAGGCAACATTGGTGCAACAGTAGGACTAAACTAGACAGTTGGCAACAGATCATACAGACAGACCATGGGGATGTATAGGACAACAAATAATAAGGGGAGGGGTTAACAGGTGAGAGAGCATTTACAGAAATCGGTGAGGATGAGTGAAATGGTTTTTTTGAAGGCAGGGATGGAAATGAAGCCCAGCCCAGTCCTGACCCTTCGGCCCAGCCCAGCTGCCTGGCACAGCCCTCACCTCAACCCTCTTTATCTCTCCCACGTCAGTCCCGTAGCACAGGAAGTGCTCCATGGTCCCGGAGGCAAAGGTCTTCTTCCCCTCTGGCAGGTCCAGCCACAATCGCTCCGTCTCCACCTCGTTAGGTCCCATGACGATGACATAGACGCGGGCCGTGGTGCTGGCGTCCCGGTCCATCCCCGTGGAAACGGTGAAGTGGTAGGGGATGACTGGATATGGGGGAGGGGGCAGAAGGGCTGGTTAACCCTACCCTGATATACTCTGGTCTAATACCATAGACAGGATTTACTATGACTTCGGAATGTCACCAAGTGGACAAGAAGGTTTAGGTAGGGTATGACATGGTGTTTACTACTCGGCTCCATGGCAACCGTTTTGTTGCCATGGTTAGATGCAGAGGCTGTCTAACCTGGCCCCTCCTCCACTACTGCAGCCTTCTTCTTCTTCTTCTTCTTGTTAGCGTTGCGGTCCAGACCCAACTTGGCCTGCATGATCTTCTTGGAGTTTGGGTCGCTGCTTCTCTCGCCCTCGTAGCCCTGGGCAACAGACAGTTGACAGACAGACCATGAACACAGATATGTAAACAACCATCACAACACACAGGCACAACCCAGGTCTGGTAGGGGTTCCACACCTTGACGAAGAAAGTCCGCTCTATGCGCTTGTCCTCCTTCTTCTTGGACAGCCAGCGCTCACAGAGGAACATGTAGACCTCCTCCGTGTCCACGTCCACCACCTCCACCTGGTCCAGGTACCAGTCCGCCCCCATCTGGGAGTTGTCGTGGCGGATTCGGATCTTGAACACCTGGCCCAGGTCCACCGCCTCGATGGAGAACTTGTCCACCTGGGGGGGACATGGATATTTACTTTCGTATTTTAGTTAGTATCGCCATGCGTAAATCGTTTTAGTACATGTTCATTTTGCTATTCCTTTTCTCAAATGTTGATGAATATAATTTCCCCGCCCCCCGTACCGCTCCTCTCTCAAACTTGTTGCCGTTGGTCTCAGACTTGCGGAGCTTGCGTTCTCCTGTGTCCCCCAGGTCTCCGTAGATGGTCAGAAACACGTTGGCGTCCGTCCCCCCCCCGTACATGTCCCCTGTCCTCACAGACACCGTGTAGGTATGCGCTGCAGGGTGAAAGGTCAAGGCCCTCATCAGTACCCAGTGTGTGTACATCTGTCTGTGTGTTTATGTGTGTGTGTGTGCGTGCGTCTGTACTGTATGTGTGTGCATCTGTCTGTGTGTGTGTGTATGTGTGTGTGTGAACAGCTGTATGTGTGTGCGTGTGACCTACTCTCCAGAGCGTCCTCCACCTCCGTCTGTGTGTGTGTGTATGTGTGTGTGAACATCTGTGTGTGTGTGTGCGTGTGACCTACTCTCCAGGGCGTCCTCCACCTCCGTCTCGGTGGTCTTCAGCGTGCCGTCCCTGAGCAGCTTCTCCGTGATGATGTCAGAGGGGACGAGCTCCCGCACCGTCTCCCCGTCCTCCTCGGAGCGAGCCAGCCAGCTCTCGTACGGGAAGATGGTGGTCTCCGAGCCCTGGTGCACAGTGGGTGGAGACAGCCTGCTGTTCACTGCGTCCACCCTCACACCACACGAGATGTTTGACGCTCGTGTTTGTGCAAAAGAGATGGGACACACTCGGGAAGACACTTATTGAGAGTGAGGGAAGGGAATAGTGTTTTGGAAGGAGACACAGCCCCTGTGGGGGAGGTTTGGAATGAGATGCGGCCCCAGTGATACCTTTCCTTTCCTGAGCAGTCGTCTGATCTCCACCCGGTCCAGGTGCCAGCCGGGGTTGGAACCTTGGTTGTCGTGTCCAATCCGGATCTTCTCTATGACGTCACCCACGTCTTCCAACTGGGACGACCACAAGCCGTGTTAACAGACCCCACGGCCCGGCTGACTCTAGCCTAACAGTCACACGTTCTCCCTCTTTGGAGCTCCACACGCCACACACCTACAGAAACCCACACTCCTAAAGACACCCCCCCCCCCTCATACAGACCCCGCCCTCCCATACAGACACCCCCCCTCTACAGACACCCCCCCATACAGATCCCCCCCTCCCATACAGACACCCCCCATACAGATCCCCCCCCCCATACAGACACCCCCCCCATACAGACACCCCCCCATACAGACCCCCCCCCCATACAGACACCCCCCCATACAGATCCCCCCCTCCCATACAGATCCCCCCCTCCCATACAAACACCCCCCCATACAGACCCCCCCCCATACAGACACCCCCCCCATACAGATCGCCCCCCCAAATACAGACACCCCCCCATACAGACACCCCCCCATACAGACACCCCCCCCCCCCCCCCCCCCCATACAGACACACCTCTACAATGAACATATCCTCAGCTCCTCTCTCGAAGTACAGCCGCCTCTCTCTCTCGTTGACACACAGGTGTTTCTGCTGGGTAGCGAGGCCCTTGCGTCCGTACAGGACGATGAACACGTCTGCGTCCGTCCCCGCCCCGAACACGTCGCTGGTATACGTCTTGATCTCATAAGGCACAACTGGAAACATGCAGAAGAAGTCAACACATTCACCCACCAGACTCTCTCGCCCAAAGGGGCCAGGACAGGGATTTGAACCTCATTGGTCTGTAGGGAAATGCTCTAACCACTGAGCTAATTCCTCATCCAGGCTTTCTCACATGGAATGTAGAGCTCCGTCTGGAGGTCAGCTGGGTACAGGTCCCTCACTGTGGCCCCGTCGTCCTCTGACTTGTCCAGCCAACGGCCACATGGGAACGTCAGTCTCAGGCCCTGGGACGGGGCGTCGATCTCAACCCAGTCCAGAAACCACCCTGGTGACCCGCCTGGAGGAGGGGAGAGGAGAGAAGGGGAGGGCAGAGGTTCCAACTTACTCTCAGACTTATGAATGGACTAATTGGAAAGCTGACTGCCTGACTGACTGCCTGATTGGCTGACTGGCTGCCAGACTACATACCTGAGTTGTCGTGACCGATGCGTAGCTTCTCCAGGTCGCCCATGTCCACTGCCTCCACCGTGAACTCGTCAATCATCCCCTGCTCAAACTTGTTCTTGTGAGACTTACACGCTCTCAGGTTGATTATCCCTATCGGGGAGAGGACACAGAGGAAGGTCAGAGCGCATCGGCCTCCACCTATCACACGCCCTGTCGCAAGACCTCCACCAATGACATTTCCTTCACGGTGACCGCGCTTTCATTACGGAGCCTTCGACACTCCACGACAGGTGTTTATGACAGTAACAGGCTTGAAAGGTGCGGTCTGGAAGTCACTTCATGCTGATGGAGGATGGTCGAGAGACACCGAACCTGTGTCGTCTTTCTCTCCGTACAGGATGGCGAAGACGTTGGCGTCGGTGCCGGCATGTTTCTTCTCCCCGGTCTTCACCCTCAGGCTGTAGGTGGTGGACATGGCTGTGAGCCGGAGGGGAAACATCCACTGTAATTACTTTAATCTGACACCTAACCCATCATAATTCATCGTCAACAATTCGTCATTCTAATCTTTAATCTGTTCAAATGCTCTCCAGGAACAGGATTGGATAGACAACCTACAAGAGGGTATTTCTCTCGGAACTTGGAGCGGAGAGAGATCCCTACGGGAGGGTCTCTCTCCTGAAACAGGATTGGTCAGCACATCTCTAGGCTCTCCCGGCTCCGCCCCCCACCTTTCTGCTCCAGACCCAGCGTGGCTCCGCCCCCCTCGTCGTCGTCATCCCTCTTCATGAAGGCCTCGTCCACGGGCACCAGCTCCCTGGCGAGCTGCCCATCGTCCTCGTCCACCGCCAGCCAGCGGTTGCATGGGAAGTAGTACCTGAATCGCCAGGGGCAACAAGTGAACCCTCAAGTCTCAAAAGGAGCCTGTTACCGTAGCATCACACAGCTACATATGAAAAATGAAGAGACTGCATTCGATGATGAGATGCGTGTTTTGGGTATTGGTTGTGAAATATATTTCATATGTTTGTTCAACTGCAAAACATAACGTGTTGTACTTTGCACACACTAAATGAACCACCTCGACTTCAGACTATTTGGATTTAGTGTTTGTGAAAGTCAGGGAGCTGTGTGTGACCCAGACAGGTTTGCACCAGTTCTCCTACGTGGTGTCGTCCTTGGTGTCCACTATCTCCACGCGGTCCAGGTACCAGGAGGAGTGTGACTTGCTGTTGTCATGGCGAATGCGTAGCTTCTTCAGTGGGCCCAGTTCTATGGCTGTGATGGTGAACATGTCCTCCTGTCAATCACCACAGAGCCAATCCATTACCCAGTTCATCCAATTAACCAACCAATCACATTATATATCAACAAATCACAACACAGTCAATCAATAAATCAGTTCAATAATATCCAAAGGCTATTGGAGATCAAGGGTCAGACTCACTTAGGGGAAGGAGGCTCCACAAACTAATTGGATACTGTTCTACCATTTAGCCTTTTTGACCTTCTGGTTAAGGTGCTTGGAATCAACTTAAACCCGTAACCCTATTCAGTATTATAATTCTAACCTTTTACCCGAACCTACACTCCAACCCATTACATCATATTTCACGATTACATCGTATTTCACGACGACATCATATTTCACAATGACATCATATTTCACGACAACATCATATTTCACGATGATATCAGATTTCACGACGACATAATATTTCACGATAACATCATATTTCACGACGACATCATATTTCACGATAACATCATATTTCACGATTACATCATATTTCACGACAACATCATATTTCACGACAACATATTTCACGATGACATCATATTTCACGACGACATCATATTTCACGATGACATCATATTTCACGACGACATCATATTTCACGACGACATCATATTTCACGATGACATCATATTTCACGATGACATCATATTTCATGATGTCATTGCACCCTGCCCCTTCCCACCTGTGCTCGCTCAAACTTGTTGAGGTTGTTGGAGTGTCTCAGGGAGCGTTCGCCCGTGTCTCCGTTCTCGCCGTAGATATTGATGAAGACGTTGGCGTCCGTCCCGGCTCCGAGCATGTCCCCGGTGAAGACGCTCACCTCGTACGAGTTCTCTGTGTCACACAGGGCGACACGGCAGGGGTCAGTGGCGCTCATCTGCGCAGCTCACGGCACTCAACCTTGAACGCCGGCCAGGAGGATCCGTGTCATGCCCCGGCCAGGCGTCACTGACTGAGGATCACAGATCAAGCCGCTTGACCAAAGGATTAGATGCGACGGGAGGGCTGGTTTCTGACCCACTGCCTCCCTTATCGTCCTCGTGTCAACTCCCTTGCCCCTAGATCTCCCCCCCCCCAATACCCCCCCCCCATACCCCCATACCCCCCCCCCCATCTCACCCTCCAGTTCCTCTGCGTCCTCTGGCAGGAGCTCCACCACCAGCTCCCCATCCTCCTCCCCGCTGGCCAGCCACCGGGAGCAGGGGAAGGAGTAGGTCTGGACCACCTCCTGCAGCTCCTCCACCACCTCCCCCTCCTCCTCCTCCTCGTCCTTCTTCTTCTTCTTCTTCTTCTTCTTGTCATCCTTCTTCTTCTCCCTCGTCACCATGGCCAGCACCAGGTGTTTGACGTCCACCTTCTCCAAGAACCACCCCGAGCCGAGGCCGCTGCCGTCGTGGCCGATGCGCACCTTGAAGATCTTCCCCACGTCTGTCGCCTCGATCTGCGGGGAGACAGCAGCAGACAAGGCCATGTGGTTAGCTCACCCGCCTAGCCTGCCTGTCTCCTACGATGACAGGGACTTTGTGGTGAGCTGTTTCATTTGGATGACGATGCGATGAGCTCCTTGGTGTTCAAACAAAGCCCTCCACTTTGAACATTACTTCAACGGTGCTAGGCAAAGTCATGAAGAGCTTGGTATTTTGGATTACCTGAATGAATGAAATGAATGGGTGTAGCTCAGTGGTTAAAGCATTTGACTGTAGAAGGTTAAAGGATCAAATCCCTGATACATTTAATAAATTCATCCATACCTTGAATATCTCTGTGGTTTTTTTCTCAAAGTTGTTGGACCTGCTTTTGAGTTTGAGGACCTCAGTCTTGCCCTTGTCTCCATAGATCTGGATGAAGACCCGGGCGTTGGTGCCAGCGAAGCCCACATTTCCTGTCACCACGGTGATCTCATAGTTCATCACTGACCAATGAGAAAGGACAGGAAGATGACCTCAGACACATCTAAAGAACTTCCTGTCCGCAACACCTTTAAACATTCCGTATGACACTGTTTAGAGAATGGAAAAAAGTGCGTAGAACAGTGTAGGAGATGTGTGCTACGTTGTTCGATGTCCAGGATCTCGCTGGGGTAGATCTCCACCTCCACCTTCCCATCCGCCTCCGTCTTGCAGAGCCAGCGGTGGCTGGGGAACATGTACTGCTTCCCGTGGACCGGAACCTGGATCTGCACGCTGTCCAGGAACCAACCGGCTCGCATACCCTCGTTGGTGTGGCCAATCATCAGCCGGTTGATCTGGAGGAGGCGGAGCCGGTAGATCAGTCATTATTAATCATGTCTTCATTTAGCCGATGCTTTTATCCAAACAATGTACAGGTTTGAACCTTTGATCTCATCAGTTAACCTCTGAACTATACAATTATGTGCTTGGCATTAAAGAATGATCTGGATGGATGGCAGTCAGAATGTTTGACTCCACGTCAAGAGGTCACAGGTTCGAATCCCTCGCCATACATCTCTTTGGTTAAAAGTGTCAGCTAAACATACGAATGAATCATTCCAACTGGCAGTCCCACCTGTCCTATGTCGAAGGTCTCCACTGTGAAGATGTCGACGCGCCCCGTCTCAAAGTAGTTCCTCAGGTTGTTGTCGGAGACCACCAGCATCATCTTGCTGGTGTCTCCCTTCTCCCCGTAGAGTTTCACAAACACCTTGGAGTCCGAGCTGCCTCCACTCACGTTGCCCGTCTTCACCGCCACACGGTAGTTCACGTCTGGGGTCGATTAGTCGAAAGATTAGCGACTAATTCGACAATTGAACGATTCATTGGTGTACTAGAGGGACTCACTGTAAAGGCGCTGTCCATCTGAAAACGGCACCAACTCCCGAACAATCTGTCCGTCATCCTCATTCCGGTCCAGCCACCTGAAACAAGAAGCGTGTTTCAAAAATCTGGGTGTACAAAAGAAGGTGAACTGTCGAAAGATGGTGTGCACGTGTGTCTGTGTAGGAGGTTATGTGTGTGTGTGTGTGAGAGAGGTTGTGTGTTGGGAAGAGGTGCAGGTTCTGTAGTCGGTGGTGTGTGTATAGGAGGAGTGTGTGTGTGTGGGGGGGAGGGGGGGGGAGGAAGGGTGGACTACCTGCCACAGGGGAACTCCACAGCCTGAGACTCGGCCTGGCCCTCCTCTCGTACTACCACCTTGTCCAGGTACCAGCCACAGCCCCCGCCACGCCCGTCATGCCCGATGCGCACCCTGCGCACCTGGCCTATGGACACGGCCTCAATCATGAACTCATCCATCTGACCCGGGAGAGCCAGGTGGAGAAAGGGAAGGAGAGAGAGAGAGAGAGAAAGAGATGGAGACAGGGGAAAGCAAAAAGAAGGGGAGAGAGTAAGAGACAGAGGGAAAGAAGGAGAAAGAGGGAGAGATTTGTCGACATCGTCGATTGTCCCTTTCACGATTTCTTTTAAGACCGTTATCCCCATTTTGGTCACCGTCTATCTACGAGTGTCCCGTCGGGCTGACACACTCCCCGCACTCACGTTGCCTTTCTCAAACTTGTTGATGTTGTTTTTACAGTTGACCAGCTCGCGGTCTCCCGTGTCCCCGAGGTCACCGACCATGGTGAGGAAGACGGCGGCGTCCGTCCCACTGCCGCCCACGTTCCCCGTGCACACGGTCACGCGGTACTTGACCACTAAAGACGACATCACATGACAAGAACACACGTCGGGTCAGGCGTGAACATGCGCGTACAGGTGTGTCGTATAGGTGTAACCGGGTGTAACCGGGTGTAACCGGGTGAGCAGGTGGACGCACGGGGCAGGGGTTCAGGGATGTTGTCTCCCATGGAGGGGAGCTCTCGCACAACCTCGTTGTCGTCCTCGTTGACATCCAGCCAGCGCTCGCAGGAGAATTTATACTTTTCCTTGGTTAGAGTCTTCATCAGAGAGGCCTGAGAGATATCGAGAGTCAGATTGAGGTTCAAAGTGAGTACGGCAGAGAGTCAGAGTAAGAAATGGAGTCAGATAGAGAGCGTCAGATTGATGGCGTGACTCATATTGACAATTGGATTGAGAGTAGAACAGAGATTCAGATAGAGATTCAGATAGAGATTCAGATAGAGATTCAGATTCACACGGAGGCAGGGGTCATTGCTCTGGATCCTCACCTTGCTCAAATGCCATCCTTGAAAAGGGTTCCTTTTCTCATGCCAGATACGAAACTTCGTCACTTTCCCCAGGTCAGGAAGTTCCACCTGTACAACAAAAACAACAACTATAGACAGGGCCCATCCATCCATCCATCTATCAGTCCCTCCCTCCCTCCCCTCTGCGCCCGTCTTACCATGAACCTGTCCACCTGGCCCTGTTCAAAGTTGTCGGTCTTGTTGTCCAGCCTCATCTCGTCTGACTTGCCCTTGTCCCCGTAGATCTGGAAGGAGACGTCTGCGTCCGTGCCGGCCCCGGGCAGGTCAGAGGTCCAGATCCACAGAGACCAGGGGTGCTCTGAGGACCAGCAACACAGCCACGCTCACTGCTGTGCTCAACACAGTCTGGCTCAGAACTCACTTCATGTATATGCATGTGTAAAAATCGCCCCAAACTATAATAGTATAGTAGAACATTTATCTGATTCAATTAAACCCTTCAAACTTGTATGACATAAGATACTGAAAGGACTTTGGTGACAAGGGTCATAACTTGTGAGATATTTAAAACCTGCATGATACTATTATATGGGTGATTCTGGTGCCAGTGTCACAGGGGAGATAAGAATGTGCCGAGTCTCACTCTTCTGCCTCTTCTGCCTGAGAGAGACCATCTCGTAGAGCTCTCTCTCGATGAGGCCATCTCCCTCGTCCTCGTCCAGCCACTTGCAGCAGGGGAACGTCTGCTCGATGCCCGTGAAAGGACAGAACACCACCACCTGCGCACCACACACACACACACACACACACACAGCTGGTGACACTGAGATGACCCACACAGGCCGTGCTTTGCGTGTGTGTGCGTGCGTGGTTGTGTCTGTGTGTGCCTCGTTTTTCTGTTTGTGTGTCTGTGTGTTCTTAAAGTGTGTCTGTGTGTGTGTGTGTACCTTTTCACAGTACCATCCGGCGCTGACCCCTCCGTTGTCATGGCCGACGGTGACCCTGCTGAGTGGGCTGAGGAGCGCGGCGATCTCCACGGTGAAGATGTCGGTCAGGCCGCGCTCAAACTTGCCTCCCTCCAGAAACACCTGCGGGGGAAACCCCACACTCATCACACACTGTCCAGTCACACCACTGAAATGAGGACTAAATTATGCTTTGACGTCAGTCGATGATGACTGTTTCATATTTAGAGATTTTGCTTAAACACTGTGTGATGATGATGATGACGATGATTATGATGTCATGAATACTAATGAGGCCTTCATGTTCCCTTCCAGTGAAGCAGTCCAGTGTTAACTCTGTCTGATCTGCTCCGTAAACCGTGACAAGCCTTTACGCAACAGTTTCCTTGACGATGCACTGTGTAACTGTTACCACAGTCGACCCCGCCACGTAATCGTGACCGTGGCGACCCCGCCACTGCGGTGACCCTCCGTGTAAGCCGTTACCGTGGTAACCCCTCGTTTTTTTGGCGCCCCTCTTACCTTGCCGCTGTTCTTCAGCCCCTTGGAGCCGTGCATGACGATGTGGATTTTGGAGTTGGTGCCAGCTCCCCGGATGGTCCCAGTGACAACCTGGACGGTGTACACGATGCCTGCGGGGTACAGTTACGTGTCGGCCAATCAGACCCCTTGCCAGCGGCTGTCTCCCGTGTCGCCTTGCATCACTCACAGTCAGCCCAATCCCCACGAGGGTGGTGTTCCAATGAATGTTGTGACATGTAAAACATGATTCCGAGCCAGCCAAGGATTTCCTTGAACAGTGATCATTGCTCATCTCATGTGGCAGTGTAATATGAAGAGGACAGTCTCAGTAGCTGCTCTACCCTTCAGGGAAGCTTATCTATGACGTTCTCCCTGACTGTCACGTCGCTAGTTTGTTCACTGTAAATAAATGAACATACTGCATTTATGAATACACCTCACTGTAAATCATGGGGTGCTCATGTCCACACATTTTTCTGACCATTTCCCATTCCCTTTCAACTTCCTGTTTCCTGTCCACTTCCTGTTTCCTGTCCACTTCCTGTGGGTCTGACCTGTGGGTTGGCTTCCTCCCACCAGGATGTCCCTCTGGATCTTCCCGTCATCCTCGTCGATGGCGAACCAGCGTCCGACAGGAAACTCGTACACCATCTTGTTCCCTAAGTCATCCAGCATCACCTGCAGGAATGAGGGGGCAGGGGTACAACCCAAAACAAACGCTATTAGTATATCTAACACTCCATGTCATGAAGTAACTTAGTTTTGACTTCTAGCAAACTGTAGACAGAACCAGACAGAATTCCAATATACCTGGGCTTGTACTCAAATAACAATTAAACTTCAACTTTGACTTGAAACGTGAACTTGGAGGATGTGAAGCCCTGACCCCAGATGGCAGATCGGGTGATTCTACACGCTCTGCATGCAAAGCCTGCAGGTCTGAACTCTGCATGAGCAGGACCAGCATCGGTTCACACATTAACGAGATCCATCAGTGTTATCGTTGCTACTAGATCCATGTAATCATGCTATCAGGGTAATCTTTGGTGTCAGTGTGTGTGAAGGCACTGAGTCCTCTGTGCATCTGCTGGAGAGCCACTCTGGTAATGACACACGGTGTCTCTTTACAGTCTGGCTAGGATGACTCATGAGCCTGTGTGTGTGTGTGTGTGTGTATCTGTGTGTGTATCTGTGTGGGTGTGTATGTGCGTGCGTCTCTGTGTCTGCTTGTGAGTAGGCTACTGTACCTGAGTGTGTGTGTGTGTGTGTGTGTTTGAGTGAGCCTAATCTCATACTGTGTGTGGAGGGTGAAGGGCCAGTGTTCTCGGCTAAGGGGGCAGAGAAGGAGGAGGAATATCGCATGTCTTAAATACTTCTACCCAGATTGCTCTGGACACACATTGTAGTATACTGAGATGGGCAGGCTTAAGCTGGTGACAAGGTTAATATTGTTCTTCTCATGTCAAAAAGTAGTTCTAAGTGACCTTCACATTTCTTAATCATTTCTGTGTGCACAAGAGTGTGTGTTTTTTGTGTGTGTGTGTGTGTGTATGGGACTACGTGAGACTGTTTCTGAGTCACCTTGTCTAAAAACCAGCCGGCTGACGACCCTTTGTTGTTGTGTCCGATGGTGATCTTCCGGATCTTTCCCATGTTGGGAGCCTCCATGGTGAACTTGTCCTCAGTTCCTTTCTCAAAGTTGTTCTTGTCGTTGTCCAAACGTCTTTCCCCTGCCACCCACGTAAAACAGTTTGATGTTTAATTCCATAGGCGGTGCACAAAAGTGGTGCACAAAAATCCTAGCATGGGATCAGTATAGCTCAGTGTTTGAGCTGATCAAGAGGTCCTAGGTTCAAATCCCCTCCCCCGTGGGTCATGTAGGGTCAAAGTGAATTCATTATTATTATTTATGCCAGTGCAGAAAGTCTGGAGAAACCGAAACCTAACTAACCTATTACAACCATTTTCTTTTTTTACTATTACTAATCTACTTCTTGTTGTACTCACCGGTGTCCCCAAATTCTCCAAAGATGTTGATGAAGACGTCAGCATCTGTTCCACTGCCTTTAATGTCCGCAGTAAACACGCTCAGAATGTATTTATTATCTGAGACCACAGAACAGAAGATGAAACAGCATGTCGCATGCAGGAACACAGACATGTTTGACTTGACTAACCCTGGATGTTTGAGAGAGTGTAAACGTGGACACGTACATTTGGGCATGTCCATGGGGTCCATGCTCCCCAGGATGTCTCTCACAAACAGGTGGTCTCCCTCCATCTTGCTCAGCCAGTTGTTGCAGGCAAAGTAAAACCTGAGGTGGGGCCTGGTCATGTCTGTGACCACCACCCTGTCCAAGAACCAGCTGGCATTCAGACCTGTGTTGTCATGTTCTATCCTGGAGGGGAGGGGAGGAGAGGGGAGCAGGGGAGGATGGAAGAGATGACGGGAAGAGAGAAGAGAGGAGAAGGGGGTGGAGGATATGAAAGGAAAGGAGAAGGGAGGAGTTACAGTATATGTTTACTCTACTGTACTCTGAGTTGTTTGTGAACCGGGCACAGAAGAGATACCTGATTTTCTTCAGAGGACCCACGCTGTGAGTCTTGATTCTGAAAACATCTGTCTTGTTCTTCTCAAATGCAGTACGGCTCCTACAACAGCCGTAGCAGGCAGAAGAGAAGAGATTCACTCCGTTTCGGGGGCAAATCGCAAGGTTCAGGTCTCAAAACACTTCTTAGTTATGGCAAATCATCCAACTATCATGAACAGGGACCGTGCAAGCACATGACCAGATCCACAGACAAGAGAAGTTATGAGGGTTGCGTTAGGTTAGGACTATGGAGAGAAATTCTCAACCTTGGGGAACAGTCAGATGGCTGAGCGGTGAGGGAGTCGGGCTAGTAATCTGAAGGTTGCCAGTTCGATTCCCGGCTGTGCAAAATGACGTTGTGTCCTTGGGCAAGGCACTTCACCCTACTTGCCTCGGGGGAATGTCCCTGTACTCACTGTAAGTCGCTCTGGATAAGAGCTTCTGCTAAATGACTAAATGTAAATGTAAACCTTCACGCAACAAAGTGTGGAGCACATAGGAAGTCACAAAATGCTGCCTCTTCACCCTCTTAATCACATTAATTGATCAAAAAAAACATGACCTACCTCTTCTCTGTGCTGTTCCACAAGAGAGAAAACAAAAAAGCAAAGATCATGTGTTAACGTCCAGTCGGCAATAAACCCTCGCAAAACAAAATGACATCAACAGGTTTAAGCGTTCATTGTCTGACACGTGGACGTCTTCACTTGTCACACAGTGTGAGGGAGACTCACTTGCTGGCCAGGTGCACCTTGGGAGTGATGCCGTATTCCCCAAACAGAGTGACAAACACGTTGGCGTCAGTGCCCGCACCTCTCTCGTCCCCTGTGATGGTCACCACCTCGTAAACTGGGGGATGGAGGAGATGGAGAAAGATATCGGGAGAGAGAGAATGAGGGCGAGAGGGGGAAATAGTGAGTGTGTTCTCTTACGATAGAGGTATAACAGTGTGGATGTAGTGTGTTACTGTGTGCATGCGTGTGTGGTCGTGTCCATGCGTGTGGTCTGCATGTCCAGCTGTGTGTGCTTCCCTTCGGGTTAGGGATATTTTCGGCCAGTCATTCCATGTCAACAAACATCCTCTCATCAGGCTAGTGAACTAACAACACCAAAAAAGGACCTCTACCACATGGTGCCAGGTGACCGTCTTCATCAACATGTGAAACACCAAGTTGTGAATGTTGCTGACAGGTGTCACGTAACAGTTAGACTGAGATGAGATCATGCGTGTGGATACCTCCGGGCTAGGGTTACCGTGACAATTACCTCAAACAATGCAACCATTTCAGCTGGAGCCAGCCAGCTGTGTGGAGCTGCCTCTCCACTCAAATGCACTCAGCCAGAATGAGTTTAAAGAGCATTAAGGATTAGAAGCATCGAAAGGTTAAGCACTGAACTCTTTTCTATGTGGATAAAGTTTCATTGCTGGTTTATGGGAGGGTTCAGGCCATCCTCAACTGGTCCCATAAGATACATTTCTGCTAATAAGTCATTGTGAGAATGGTAGGAGCCATTTCTCCATTTCATTTGGTTGTTGTCTTTTTGGCTGTACTGAGGGAAATAGTTTTTATTATATATTTTTTTAAGTAAAAAATAGCTTTTTATCAATTTTTTTGTTAAACAGATAAAAGATAAAAGAAAGGTACCTTTTTTCTTGTGGTACTCATCCTCATAGTTCTCTACGGCTTCTGGCTCGTAGGTCCTGAGTTCACTCTCATAAATCTCCACGTAGTTCTCCACCTTCTTCTTCTTGCCTTTTCCCTTCTTGGTGTCTTCCTCACTGTCGCCCTTCACCGAGCTCTTCTTCTTCTTCTCTTTCTTCTTCTTCTTCTCATCCTCCTCTTCGTCTCCAGGCGGCGAATCCCCCTCTTTCTCTTTCTTGGACTTTTTATCGTCATCTTTGGACTTCTTGTCCTTGGAGCCCATGTCTGGGTCCTGTGTAGCCTCGGCGGAGGGCTTCTTCTTCTTCTTGGTTTCCTTTCTGGTGGTCTTTACGATGTCAGGGAGACTCTCAGCCCTCTTCCTGCTCCTGGAGCCCGCATTGTTGCCATCTTCATCATCTGTACTCCGAGATTCGTCGCTTGTCGCCCCATCCTTGGGCTTCTTTTTCTTCTTTTTGACCTTCTTGCTGTGCTCTCCCTTCCTGTCGCTTCTCCTCACGTCAGGCTCGGATGAGTCGCGGCTGTGCTCCTCGGCTGAAACCCTGGATGTCGTCCTCCTCCTCGTCCCCTTGCTCTCTGCCTCCTGATCTTCTGGGACCTCGTCATCCGGCTCTTTGATTCCCTCCCTTGGTTTTTTTTCTTTCTGGGGCATCTTTAATTTATTTACTTACCTTGTAACTGTAACCGATTGGCCTGAGTTCCGGGAACAGGAAACTTGATTAAAGTGACCTGAGGTGCCTCCACAGTGACCCTCGGGTCAGGTCCAAGGCAGCCGGCCGCTGAGGCTGCTGGGTAACAGGTCTGAGAGTGGCGGCAGGCTGGCTTAGAGGTGTCAGGGTTGCCCTACTCTGCTGTAGCTCCTGGCCTGAAACAGCTAGGCTACACTCACCGTGACCTCATTAAATATTACTAACACGTCTTGTTGTCACACGGCCAGGGCAGGACCAGCGGAAATGGAAGCTAGCCAGAAAGTTCTAGACCTACACTACAGGGAAACTGCTGGTCGGGTGTTAGGTGCCTTTAAACATAATAAATGGGTTTAGTCTCAAAACACTGACAGGCCCCTAGGAAAGATCTCTCTACACGCATTCATATATTATTTGAAAGAGTAGAACACAGGACTATATAGAATTTTAAATAATCAGAAGTGTGGTTCACAAAGACAGATATATCCTGAATTAAAAATATTTTACATGTAGATAATTATATGATTAAAAAAATCTGCTTCACTGTCTTCACTTGTCTGTGTTTATACAATACCTTTGAAAACCGAAATATGCATAAAATGCTTTTTTACATATCACACGTATTTATTTTAAGAGCTGGAACTAAGGTTTGAACGCACATTTGTTTGTATGACACATGATGGTGTAACACCCGAATAACTACGGAAGGGATTTACCGTCACACGGTGACCGGTATCCGGTCTCTATCGTGTCAGCTTCGCTGTTAAGATGGTAAGAGCGGATAGCTGTGTACCTCAAACAATCCTAATTCATCAGTTTTGCCAATCACTGTCCGCCACCCATCACTTTACTGTTGTGAACTTTTAGGTTTCGTTCTATCACAAACTCCAAGCATTTTTGGTCGATGATTTGTGTATCAAGGAAAATTTGGTTGAATCTCCGGAAACTTAAGTCATTGTAGCGATCCATGTATCTGACAGTGAACTGCAGACTTCATTCAAACACCTGTTTGTGAGCTTGCGTCGAGACCTATCAACTTAGTATATAGGGACCTTGTTGCATTTCCCCTCTAAATAGTTTTTAAATTATAGTAGCCTACTCCATATTTTCAGTAGCCTAGTGGATGGCAACAGACTCATTTAAATCCAGCTATTTGGCATCTTGGGCAGTAATAGAGACGCCCCATTTTCTACGTCCAGGTCACAATATTTAAGAACCACATGACTTATGTCAAAGTTTTAAACTACGTCTCTCCCACAGACGAAGGGAACATCGTCTTTCGGAAAACGTCGCAACAAGACGCACGCCTTGTGTCGTCGATGCGGCTCCAAGGCTTACCATCTGCAGAAGTCTGAATGTGGGAAATGCGGTTACCCCGCCAAGCGCAAGAGGAGTTGTAAGTCAAGTTAGACAGTAACAAACTTCAACATGCTTTCGTATCAGCCTCAGAGACATGCTTTATCCTTTCTGAACTCATTGTTACAACAAATACTGATGTCCAAACCTAGTTCATTTTCAAGTTTGGAGCCTACAATCGACATTTTACCGTTGCTTTAACACATCTCAGGGCTGTTTGCTGTTCTCTCCAATCCCCTTCTCTCTTTCTCCACCTCCTTCCTCCATCCCCATGGTTCTAACATGTCCACCCCCCTTCTCCGACAGATAACTGGAGTGCCAAGGCCAAGAGACGCAACACTACCGGTACTGGGCGTCTCAGACACCTGAGGGTGGTGTACCGCAGGTTCAGGTGAGTCCCACTCCCTCCTCTCTGCTCAGGGCCGGGGGCCTGGTGGGTTTGGGTCCGCTCACCTGGAATGTATCCAGGGTGCCTGTGAGGGCTGTGGTGTTGCTGCAGACTCAACTTGTAGGTTACGTCTTGGCTGTGCAAAGATGGGGCCCCTGTTTGTGTTTGTAGTCGTCTAAAAAAAAAACTAAAACAAGGATTGTATGCACCCAACACTTGCTCTTAGTCCTGTTTCTGCTTCACATTGTTACACCTGTAGCTTTTCTTAACTCCTGGAGTGTGAGGGTTAGTCAGGTTTGTGTTAAACCAGCTGACAAATTGGCCCTGACTTAGCCCCTTCTCTTATTGATGATATGTGAGTGTGCTGGGTGGTAGTGGTTAATATGTGTGCAGGGTGGTAGTGGTTAATGTGAGTGTGCTGGGTGGTAGTGGTTAATATGTGTGCTGGGTGGTAGTGGTTAATATGTGTGCTGGGTGGTAGTGGTTAATGTGAGTGTGCTGGGTGGTAGTGGTTAATGTGAGTGTGCTGGGTGGTAGTGGTTAATGTGAGTGTGCTGGGTGGTAGTGGTTAATATGTGTGCAGGGTGGTAGTGGTTAATGTGAGTGTGCTGGGTGGTAGTGGTTAATGTGAGTGTGCTGGGTGGTAGTGGTTAATGTGAGTGTGCTGGGTGGTAGTGGTTAATGTGAGTGTGCTGGGTGGTAGTGGTTAATGTTGTGATTTGACGAATTAGCTCAGCTCACCCTCAGTTTGACCTGTATTGCTACAGCTCAGAGCTTTTGAACTGTTCCTGGAGAGCTACCTGTTAATGATAATCCAATCATTTCTGACATTTGGTGTTTCTTGTCTCCTGTTGTTTTTTAGGAACGGGTTCCGTGAGGGAACTGCTCCCAAGCCCAAGAGGGCCGCCGTGGCTGCCTCCAGCTCCTCTTAGGTCCCCCTCTCCCCATCCCCGTCTGAAATAAAGAGACAGTCAACATCTCAGCCTCCTGGCCTTTTTCTTCTGACAACACTCCATGACACAAGAGCAGCCTTTCTTAATCCTATTCCTGGAGACTCCTTGCACTGCATTTTTTTTAGATGTGTTGCTGCTCCAACACACCTGATTCAAATGAATGGTCATTATTATCAGGGCTTGATGACGACCATTAATTTGAATCAGGTGTGTTGGAGCAGGTACACATCTAAAACATACAGGCCAGTGGGCCCTGAGGACCAGGGTTGATGACCATGTTTTTCCACATCTTTTTATTATTGAGGTTTCGTCATGGCCTGTAGAGGGAGACATTTCATTACACCCTGGTTATTTACCATTTGATTACAGGGAAGGCGAGATGGGGCCAGAATAATGACGGCCCTAGTTCTGTGCGTAGTCAGACATGCGAAGGTTGTTTAGCCAGTGAGAAGTTGGATTGACAGCAGTGTACACAGGCTAGTTATCATCCTTAAAGAGTTGCTTCCTGTGCATGAGCTGGCAGTCTCCAGCTTCCTCACATCTGAGAACATGAGGGATGGGAGAGGCGGAGAGGAGGTTTTTATCTACAAACACCAGACAGTTGTTTTTGGTTATTGGCTGGTTTCAGTTGACATACCCCAACAGGATTGGCATAAAGTTTTAGAGTTAAAAATGTGATTGTGTATATACATTTTCAACTAGGAAGTATTTGAAACATTCCATATGTCTGCAGATTAAACATAACAATAGAGGGGGGTGCATTTCATGGCAAGAATGAATACAACAAGCCTGTCGTGAAATGCACCCCCCTCTATTGTCTGTTCTGTATATCCCAGCATCAAATGATTCTTACTGTACACTGAGGGCACTAGTATGAGTAAGCACAGTAAGTTTCAGGCATGTAACACAGTTTCCTTGTCAGGGTTAGCAGGGGGTCCGTTAAGCCTGTCGTGAAATGCACCCCCCTCTATTGTCTGTTCTGTATATTTGTAAATATATGACCCAAATCAAAATTCTGATGCGACAGATCGCGTTCTCTCTTAAAGGCTGTCCTCCTGCTGGCTGCCTACCTTGTTTAAGAACACCCCAAACCAGATGATCAGAAGGCCTGTTCCTTTAAGGCTCTACAACATAAGGTTTTGGCTTGCTTACATTCCATTCAAAAGATCAATGAGGGCAAAAGAAACATGTTGTTGGAAGTCCATATGACCAGCTTTCAGGTCGATGTTGGTGACTGAAACATTGTGTGTGAGGGCTGAGATGCGTTGCAGTGAAATGATTTCCATGCATCACAAACTACTTATTTTCTATTCGAATCCTGGAGTTTTATTAAAACAAAGCTTGTCCTGGTCCTGACAGTGAAGACGCAGTACAAGACTGCAAATAAACATGATGGTGACTCCCACAGCCAGAAAGCAGGATGTAGAATAGGAAGTGCTGAGGCGATTGGCTGACCAAGCAGGAAGTGTGTGGAACGGAGCTGTGGTCAGTCGAGCTCTAAGGACAAGGCCCAGAGTTGGGGACAAGGACCTTGAGTAGGCCTGGTATTGTGGCAGTTGAAGAGCAGATGTTGGAGAACAATTGGTTATGTGACAGAGTTTCTGGTTGGGCAGTCTCTGTTTTTTATTATCTTAATGAGAGTGACCTTCTGTAAAAATACAGGCTAAATAATACAAATGTTCTGACAAAACTTGAATAATGCATTTGTTGGATAAGCAAGATAAGGTTAGGGTGATTGATTGATACTCTGATTATATTTCCTTTAAAGGAGTAGTGAGTTTCTTTTAACTTGATACAGTGTTCAAAGTTGGCACTTCAACATCCATGAAACTCAAAAGGTAGCCATTTTCACAGTCTCTTTTGTAAGTGAAAGGTTAAATACACATTCCAGTATCACTTTCAAACAGGTACATTTCAGAAGGGCTGGTCTTTCGCTCTAGTCCATGCTGATCTTCAGTCACTAATGGAGCAGGATGTGGTACAGGAAGTTAGTACCTCAGTGAACTTATGCTGATGCTCCAATTTTTTGTGATGTGTTTTCGTAGCTGGGAGGCCTAGCTCCAAAGACTCAGTCTTGGTCATTCACTCTGCCCTGAGCGCGCTGCGAGGAATCAACAGATCAGAGTTCATCTCTGAGGACACTGTTGGGATGTTCCGACACAAACATCTGACCGTACGGCTTCAAAGGTCAGACTTTTTAACTGATTTACTGCGGAAGGAAGTTTGCTTCTTATCTCTAAAGGGAGGACAGGCGGGGGCACACAAGAACAATCCATCATGTTCTAGAACAATCTGAAAATGGGTTGTACTGGACTAGGATGCTGTGAGTGAGATGTCCGGCTTTGACACAATGGTGTCGTTCAGCCCTCAGAAATTATTATGAGCCGTAAAAAGTTACCAGGACTCGTACACGTCTTTTTTGAGAGTTTAATGGCAAGGCTGATTTAACTCGTGTTATCTTCGGGTCATTCTGACCCATCAGTCATTGTGACCCACCGTCGTATTGCGACAACTTTACCGCATACAAAAACAAAGTGAAGCATTTTCTTTTAACCATCGGGCTGTCTCAGACCCCCCACATTGCGGTTAAAAGAAAATAATTTGTATTTGTTTTTGTATTGGGTAAAATTGGGTAAACACAATGATGGTTCGTTATGAACCTTTGGGTCATGTGACCCGAAGGCAGCACAAGGGTTAAGAGAGGAGTGAATGAGGAGTGAATGAGATGTGGATTAAAGCTGTTAACTCTGCACCTCTGTCCAGAATGATTAAAGGAAGGTTGGTCATTAAAAAAAGCAAGGTGTGTTAAAAGTTCCATGTAAAAAACAAAAACAAATCCACAACAATATAGTAGCGTGTTAAGAAGCCATCTCTATTGCCTAACCCTATACTCCTCTGTTACTGTCTTCGTGAGGCCTCGGAGAACCAGGCCTTCAGGCAGGAGATCACAGCTCCTAACCCTCGAGAGAGGATCAGGGACGGGACTCAGAGAAGATCCTCCTCTTTCCCAGAAACGCTCTCTGGCTCCAGTCTGATGGACTTCAGGTCTGCTTCCCCTCAGGTCCTGACGTGTGTGGATGACACTTCTCCCCACAAGCACACTTAGGAGGCGATATTGGATATCCCGTGTGAGCAGCCCTGCTGCTTACCTCTGCCCAACCCCTGTTAAAGCACTTACCCCACACTGACATATGCCACTAACAATTAGGACCACTGGCAGGCGCCGTGGAAACCAGTCTCCTTGGATGCGACAGAAAACTAAGAACGACATTAACTCCCAGCTCGCATTGGCGGGGGATCTTGTAAATGACAGTACTTTGTGTACATTCAGGGATATAAAGTACATTTAGTCATTTAGCAGACGCTCTTATCCAGAGCGAAAGTAGTGAGCATACTGTTATTTGCCAAGCCCCCCCCCCCCCCCCTCATTCCCGTACCATCCCCCAACCATGCTGCTTCTCGAGTGGGCACAAGGGTGATCCTCATCGCCTCAACAAGTCTGCTGTGTCTGATGTTGATGTGGAGTCCAGATTTTAGGTGACGCCATGGATTTCCCAACATAGCATACTCCGTCTCCATAACCACACACTGAGTCGACAAACTCAAGGATGGATGAGTGGATGTTGCTGTTCTCACAAATATGTGATATTAATAAACTTTCCCCCCCCCACACACTTAAAGACGTAGCACACCTTACCTTAACCCTCCCGTTATCCTCAAATTTACTAACATCTTTCGTCCTTGGGCTCAATTTGACCCCAGCTATTTTAAGGTTACATGAACTGCCATGCCAAGTGTTGCCCAAAACATATATGACGTGTATGTCAGCAGCTTGCTTATCAGTGTTGTGATGTTAGTCGTAGGAGTTTGTGTTGGCTCTATTGTAGGGTGGACCAGTGGAGGATCCAGGAGTCTTTGTTGTTGCTTTCTGCCTGCCAAGGTCATGTGACCCGTCCACTAGACCTTGTTTCTGTCTCGGCCGCTCCAGAACACTTCAGAATGTTCCCACGACTTCCATAGGCCAAAAGACCCTCTGACCTCAATCCCTCACTCAACTCACCTGATTGGACGAAAGGCTTTTTTTTTTTTTTTGCCATTATCATACCCAAAACAAATAATACATATTTTGCTGGGCAAACTCAATGACATATCCTATGATGTTGTACTGTACACACAGAACACGTTGTACTCTCCAGAGGCATGCTCACCAAATAACAAAAACACACAGCTGTAGAATGTAGAAAGCAGTTTACTGTCAATCAATGTGGCAGAGGAAGTTAGGCCCTTGTGGAATTCCGCTTTGGTCTTGTAGCACATGTTTAGGTTCACATGCGAAAAATCTGCGTTTAGATTCCCATCTTCCCGCAGTGAGGTTAATACTCTGCTTATATGGTCTGTTAGCAGGTAAAGTCTGGGTTACTGAATTGTGAGGTGCTGGTTGCTCACATAACAGATCACGACATGCCGCACGGCAATTATTTGCAAGATCTAAATTGTTCCAGACCATTATTAGCTAGGGCTCGATTTGAGGAGTTACTTGTAAGTAACCTGAGCCTTAAGCTGAACTGGATCCCGGCCTCTCTGGATAAGCTCAGAGGAAAACGTACTGATGTGTTCTGCAATAGATCATCAATCATAAAGAAGTTGTGTGTGTTGTGTGTGTGTGTGTGTGTGTGTGTGTGTATATGTGGGGCTACCCAGCAGCTACGTAACGTAACCTATAAAGAAAATAATAAAGACCGTTTTTCAGGCTTATGTAAAAGTAGCCTACTCTGTCCTCTCCAAACCCACGGAGCGAGGATCGGAGCTGGCTGGCGCCCGACAGCAGCTGGGAAGCGCTCCTCGTTTCCAGTAGGTCTGTCGCACCCCTTCTAACAGGTCTAAACGCCGCTCTGCTTCCAACCCGAATATGAGACCTAACATAGGTGGAAATCCCGGGGGGGACAGGGGGGACAGGACCCCCTCACACACAACCCCCCCATCCTGGGAAAAATATGATTTGTTCCCCCCAATAAATCACTGTAAACATTTAAATAATATTAATAATATATTTTTTAACATATTACAATGTAGGCTACATGTTACAGCAGTAATTTTGGTGTCCCCCTCAGGAATTGCTCTTGAAAAAATGTCATATAATTGTCCCCCCCAAAATTGATAGCAGACTTTCACCACTGGTTGATAATAGAATGAGCTGCAGCACGGCTCTTAAATAACAGTGCAGTTTACAAGGTAGGAAGGCATGCTGCTTTGAAGTAAGAAGTGGGGTATGCCAATTCCATTACAAGCTTACAGTTTGGCATGAGCTTCTCAGTAAACAGGTAGAGGCCATTTTGTGATTTTTATAAAGTGATAGAGAGATAGTCTGTAATGTAAATTACTCCCTAACTTTTTTTTGTGACGAACACACACATGCGTGCCCACACAGACCAGACACAGTCAACACAACCACACACACAGATGGGTCTCTCTTGTTACCATACTCTAGGCTACTCAGCATTTTTTGGTCTTGTAGATGAACATAACAAACCATGACCGTGTTTGGACTTTCTTGCGGTTAACAAATGACGCAAGTAAAGGTGTTTAACGACTCTAATGCCTGCACAATATCATTCTTGTCCAGAACAAGCATGACGGGGCAGTAAAGGTCCATTCTAATTTGTTGATACTTAGCCTATTGATGTCTCTGGTGTCTCTCAAGCTCCCGAACTGTCTCCTGACTCTTTATTTTTTAATCCGCAAAATCGGAAACAAGACAGAACATTTCCATATTTTGTTCAAATATCTGATTATCAGGTTCCATGGGTCATCTTGAATGACTAGAAGTTTCCTATTTGCTTAGGCTGGTATTACATAAAAATGAGGATCAAAGTTTTTAATTAACAGCTGATTTCATGGGAACTAGCTGTGTGTAGTGTTGTTTTTAAAACCCTTGAGTTCGGCCTGTATTCTGGGGGTCTGTGTATGTTTGTGTGGGGCTTAACAGAGTCATAAGGTTTTCTAATTCCTAGCCTGAAGGCTCCTCGACCGCCAGTCTCCCTCCAAACCCCTGGTGGAGTTGCAACGATGTAGCCCAGAACCCACCCCCTTGGAACCCACACACTCTCCCCTCACCTGCTATCAAGAAGTTTGATCTTCACAAGCTGACAACATGCCACAGGATGTCGTACCACACGAGTCTGTCCCGGATAATCCAGCGCTGCTATCATCTGGCGTGTGTACATTGGCCTCGGATCAAAGCATCCCGGATCTAAGGGATCTAATGTGACATGTTCTGAGGTGCAGGTGACGGGGATGTGGAGAAGTAGGAAGGGAGGGGAGAGGAGGGAGGGCTGAGGAGCGGGGAGGAGAGGAGAGGAGAGGAGAGGGGAGGGGAGCGGGGAGGAGAGGAGAGGGGATGGGGGGAGGGGTGGGGTGGGGTGGGGTGGGGAGGAGGTGAAGGGAAGGGAAGGGAGGAAAGTAGAGAGGAGAGGTGAGGAGAGAGGAGAAGAGGAAAGGATAAAAGAGGAGAGAATACAGATGACAGGGGACAAGAGGGGGGAAAAGAGGAGCCAGAGACAGGAAACAGTATTCAGGAAAGAGAAGATGGAGACCAGAGGACTGAGAACAGGGCATCAGCCTGATGTGAGTTATTGGGATGCCAAACAGCCTTGTTTGTTTCCTTGGTTACTGAGGACAGGAAGAGGAGCTGTCTTATTGGTCTCTTGTTATGCTGGGGTGGAGAGGAAGTTATGCACTCTGTAACAACAGGAACTCTAACCTTGACCTCTACCCTGGACCTTAACTTTTCACTTTACCTCTAAAATCTAAACAAGAAAAAAATATTCTTCTTTAAAAAAAATTCTTCTCAGTTGAGTCTTTTTTTGGCAACCCGCCTGGCTTCATGATTATTGGTGTAACGTGAAAAATGTCATATTGTGTGTATATAAATGAAATATGATATTTCTGAAATATGATATATATTCTGATATTATCAAAAAATCTGCCTCTACCTATTTCCATGTGTGCCAAGCCTTCACAGAGAACGACGAGGAACTGAATATGAAATAGATGGCTGAACATCATAAAGCAACGCTGCAAACCAATTGCTTCTCACATCCAAATTAAATCATAATTAACCCCCCCCCCCCCCTCCCGCTGTCATTATTCCAGAGGGTATTCTCACACTGTGTGTCAATATCCCTCTCTGCTGTGTGTTTGCACTAGCCACTGTGTTGCTTGTTTAAGCTCAATCACGTTGAAATGAAGCCAGAGATCATATTTATTGTTTCATGAAGGAAACGTCTTCAGACAGTTTATTTCCTGGGAAGGCTGCCTTTGGCCCGTCAGCTTGGTGTGTGTGTGTGTGTGTGTGTGTGTGTGTGTGTGTGTGTGTGTGCCTTTGTGTGGTCAGATTCAGGGTTCTTTCGCTTTTGAACCGCGAACTCATTTCTGATTAGCGATGAACCGCAGTGTGTCGGTGTCCGTCTGACGAGATAAGATGCTGTACGCTGTGGAACGCTTTGGCCCGGTCTTATCAAAGACATCTGTTTGACTTAATGAGGGGTCAGAAATCGACCTTTGACCTCCTTCAGGAACCTGGGATTCGGACACTGAATGTCCGGATTATATTCATGGTTTCTGGTTAGCTATTTTTCCTCCAGTGATAGTTACAGTATTACTGAACTGTATATTTGTTCTATTGCTGTAGTTATTCGATACCTTGGCCTTAAATGTTTAGAACAAGGTATCAACACACAGACTCATAATTTTTCATAATCTTTCTCCCTCTCTCTCTCATACACACACACAAACATACACACACTGCTTTCTGAAGCTTTGAGTTGCTTGTCAACGTTTCACTCACACAAGCTAGCAGTCCCAGCAGTGACTTCATAATACTGGACTGGAGTCATGAAAACAAAGATCTCCAAACAAGGATAGAGCAGTACTGAGAATCAGCTCATTTAATTCATTCTATGTGAATATTACTTACATGAATGATCTATGATATGCATACAAGCACATTTAACTTCAAGCACATTAAACCTGCAATCATAAACAGGATATCTTTACATGGATGCTAGAACACAATATATTTGACAACAGGCCATGTGGATGCCATACCATCACAAGGCAAGATCCAACAACAGAAGCCTTCTCATGGAGAAGAATACAAATGTAACTTTCAAAAAGTCACACACACGTAAACCTTAATGAAAACTCCAATGCTGTGAGACAACTAGTCCACTCTCACCTTCCAGGACCTTCCGTCAGAGGAACCAGTGTCCCAAACGTGTCCCAATGTTCACACTCACAACCCTGACCTGAACACAACAGGTCAGGTCACCAGTTTCATGTTGATATAATGACACAACAATGACCAAGAGGCTCTGGCCTATCAGAGTAGACCTCTTAGGAGAGTTAAGTCTGGCTCTGCTAGAGGTTCAGCCAGGTTCCATGAGGGAGAACAGTCTGACAGGCAGTCTATGGAAGACCTCCGACCCTCAGCCTTCAAATGCATTTCTCCTGGCCAGGCTCAGTGCTCAGCGAGACCTGCAGCGTCTGCTCTTTCGGACGGGGCTGAGAGGACTCCTCCGCGCGGAGCTCCTCGGCGGACAGGTGTTTCCCCTCTCCGCTGCCCTCCTCTGTGCTGCTCTGCTCGGACGAGTCCGAGCCTCGGGGGGCCTCCCCGGAGGAAGGGCGGGACCTGTAGCGGTCGTCCGGGAGACGACAGCTCCCCGCGTAGGCCTCGCGGCCCTCGGGCAGGTACAGGAGGGTCTGGGAGGTGCTGCTCGCCTCGCGCAGGTCCCGGGACACCATGGAGGGCGAGTCCCTGGAGATGACGGAGGACAGCTGGTGGGCGTCCATGCAGTCGAAGTTGCCCTGCAGCTGCTGCCTGCGGGCGCCGACCTTGCAGAACAGGCACTTGAGCTTCTCGATGACCTTGAGCAGCACGGCCTTCCTGAGGAGGATGTAGATCCAGGGGTCCAGGATGGGGTTGAAGGAGGCGAAGCGGATGGCCCTCAGGTCGGGGTTGATCTCCAGGCGGAGCTCGACGGGGGTCTTGTAGAGCTGGTTCAGGAACACCTGCACCTGCAGGAGACACATGCGGCGTGTTCAGCTGAGACGGATGGTACAGCGTTTAGAGTCAGTTGAGCTGACCTTCACTATAGCCTTTGAGTGGAGAACACAATGCGCCTTCTTGGTATAAGTTGCATCATTCGAAGGACTATCGAATGCACTTTAATGGGGGAACTCCATTACGATTGTATGCGTTGCCTCGTTAAACTAGTACACCAATAATCCCTCCAAAACATTTCACCGCATTTTTTCGTGCGTGCGTCATGGATACATCTGTGCGTAAAGGACATTTTAAGCATAAAAACTGAGGAAGGAGAGAGGGGAGAAACGAACTTACTACGAGGGGGATGGAGCATATGAGCACCACTATGGAGGTGCCGATGAGCAGGATGACCATCTGGATCTCTGCACCTGCCAAGTGCCCGAAGCTGCGGCTCCTCCTCGGGTCCGCGTTCCGCCCTTGATCGTTCCCGAACGACATCCTTCGAACGTAGCGTCGGTGCATCCGAATCAAAGCCCCGCACACCAGCACATTACAAATCACCGTGGCCAGGATGAGAAGGGAGCTGAACCCGGCGTACATGTAGGAGAAGGCGGCGTCAGAGCTCACGTTGCTCCGCCACTCTATGAAGCACCAGGTCTGGGGGTACTGCTTCTTCACCTGGCCCAGACCCATACTAGGCAGAGCGCAGAAGAACGCGTTGGATACGTAGATTCCTAGAAGCGTCAAGCCCGCTAGCCGTTGGTCCACATAGTCGTTGTAGAAATAAGCATGGTTTATGGCCAGGTATCTCTCCACGGACATGGCGCATATGATGCTGAGTCCCGCCAGAGAGAAGAAGAGCATTATGAATCCGAAATACTGACACAGGGGGTCCCCTCCGGGCCACGAGCCTTTGACATAAGTCGCGATGGTGACCGGGCTCGCGAGCAGTGTCCCCAAGAGGTCGGTAACCGCCAGTCCGCACACCAACGTGTAGAACGTGGTCTCTTTTTGTTCCTTTCGTGATTTGCACAAGACAACTATAGCAATAACATTACCGACCACTCCGAAAATAAACATGATTGAAGGTATGGTCGGGACCATGGCCCTCGTTGTCACAGTGGTGTTGCTCATCTTACCGCCCTGCAACTGAATCTAAAGCCCAAGTATGCCAGTCACAAGATTTCCACTATTTCCATTAAAAAACAAATGCCAAGTTAACGCACACATAAGCCATAGCCTACACGAACCATGTCTGAAGTGTGACGTTTTCATAAGTGTAGTTATCCTCCGCTTGCCTCTTGAGCTCAAGGGTTTGCATGTAGTCAAGATGCAAGTCGATGGTAAGTATCCAGATGGTCAAATGACAGATCAGACCCGCGATCCGGTGACCGCGCTCCGGTGTTGTGCGCTCCAGTGACATGTGGTCCGTGTGTTTCTGTGAGCTCATTAACAGCACTGCGCACTTGCCCTTCCAGCTCCCCTCTACGAAACTTTGCCAGCCCCTCCCCTTTTACTCAACCTCCCCCCCCCCCCCCCCCCCTCGCTCCTCTCCAGTCTCAAAACCAGATGCTGCGTATATCTGTACTCTATAGGCCACGTTAGAACACTGTAAGAACATTGGGCTCAGTTGTAACAATCAGAACAAGGGCTATTGCATCTTCCACCAGCAGACCATTTAACCTGACTTCACATGTAGAAACGTATCCAATAAATGTATCTTAATGTGAAAATCGATGTTGGTTATTATAATATTATCTGAAGCAGAGTTTGTTTTTTCGTCTTCTGTGTATCCCTCGTCACTGCCCTATCACAGAGTAAATAAATACACTGCCTACATGACGTCACCCGTGTCCCTGGACCTGGAGCGGGCGTGCGCCATGCTGTTATAGTACCTCCATGCCCCCCCACACCCACCCACGCTCATACACCCCCCACACACACATACGCACTTCTCACACACACACACACACACATCAGACACGCACGCACACACAAATACATGCACGAACACACAAACACACGCGCACATGAACACTTACAAATGTGCACAAAGGACCCAAGTCGAGTGATTACGGTCAAAAAGGCCTTTGAAGCGAGATGTCTGTTGCCATATTCTGCCTGTTTTTCATCTGTGTCCAGTAGAGCAGGCCTAAGAGTCTGTACAGCCGTGGCCAAAAGTATTGAGAGCGACATACATTTTGTGTTTGCAAAGCTTGCTGGGCCTTGGCATAAAATGACTGCTAACATAATTTCAGTAAGTCATATCATCAGCACAGGGGAAAGTGTGAACTAGTTCTAGCCAGGTGAAATCACTCTATCATTTTGATTGGATTTTAGAGCAGATTGACCGCTGTAAAAGAGGGGACTATTTGCATATATTTAACATTTTCGCCCCAAGAAAGGTTTAAAAAATATGAAATGTGCCTTATTGTATTCCAGTATTCTATAGAAACATGTGAAAACATTTTACTCAAATACTGAACCAGCAAACTTTTCAAAACACAACATTTGTCATTGCTAAAACTTATGGCCACGACTGTACATCAGCCCTGGTCCGTGGTCAGGGACTGGGCCCCATAGCTGCCTGCCTCCTCCCCCCACCACCCCCATGCACTGGCTGGATGCCAGAGGCCCAGACGCTGGGCTCCCATAAGAGAGAGAGAGAGAGAGAGAGAGGGTGTGGAGATAAAGGGAGATAAAGAGAGAGGGGGGGTGGAGATAAAGAGAGAGCGAGAGGGAGAGAGCGAGAGAGAGAGACAGAGAGCGAGAAAGAGAGGGAGGGTGGAGATAAAGAGAGGGAGATAAAGAGAGAGAGAGAGAGAGAGAGAGAGAGAGAGAGAGGGAGGGAGGGGTGTGGGGATGGGGATCCAGGAGACCTTGACATAGAGTGGAAAAAAACAGATAACACACCTCCCCCCCAACATACCCCCACACACACCTACCCAGGATGAGCTGGAGGGAGATACAGGTGAAGAGAGCTCCAACCACATGTACTATATGTCAGTCAGTACATGGAGCATGACATGGGCCTGACCCTAGGACTAAGGCATCTCCCCCCCCCCCCCCATCCCCTCATCTCCTCATCTCATCCCCTCATCTACTCATCCCCTCCCCTCATCCCCTCATCAGCTCATCCCTTCATCTCCTCTCTACTCCAAGAACTTACCTGTAAGCCAGGCTTGGACCTTGGATGTGCCATGCCGGTGTTTGGTTTGTTTGAACCCAACCCCTAAGCTGGGGCCCCTTAAACACACAGTAGCTCCACAGAGAGCAGGAGCATTGCCCTGACCTTCTGTGCTGCGACGCCGCAAGGCCTGTGGCGTGTGAGAGAACCGCAACAACAAGTGTCCGTTGCAGGTCAGCGCCTCTGGGAGACCTCAGGGGACCGGCGTCGGGGTGGATTTGACGGTACGTGTTTAAGCGTGTTCGTTCGACGCCGGCGAAGACGTCCATCTTCCTCACCAGCAGGCGTCCCGTCATGTGATTCAGGGCTCTTTCGTGGAGCGAGTCTAGTTTGTGAAAGGCAGGAATACATTTGCTGTTCTCTTTTGCTGGTGTATAATCAGCGCGTTGGACCCTCTGTCCACCCTGCCCCGCCCCGCCCCCATCCTCCTGCCCCGTCCCTCATCTCCCCACCCCCGCCTCCATCCCCTCACCCCACAGGACCCAGACCCAGGCCGACTGCCACCGAGCTCGAAGAGGTGCTGCTCCGTGGGTTTGCTGTCCTTGTGTCCCCTATCTCTAAACACACTCTCTTTTTCAGTTCCAAGGAAGGCTTTGTGTATGTCTGTGCCGGGGTCGGGTAAACTCCTAAATAACATCCGTGGACGTGTTATCGTGGGACGACTTGTCTCCAGCAGTCCCAACAAACCGTGTACACAGACAGGCAGATGTAAACTGTTTGAGTTGGCACCGTGGGGGGCTTGAGACCCCATGCCAATGGGAACGCACTGGGCTCCGGTCCCTCGGCATTGGGAGATGATTCACTGCTGTGGATATATGGGTTACAAACCTGTGCCCACATGCCTCTGTGATGAGTGATCTCAGTGTCAAACACTGTACATGTACACCAACCGGTAGAGGATGCAAATTGACGTTGGAAGGGAGCTTATTTGGGCTTGTGATACTGTCGTGTGCCACCTGCAACTTCAAAGCCAAATGTTTATAATATCCATGAATGTACATATGATAAGAATACACATTTTCGGAGGGATGTCTCTTTGGCTGATAGATGTAGTTGTCTGGGTTCCCATGCGAAAGCTTGGTGGTTCAGTTTAGTCCTGACCCCAGTACCCTCTCGCATACTCTACACACGCTTGGAGTAGAGGCCTCCCTTCTTGGTCTGTGTCTTGTAAGACACAAGACGGTTCCTTGGCAACAACTTCTCTTAACACTGAGAACTGAACGCTTCTAGTCCTTGGTCATCCGCTGGACATTCCTCATGCACTATTTGGACGTCGCTTTGGATAAAAGCTCGATCAATCAATGTGCAGTAAATTTTGTCCCTGGTGCTCTGCCGGGATAGTTCACAAAGTCCAACACAGCCCAATCAAGCAGTTTTATCTGTCTGGTTCCATGAGCTTATCTTCCACGATTGCCTCATTTCTTGAACCCGGTGACGTCACCGCTGTTGACTGTGCAGCTCTCCACATAAAGCAGGTTGCCAAACAGTCGAAACTCTTAGAAGGCAGAGTCAGAAACAGCTGTTTGTAATGGTTAACCTGGGTCACCCCTGAGGTCGTTCCTGACAGGAAGGGGTCATCTTGACGCATCGCCCTGGCCCTGACTGCCCATTGAAGCAGCGTGGAAACAGGTGCTTAGAGAGGTGGACTCTGGGCGGGCATACATTAAAGATCTCAGACTCGCAACCCCAGACGTGACCGAAACGGCCAGAGAGAAACCGAGTCGACCGCTTGTTGCTGAGGTGAAGCCGCTTAGTCCAGGATCTCATAACTTGTGTTTGACATCAACTCGCCAATCACATCTTCCTTCTCTCCCGAGGTAGTCTCCCGAGTGTGGTTGGGTACTCGGTGCACTGGGACACTTCCTGTGCCACACCATGCTTGCCCAGCTCCATTTACCAAGGAAAAGAACGATCACTTTCATAATGATTGAATTCTCGATCTCATTCTGGACTCGTGACGTAGCGATGACGGAGCCGATGTAATGGGGCAGTGCATCTCGTATGTCTCGGGGGCTGGGCAATCCATGTGAATGATGGCGTTAAACAGATCACCGCTATGCCGATCAAATTAGGTAAATGCACGTCCTCCATATTGCCTTTCTCCACTGCTCCACCTGCTGTCCCCGTGGGCCACAACCCCCAGGAACCCAAACCCCAGACCTCGTCATCTGCTGATAACGGAATCATATCTCAAATGTCATTGGAAATCTCGCTAAGGAGGAGTTGCTGTGCATCATTCTGTGTTTAAATTGGGTTTCTGTTGTGAGTTTAGGGAATGTGACTAGGCTGTGTGAGTTCCAGGTCTGGATGACTGTCTGGACCAGCTGGGTCCCAGGTCTGGATGACTGTGTGTCTGGACCAGCTGGGCTTCCTTAGCACCAACCTCCCCTTCAGGAGGCCCAGAGCTACTCCTTCACCATCGTACCATGTCACTGCCTTCCAAAGCCAGAGCAAAGAAACGCAGAACATAGAAACACAAAATCTGGCGCTAGAAAGCTGGACTAGGTGGTGTTCTAGAAGGCTGGACTAGGTGGTGTTCTAGAAGGCTGCATTAGGCGGTGTTCTAAAAAACTGAATTGGGTGGTGTTCTAGAAGGCTGGACTAGGTAGTGTTCTAGAAGGCTGCATTAGGCGGTGTTCTAGAAAACTGGACTGGGTGGTGTTCTAGAAGGCTGGACTAGGTGGTGTTCTAGAAGGCTGGATTAGGCAGTGTTTTAGAAGGCAGGCCTGACTGGAATATAGCTGCTCACAGCCTGATGGGAAATTCTTCTCCTGGACTGAGAAAGGGACGTTGTAATGTGTGTGTATGTGGGACCCCAAATGACAGGTGATCCCCCTGACCTGCTGCATCCGTGACGTCCGAACTTCAGGATAAGGGTCTGACACCCCCCCCCCCCCCCCCTCCTCCCTGTTGATCACGGATTCCACGCAGTCTGTGTATGTTCATCAAGGTGTATCAAATAAACAACGAAAGATGATTGCTTCATAACAGCGATATGATTTTTTCAATCATATCATAATACCTGATAAGTTGTGCAACAGAAAAAAAAACTTTTGCCCAAATGTCATCCACCATGGGGAAGAATTTGAGCATGTCCCATTGATTGGAAGCTAATGGATGAACAATTAAATTACCCAGCAAATAAATCTAATTTGTGGCTGCACCGATCATGTAATTACATCTGGCATGTTAATTCAAATGTAATATATAAGAGTGACTTTCCCTGCTAAAACAGATTAAATCAGTGCATATTAAAGAAACTTTAATATATTGGTAATGCAATAAAATAATAATAAAAACGTTAAGTGGTAATGTGTTTGTTTTCCTAACTATTTTAAACAGGCAATAATGAAATGTAAAATATGCAGCAGCTGTCCTTCATAAATAATACCAGATTAATAAACATGTTTTTCCTTGGGGAGGAAGCCAAGTGAAACATTCTAGAACATTCTTGATGATTCTTATCCATTAATTGCAGTGGGAGAACAGCAGAGACGTCAGACAGCTGCTGTCGCTTCACCCACGGCAGAAAACCTTCCTAAGATATACACACCACACCTATAAATCAAAAGGGGAGGAAGAGAAAATAGTCCCTGTGGATGCAATGCAGGCCAAGGGGGAGGGATACATTGACTACAAAGGGGAGGAAACCGTCTCATTAGGCATTTTTGGGGGGACATGGAGATCTTCAAAAGGCACGTTCTGTATCTTTGTACTTTTCATGAACGGAACATGGTTCTCACAGTTTCTACTTTAACCAGTTATCCAAAATGAAATACGTATGACAAGAACTTCTGGAATCACCAGTATCTACTGAGACCAGTGTGTACCTGAAAGGTTCGACATTGGAGTGGGTGGTCTGCATCTCAGACACCTCGAAGATGGGAACCTAAACTCACTAGATCCTCTTTTCCCTCTGTTGTGTCAGTGCAGCAGACGGGCCTGGATTGCGGATCAGAACCAGCCCTGCGCCAGCACCAACCTCCTACGTCAGTAGATGCTTCCAGAAATCTGGGAAATGAAGGTCAGAGCACTCAACTCGGCCCGGACACCCAATAACCACACAGCAGAACGAGTTGCTTCCTGCCTGCCGCACGTCCAGAATGTTTAAACACCTGCCCATGTCTCGGATAAACAGGCAAAATGTCACGTTCCTCCTAAACCCAGTCTGACCAAATAATACGCCGGAAAAGTTTGTTTGTTGGAAAAAGAATGTCTGGGGAAATTATCTTCTTAGTCAATGATGAATGCTCCCATGCTACCAAAACAAAGAATGAAATAAGTTGACACTGTGAGATTCCTGACTTTGATTGTTAATCTGAAACTCGTTTTTTTTGGTAGGTGCAGTCTAAATAACACACATACACACAGGGGAACGCTAGCTCTCTCGATGTCAAGTTTGTCTATTCAGAGATTTTAAGGATGTAAGACAACTCGTTTACCCATCCATTGCCTTCAGAATGACACCAACAGATCGCATTGCTAGGAGACAGCTGAAAGGTTCTCTCCTGCAAGGAGTATTTCTGTGCAGTACTGAGCTCCGTCTCTCTCAAGGAGGTGATAATGGGGTCTCAGTCTGGTTGCTGTGGCGACCGTGTATTATGGTCTGCCCCCTTAACCTGCACTCTGAGGTCTTTAGGACAGCCGAGATGTCAGCGGAACCAACAGTGTTTTGAAGTGTTGACAGAGGGGGCGGGTGATGGACATAAGATGGAGCCCGTCCATATTTGCTCTGATAAGAGTAGTCCGGGGGAGAGATACCAGAGGTAAATCCGCATGTCGCGTGCGATGTAGAAGATAAGTCCGTGCCTTGTGTTCTATGTGGATGCCATGTTCTGTAGGTCAGTGGGAAAGCTTACAGATGGTCTGATTCCACATGACTTGCAACGTTAGAGCCAGTCAGCAAGGAGCCTGCAGTCAACAATGGCACTTGTTTGTGACTTTAAGTATTCAAGTCTCACATATTTATCCTGGACTGCATACCAGTCTGTTTCCCAAGGCCATTCCATGAATACTGAATAGTTCCAACAGAATTGTGGAGCGTTACAAAGTCCACAACAGGTCCTTTTCCTGTCCGACAACTTATCTCTGTGAAAGAGGCGGAACGACCGGGCCCTGACTGGGTCGCAGTGCTGGCTATGAGGCGGTGTATTCATACTGCGGCGGTCTTCGACCCTGGTCCTCAGGGCCCACTGTCCTGTATGTTTGAGATGTTTCCCTGCTCCAACTCACCTGATTCAAATGGGTTGTTATTGAAATCACGTGTTGGAGCAGGACAACATTTAAAACAAGCAGGACATGGGTGTCAGATGGCTGAGCGGTTAGGGAGTCGGGCTATTAATCAGAAGGTTGTTGGTTCGATTCCCGGCCGTGCAAAATGACGTTGGGTCCTTGGGAAAGGCTCTTCACCCTACTTGCCTCGGAGAGAATGTCCCTGTACTCTGGATAAGAGCGTCTGCTAAATGACTAAATGTAAATACAGGACAGTGGGCCCTGAAGACCAGGGTTGAAGACCGCTGTTGTACAGTACCCAAGTCAAACCCTGTGGGATTTTCTTTACACAAGGCTATTATGTAACAGCAGGAAAAGGACATGCTAAGGACAGACCTCCCAGTTACACAGTGCAGTGTCCCGTGAGGGCAGCACCTATGATCCTAATCTCATCTTCTGAGTGTTTCCTGGTGGTAGGGCGTCGATAAGGCCAAGGAACGTAAGTGCATTCATGGCTGCAGAGAGAACAAACTGTTGTTTTCTTAAGATTGGCCATCAGCAGTGAGCCTAGGGATTGTGTAACATGCATGGGATTCAATCTCCCGGGAGAAGGAATCTCTCACAAAAGCAAGTCTCTCTCTTGCGCTCTCTCCCAGTCTCGCTCTTTCAGTTTCCCCCTCTCTCTCTCTCTGTTCGGTTTACACACTCAAATAAGGGTTTCTCTCTCACATTCTCTCTTACAGTACTGTATCTCTCACACACACACACACATAGCCTCTCTCTTTCTCTCTCTCTCTCAAAGAGAGTCCTGGGAGTGACAGGAGAGGAAAAGGAGTGGGAGGATGTGATGGTCGGATTTTTCCCTCTTTCCATCCATTTGCTTACATGAGGTCATGGCAAACACCAGTACCTAACAATCAGAGTCTGAGCGTTTGTCCACAACACCACAGAGCCACTGCCACAACAGGAACAGCTGCTTACCAAGCACACAGCTGCACGCCAGCAGAATGGGATTCACAAATAGCATTTTATTTTTTGAGATACGTAAATATTGTGAACGCGCCAACGGTTTGGGGTTGCAGTGACCTCGCACACATGCGACACGGCAACTCGTATTTTGTACAGGAAAAAAGGGGGGGAGTGTTCACTGATTTGAAGTGTTGACGTATGTATGTCGATGACGTGAAGCTATTTTACGGACAAGGAAAAGAGCGAAGTCCTTGACTCTCAAAGTTCTTGACTGTCTCCAACGTTCATCCACGGTGACCAGCCACTTACGAGATGCTGTCAGAACAGTTGGTGGGGTGGCAGTTTAGAGTCCTACTAGGGTCGTGCTACGAATCCACCAGTAGGAATCCAGTCTTGGGTCGTGATCCACCTATCCCTGCTGAGCGGCTGCCCTGGCCTCGATCCGAGCCTGCTTCTCCATCTCCGCCCTCTCCCTGGCCTCCACCTCCCTCTGGATCAGCTGCCTCCTCTCCGACTCCCAGTCCCGCACCCGGCCCGCATACTGCTCCAGGTCGGGCTCCTCGGCCCGGGGCAGGGCCTGCTGGGCCAGGGCAGAGACCAGGGCCTCCAGGGGGGCTGCGTCCACCTTCCCCTGGGACTGCAGCTGACTGAGCAGCTCCTGGAAGAAAGCGAGTAGAGAGAGGAGATGCTTAACGCTGGGAGGAATTCAGATTTGACAGCGGCGAACACCCGAATACACACCCTGATGTATCATAACGTTGCTAGGTAGCCCACTAAAGAATCTTAGCCATGTGCCGCTAAAAGATGAAGATTGACTGATGGGTGGATATCATTGGTTGAAATCGGTTGGTACATGCTTGTGTAAGCATTCATCATATTTTGTTTTATAGGATGCAAAAAAAACAACAAAAACATTTTAATGTAAGAATACAAAGAAATGTTAAAATTATTTTTACTAAATGTTTTTGCATAATTGTTAAAAAGGTGTACATTATGAATGGGATGTGAACTGACAGGGTCAGAGAGACATTTATCATTTAAGCTCGACTTTAAGGACCATTATACTGCGGCCAAGGTCCCATATTGAGGGGGACGGTATTTGGCAGCTCTTTACGACAGACAGAAATACTCGTTTCAAGTCGCAGAAAGGTCAAAGGTCAATCCCTTCCACATCTCTGAGCCTAGCACCCACCTGGAACCTGCTGGCGTACTGGGGGAGCTTAGCCCTCTCTGCAAGGTCATCCTCGTCCACCATCTTCTCCTCCTTCCTGTCCTCCTCTCCTCCAGACTCCCCCTTCCTGTCCTCCTCTCCTCCTGACTCCTCCCCTTCCGAGGAGTCCGAGTCGGAGGAGAGTTCCTTCAGCACTGCCTCCACCGAGTCAATCTGGAAGAGAAACCCAAGTTACTGAAGAGAGATACATTACAGTAGAGGCCTAGTACTCTATAAACAAGACCAAACAACTCAAATACATACCAACTCTAGAAGGCAGCAGAGTGTAAATACATACAAAGGGGAAAACCCCACGTGCCAAATACACACAAACAAAAGTTATGTTTCACATTGGATTGTCCATATAAACAGCCCTCCTACAACAGGACTGTTCACCAGTGTGCGAAAACGGTGACCTGAGGGAGCGCCATCACCGGCACACTCACAGGACTCTCTCTACTTCCTGTCTGGCTAACGTCCTAATATCTGTCCTGACTGCATTACCAGCGGCCTGCTCTCTGACAGACAGCCCCAGGCTCCTTGGTGGCCACTTCTCACACCCACTCCCCCTTCTCCAGACCCCCCCAATCACATTACTCGGCGTCTGAGCCCCCGTCCCCCCCCCCGACAGGCCGAGGAGCCGTGGGCGCCTGCCTGCGTGACTCACAGAACCACGGATGTGACAGCTCGCGTGGGCTCCATCAACGGCGAGGTCGTGCCGCAAACAGACCCCCTGTCGGACGCGGCGCCTGGACAGTAGCAGCGCTCTGCTCTGTGCCTCGTTGCTGTACGTTAAATGCGTTAAGATGGCTTTTAGGGAGGCTTCCGTCTCTTGTGATCTGGTGGGACCAGCCCTGCCGAGGGCAGGCGGCCGGGGGCTGGGGACCAGGGAGGAAGGCTGGAGGTAGGGGGTGGAGGGCATGGGCTAGGGCCTGTTTACGAGAGGGCAGTGGGGTTAAGGGGAAGCAGAGGGCAGGCAGGTGTAGGCAGGGGGTGGCTGGGGGTTTATAGAGGGCAGTGGGGTTAAGGGGAAGCAGAGGGCAGGCAGGTGTAGGCAGGGGGTGGCTGGGGGTTTATAGAGGGCAGTGGGGTTAAGGGGAAGCAGAGGGCAGGCAGGTGTAGGCAGGGGGTGGCTGGGGGTTTATAGAGGGCAGTGGGGTCAGGAGGAGGCAGGGGGGGAGGGATGGCAGGGTTCATTCTGCCTACCATATCCTTTGTCAACTTGACGTCTCCAGGGGCTGCAGCCACTTTCTCCATGACGGCCAGGGCTCGGCCCACATACCCTGGGGTCCACAGCAGAGGCATCCCCCTAAAGACTGCATGGATCCCCTCGGCCATCTCCACCTTACCTAGGAGGTGGAGGAAGGAAGGGGGGCAGGAGAGAAAGAGAGAGAGACGATGGGGAAGAAAGAATAACTGCATGAGTAACGGTGACGGTGAGAAAGGCAAAGAGACAAGAAGAGAGAGAGACACAGAGAGAGAGAGACAGAGAGAGAGAGACAGCCATACTGACCCAGCAGGGCAGAGCCGAGCAGTTGGGCGCTGAGGCCCACAGTGTTGTTCTGCTTCAGCCCAACGATCAGCAGCGACGCTCCCAGGCCTCTCTCCTCCGACACCTCCAGGTTCCCAACACAACCCACAGAAACACCAGCTCAGCCCGTGTTTACAGGCCACCAAACGCGACTCATAAAACCCACTCTTACTTTCAAGCAAACAGAACCAGCGGAAAAGGCCCACTTTGCCATTTCGACCGAACTCAAAGAAAACCTCGCTCACCCCGAGCTTTGGCTTGGTTGCCAGGTAACGGCTGAGGGCGTAGAGAGAGAGGATCTGGGTGGAGGGCAGATCACAGGCCTCTTGGAGCATCACCTCCTCCACCACTGAGCAGGCCCCTGGCAAGACACACAGACATCAGGACAACCATGGGTACACACACACACATCAGCGGGGTGTAACCACGTGTGTTTTCGGGGGAGGTTTATGTCTCTCCCGACAGTGAAGTCGCACCTTTGAAGTCTTCCTCCTTAATATAGGCGTCCAAGAGCAGGTTGAAGCTGAACTCGTCGGGGAATATGCCATACTGGACCTGAATACAACCACAGCACAGACAAAGATCGAATTAACCTGAGCACGACCACAGGACAGACAAAAGTCCAGTTCTGGTTCATTAGGTGCCTTTTACAGGAACAATGTACTTCTAGCTTTTGCTCCTCTTGACGATATCTGTCTAATAAACATGAATATATTGAAATAATCCCAAACCAGTGTGTGCTTGAGCAGCGTGTTTTACAATATATTCATTCAGCAGATGATTTCATCCAAAAGAACATGCAAAGGGGGATTTGACCCGGCAACCATTTGATTTGCAGTCAAACACTCTAACCGCCTAGCTATCGTTGAGAACAGGATCAGCTTATTCCCCTGCCCCATCAAGCCCTCTAAGGTACCTTGTTCTTGAGCGTGTGCAGGGCCTTGTCTTTGGCTCCGTACTTGAGGCACTGCCGCACCCAGCTGTGGATGGTCCAGTCTCTGAGGTACCAGCAGTTTGGACTGTGGCGGAATCTTCAAGAACAAGACCAGAGGGAAGACCAACCTTCACAAAACATCCCCTTTTGACATTTCTTATTCCGCACGGAATGATGACGTTTAGAATGCTGGCCATGACGTCATGGGGGTGGAGGGTTCTAGAACATTGGGTTAGGTTCTGGGCAAGGTCTGTTGGGTTCCAAGGGACTTTGACCCAGAAGGCTAACTCACCAGTCACAAAAGAATTCAGTACCATTTGATGGACTAAATCCCAAAAGCCAAAACACCTTAAACAAAGGACTGCTTTCAGTTACATTCTAAATATGTAATACTGTTTAATCACATTAAAGAGAGTGAAAGGTTCCAGAGTAGAGGCTTAAAACAGCATATCTCCAACTGTACAGGGTCTAGAACAAAGACCCATGCATGACGGAATGTTTAATGTTCTTACATCATGAGGCACCCGTTTCTGAGAACAGAAGTTTGCCAGAAGTTAGCTCTTGAATGAAGCCAGTGAACAGTGAGAGCTCACGAGAAAGACTGTTCTTACCTGTAAAGATAATACTCTGCTTGATCAACTTCTTCTCTGGATGATATGCTGTCCACAAACTGAAAAAAGGACAGAAAATGTGTCTATTTTATCTTTCTCATGAATTCATAATTAGTGTTAGTAATGCCTATACATTAATGTTGCTGAAATGTTGTTATATGGCCTTGTATAACTCGACATACCCGTGATATAGTCAGAGAGCTGACAGGGAAATTTCTTTCGTAAATCCGGTCCATGAAGGCAGCCAGTTGAGCTGAACACAGAAGATCACAGTCAGAACACTTTGACAATCACTATGACAATGACCATATGCAAGACTGTCTAACGTGATTTCAAATAACTCATTTCAAACCCGTGCTGTTAAACTTCAGTAAGCACATAATCTGCATCGTCAAAGCGACACTGCCCCCTTGTGTTCAATTTATAAACACACATTTATGAAGTTGAACCACAACACGGGCAAGCATGCTGCATCTTGCAGTACAGTGGTCTTCAACCTTGGTCCTCAGAGCTTACTGTCCTGTATGTTCAGATGTTTCGCTGCACCAACACACCTGATTCAAATCATTGGGTCGTCATCAAGCTAAGCAGAAGCCTGGTAACTACCATTCATTTGAATCAGGTGTGTTGGACCATGGGATGGTAATTGGCTAGAAATCATAGCTAGAAATAAGCTAAATTCCGTCCTTGATGTCATGATGAACACCTTACCCAGATTTTGTGGATCTTTCTTTCTCGTTTCCCACAGCGTTGTGTCTGTGTACGCTGCGGACAATAGCCATCTTCTACCTGTACGTGATTCGACCATGACAATAAATTAATCGGATGGAAAAAATGGAGACATCAAGTTGCTGACATTTAACATAGTCAATGTACTCGTTTTGATCCCAAATGTACAAGACGTTAGCTGTAACATCACTGCAGCTGCTAGCTTGTTGGTAGCAAGTTGTCTAGCTAGCAGCACATAAGCCAGCATACAGCTACAAACACGTCTTAAATTGATGACTACACCATATCAAATAATCACTCAGTTCTCAACTGACAATATTAGAAATACACGCTACCATAAAATGTACCTGCACAACTCAAATATGCACTTTTATGGATAACTTTGACAGCTCCAAGGCAACGCTGCAGTACGGAGGCTGCCATTTTTGAGCGAAACCACTTGACAAATTTTACAAGGGGTTTCATGAAGCCCGCACCATCGTGTCTCTTCACCAAATAGACGAGCTAAAATTATCAAACTTTTTTTGTCTCAATTTTAACGCTAGAGATGTGATCGAATCAATTTCTTATTTTTTAAATGTTGTCTTTAATGCCCAGAATTCTTCAAAAAGAAATTGAACCCAACACTTATGTTATTGGTACGGTCTTAAGAATAGGGCTACTGTGTGGACTCCAGGATCCAGAGAGATGTTGGTCTTGTAAGCTGAGTTAAAATACATTGATCGTTTCCCTGATATATGACAACAATTGTTTGAATGATAAAATCGTGGTAGTTGCTTTGATCTTTGAAGAAAACACATCCTCTTCTGGCCAAAGTGCCATATCAACATCGGACGGTAGAGGGAGCTCTTGTGAGGGGGATGTGGTGTCCAGGTTGACCACGGCACTCATGGAGCAAACTGGTCTTTAAACCAAGTTCCCATTGCATCACATTCACTCCAATAGACGACACAGCAAGGAAATTGATTTTCTGTCATTCTTTTAAATGTAACATCTGCCTCACTCCTAAAAAATAAATAGATAAAGTCTAGGAAAAGCGTTCTATAAAGTGGTCTGGCTAGGCCTAACCTATTTATCCTACTTTTTGTTATTTAATAAATGATCACCTCCTATAATAAGTGCATTCCTGCAGCATTTAGGGAGGTGTCAGGTTGAGTCTGGGCTGGGTCCCCCTGCTAAACAAAAGCTGGAAGAATTTGAGCACCCTCTGCTTCAGTCGCTGACCAGCAAAACAGGAAGTCCTCACCTGAGAACTGTGCCAAAGAGAACACACAGGAAGTGAACAGTTTTTGTCACAACACTGGTGCTGCTTCCATCCACCAACGGATAGACTGTGGCCGTGCTCCAGCTACCCTTTTACCCTTCTGGAACTTTGCCCTCGTACTGTAGAATTAGATTCTAGAAAGTTCTACACTGAAGATTCTAGAACTGTCCTCTGTAACCTTTGTCCACTTCAATCACTGTGCCTCAGAATGTAGCCTGGAACAGGTCACATCACCACCGCACAGGAAAATAGAGAAAGAGAGAACCCGCTGTTGTTTCTAAGCAAATATTTGCTACTGTGTTCCTCACAGCGTAATACAAGTATATATGACCAAATCAAGATAAGAGAAAAGCTTAACATCCTTGCATGTGTCGGTGGATGTGAATGTTAGAAACTGCGGATTGGTGACAAGAATCCAGAAGTGTCATTTCTCTATACCTTTGTGGTGATCATCCCGTCTGCTTCCCCTTTACTGTAAAACCCTCTCCAGATACAGCAAGTCTCTCTACGTCAGAGTAGACCTCTATAGAAGCCCCCTCTGTGGTCTTCTGTACGTTTAACAATCTGTTTTGTCACCACGTGAGTCAAGAGTTGGTTGATGGACCATGCAAAAGCGCTCCATGTCCCGTCCATACGGCGGTTTACAGTGCCCCAGACGTGCAGGGCGTGACGTGAAGGGGACCGACGTGAGCCAGGCCAGGAGACGACTCGCCAACTGGAGGATTGACATCGCACGGGCGAAAGGAAGGAGTCTGTGTTTGAAAACAGACAATTGTTTTCTCAAGCCAAGTCTGGTGACATCACGATCCGCAGCATTTCCCACAGGGTGCCATCATAACCCTTCACGTCGGTATAAACGTTGTACAGTTGTTAAAGGTTGTCAACTCGTGTTGTTGTTGTTTTTTTTATCAGAGAGGGCTGAAAGCTATAAACTCTAACTGCTACCCGTTGTATAAGCTTTATTTACACTGGTTCATACCATGTTAAGAAGTTATTTCCTATCCTCACTGATGATGTACAACAGTGGTACCCCAAGCGGAAAAAGAGCATTGTTATGGTATGTTTATACTTAAGTACACATTATGTGTAATATTTGTTTTGCCTCCGACCATTGGTCATTCCTAGATAACCATGGAGAAGTGTGTGTACAGGTGTCATTCTTGCAGGGCTGCATCCACCCTCATCACCAACATCCTTCTAGCAGACTTGCTGTGTGTTCAGCATCAGACTGAAAACAATCGTAGTGAGGGAGAGACCAAGAGACAGAGACAAAGAGAGAGAGAGACAGAGAGAGACAGAGACAAAGAGAGAGACAGAGAGAGAGAGAGAATGAGAGAGAGAGAGACAGAGAACACCATATTCCTAAGTTGAAACTGTGAACGGTTTGAGGAAGTGCTCACATCCCTCTCCTCTCCTCACATCCTCCTCTACTCTACGTTTCCATCCCAACCACCAGCCTGTACAGATAGGGGAAGAACTGAGTGTGTGTCAGGCAGGTCCAGGATCAGCCCGCACTGGTTCACCTGCTCTACCTGCAACAATGAAGACAAGGTCACACAGCTGACTTCAGATCAGCGGTTGGGAGCACTGTTGTCTCATCCTGTTCAAAAAGAGACAAGCCCTCTGAGTAATGTAGAGACGACCACACAAACACACCCATACATGCACACCCACCCCCACACACACACCCATACACTCATACACACACCCACAGGTCTGCTGAACTGAAACTTGGGTTACTAGCTGAGTCTGAGGGTGAAAAGGGAACACTCATTCACTCACTCTTTCACTCTCACACACGCACGCACACACACACACAATATACCTTCTGTAAGCATTGATGGGAAAAGATGTCCTGTGGTTTAAAAAGGTGATGTGACCTTTGATTGTTGGTCTGCTAGAAATGATTCAGAGTTCTTCTTTCATCCTGACCTGCGGTCTCTGTTTGCCATAAAAACACTCTAAAGACAAGAGACAATCTGATATATTTTGAACATACAGGAAGGTCGATGCTTAATTGATTGATAGAGGGATTTTATGGGGCTACACTGCTTTTATGTACTGTGCATTCATGCGTACTGCCTTGTCCATACAGTAGTGCTCAGTGCACCAAACACAAAAGACATCCAGAATGTAAAGTGAAGGGGACATTTCCTTAACCAATAGTTCTGACCTCAATATCTGATTGGCTGACAGCCATGGTATATGTATGAAAGGTCACTGCTAATGCCTCTTCATAGTTCAATAATACACTCATGCACATATAAACAGAGGCACACACATGCACATATAAACAGAGGCACACACATGCACATATAAACAGAGGCACACACATGCACATATAAACAGAGGCACACACATGCACATATAAACAGAGGCACACACATGCACATATAAACAGAGGCACACACATGCACAGGCAAACACACAGACACAGACACACACACGCACAGACACACACAGGTTCGGGGACGTCCAGTCGGGCCCCTGACCCCCACTGAGCGCTGCTCTGTGTTGGTTTGTTTGGGACCTGAAAGAGAGAAGGGGAGATGTTTTTTTTTTTTCTCTTCCCCTTCCTTTCCTTTGTAAGAGAAGCGAGAGATCTCTGTTCTCCAAGAAGAAAGGCATGGTCTTTTTCAAAGTCCTTGTGATGGTGTGCGTGGTGGGGGAGAGGAGGGCAGGTGGACAGCCCAGAGCCCCTGATGGGAACAGATGTGTGGATCCAGCGACAATGTTCATGCTTTGTACTTGCTTATGAAAACACCCACCCTTCCTGGACTTCATTTAAACAGATCAAGTCACAATTTAAGCGTATTCAAATCTTTAATTTGTTTCATAAGTAGGTTCACAGGTGTGATTTCTTTCATTGACAGTGGCTCAAAATCATTACAGGAACCCAAGCCCGATCGTGTTTTACAAACCAATTCTATTGACTTCTCAGTCAATTAGAAAATCATTTACAGAATCAGCGGAAGTTCTGTTGGTGAAAGAGGATTCTAAACATCATCAAAACTGCATTTTATTACATACATTTTTGAATAACAAAAATAAACATTGGTATCTCGATTGTCTGGAAACAGGACATGCTGAAATCTCTTTTCATACGTTTTGATCAGCAGTTTATTTACAGTGCACAGAAAAAAAAGAACAGTTCAAAATCACAGAAAATATATCTTTGAATTTTCAAAATATTTGTCTTATATGTTATATACAGATAAACCCTGATTAAAGTCTTTTAATAGAGACATATTTGTTCACGTTTTAAAATCAGCTTCACAGTTTAAACAATACAGTCAAAACTTAAATTGTTCCTTCCTCCCTCTCTGAAACAATTGTTTAATAAAAAAACACTGTATTTTGTATGTATGTTACCTAGAGAACTACAGGTCCTTGAGGAGGAAGTCATTTTACATCTAACACCTTACGGTAACACCTCACATATTGGAAGGATGACGGAAGATTTTTAAATGTTCTCCCTGATCCTCATCCTCATCATTCTGATCGCTCTTTACATCCTCCACTTCCTCTTTCTCTGGTTCATTTGGCTCTGATTGGTTCGATTCTGGAGGGGGAACTGGATCACCTGGCTCTGATTGGTTTGATCTTGGGGGGTAAATTGGACAACCTGGCTCTGATTGGTCTGGATCTGGGGGTTCAAATATGTCACCTGGCTCTGATTGGCTTGACTCAGAGTCTGTATCATTTGGATATACCTGGTCACTTCCTCCTGGGTCTGACCCAAACACCCGTCTATTTATCTCCAGGTAAAGCTGTCTCGCAGTTACTAGTGCGTCACCTGACTCATAAACCAGTAAACCTGTCCCCTGGTGACTTGCCCTGTCAGCTGGTTCTGTGTGTGGCCAGGGCACCTCTGGCATGGCTGGCCCAGGAGATCTCACCTGGTCAGCAGTGTCATCCCTCGGATGATCACCTGGTTCGGATCCAGTGTCGGACACCTGGCCACCAGAAGACTGGCACACCTGCCTGTCAGGCTGCCCTGGGCTGAGCTTACCCGCCTGAACTTCCTCACCCGGCAAATCAGCTGGGTGTCTCCTCCCTCTCTCCTCCTCATCAAGTGGGTACCCCCTACCTCCCTCCTCCAGCCCAGTCTGGTACCCCCTCCCTCTCTCCTCCCCATCAAGTGGGTACTCCCTACCTCCCTCCTCCAGCCCAGTCTGGTACCCCCTCCCTCTCCCCTCCTCCCCACGTGGGTACCCCCTACCTCCCTCCTCCAGCCCAGTCTGGTACCCCCTCCCTCTCCCCTCCTCCCCACGTGGGTACCCCCTACCTCCCTCCTCCAGCCCAGTCTGGTACCCCCTCCCTCTCCCCTCCTCCCCACGTGGGTACCCCCTCCCGCCTTCCCCCAGTCCAGCCCGGTAGCCCTTCTCCCCCGCAGCGTTGTGGGGGTACACCTCGGGGCTGTACTGGCTCCTCCGGTACAGGCTCTCCTCCTCGTCCTCCTCCTGGCAGGAGCTGCCGGGCGCGCTCTCCCCGTCAGACTGGGACAGGCGCAGGCTGGGGCGGGGCAGGCCGTGGGGGCGGGGCTTCTGGGAGAGGTCGAAGGGCTCTTCCTGGTGGAGGCGGGTCAGGAGACCCAGGGGGGAGGAGAGACAGAGGCGGGCCCTGCGCCTGAACACTGGGAGGAGGGAGGAGGAGGATCAGAAACAGCCAGACTCCAATGCTCGCCGTTCTAACAGTTCTAAGATAAAGTGGGAGGTAAGAATGGTTTGACCTGGGTCAGGTCCTCACCTCTACCGTCGAGCCCTCGGTCCATGATGCCATGCTTGACCTTCATGTGGCGCGTGAGGTTGCCCTTCAGGGTGAACTTGCTCGGGCAGTAAAGGCATTTGAAGGGCTTGCTGTCTGAGTGGAGGTGCATGTGGCCCAACAGGTTGTGCATCCTGTTGAACTCCTTCCCACAAAGCTGAGAAAGAGAAAGAGAGAGAGAGAGAGAGAGAGAGAGAGAGAGAGAGAGAGAGAGAGAGAGAGAGAGAGGGATATAAAGAGAGAGAGAGATAGGGTCAAGACATGGGTAATGATCAACAATTATAGCCCCATCTCATACGTTCATTTATAGATGTTTGAGTTGAGTTCTGAAAGAGACACAGGCCAAACCACAAAGGCCATTTTCCCAGAGAGAAATCTGCTCGTAATGGATTTGTGTAATTTACATTTCACATGCCATTATTTCTTGAAACACAGCCAAGGAACTTAACAGAGTGAAGTGAACACAGTCCAGGGATTGATCAAACAGCCCTTCCTGATGGACGGCAATCTGCTGGATGACTAATGCTTTCAGTATGCAGGGCTGAAGAGCAGTACGTAATCATGAATGAATGCACACACACACACACACATACACGCACAGTGAACCACGCACACAATGAGACGTTCACACACTACTGGGGAAAAATAGAGTCAGACACACACATACACGCTCTCTCTCTTTCTCTCCTGTCTTTCTCTCTTTCTCTCGCTTTTTTACTCAGCACTCTATCTCTCTCTCAGTCCTTTCTCTCTCTTTTTCTCTTTTTCTCTCTCTCCACGTACTCCCCTCTCGTTCTCTCTCACACCTCTGTGTCTCTTTCCCCTCTCTTTCTCTCTCTCACCTCTCTCTCTCTCTCCCGTCTCTTTCTCTCTGTCTCACCTCTCTCTTTCCCCTCTCTTTTCTCTCTCTCACCTCTCTCTCTTCCCCCCCCCCCTCTCTCTCTCTCTCTCTCTCTCTCTCCCCTCTCTTTGTCTCTCACCCCCCCAGAGGAAGCGTCAGTGAGACGGGGCCAGGAGGAGGGCTGGGAAGGGCAACTCCTGCGCTGTCCTTCCTCTGCATTCCTTTTTTTGTATTTATTAGGGCGGTCCTTTCCTTCAGGAGGATAGAGGGACTGTACACTGTCCAAGAGGACCGTGAGAAAACAGGAAGCCCCCTTCCCCTCCCCCCATACACTCCCCCCACCCCCACCCCCACCCCACCCCGCCCGCCCCAGCGAGAGAAAGCGAGATGAAATCTATTTGCGGGCCCCGTTCTCCAGGGAGGCTGTGGGGGGGGGGGGCCATTGTTTGAGAGGCAGTTTGTGAAGCGATATCCTTCCTATGGAGGAGAAGGCTGCCAGAAGCCTCCCCTTCTCTGCTATCTGGTCATCGTTTCAACCCTCCGCCAGCCAGCCCCAGGGTCATGCACTCTGCTGCCGCAGGCCCTTTGCACTGCGCTGCACGTCAAACCCAAAACACGACCACAACCACCGACACCGCTCCTCGTCTTTTAAACGAGTGAGGCCGAGTGGCGTTGACGACTCCGAAAAAACGTAGACGAACATCCGTCCCGGACGAAGGGCCGACAAGCCAATTCCATGCGCATGGGACCCTGTCCTCGAAGGGGGAGACCCACCTTACACCTGTAGGGCTTGCTCTCCGAGTGGACGATCATGTGGGCCTTCAGGGTTTGCTTCTGGACGAAGCTCTTGAAGCACAGGTGACACTGGTAGGCCCGGATGTTGGTGTGGATGAGGACGTGGCGCTTCATGTTGGCCAGGAGGGTGAACTCACGGCCACAGATGCGACACTTGTGCTCCTTAACCCCCTGGGGTGTGGAGGGGGGGGGTGGGGTGGAGGGAGAGGGCAGAGAGAGAGAGAGAGAGAGAGAGAGAGAGAGAGAGAGAGAGAGAGAGAGAGAGAGAGAGAGAGAGAGAGAGAGAAAGAAAGATAGAAGAGTTGAGAAAAACACTTGGATTCAACGCTGGTTGTGGCTGAGCATGGCCGTGTTTCGGGGGGCAGTACCTTGTGTGTGAGACTGTGCTGCTTGAGGTGATGGGACTGGATGAACTCCATGCCACACTCGCTGCAGATGTACGGCCTGATGTCCCTGTGCTTCATGGTGTGGTTCTGCAGCTGGCTGGGGTACTGGAAGGTCTTCTGACACTCCCCACACCTGGGACACACAGGGGAGAGCAGAGGAGGGGTGGGAGTGAGTGACCATGTGTGTGTGTGGGGAGAGGGGGGGAGTGGATGTGTGAGTGGGTGTTTATGTGGGTGGGAGGCTGTGCGTGTATGTGTGGGCTTTTGTATGTATGTATGTGGTGCGTGTGTGTGTGTGTGTTGAGGTGACCCCTCGCGGCCTGCGTACCTGTACAGCGTGGGACCCCGGTGGGACGCCAGGTGTCTCTTCAGCTGGGCCAGCGTGGGGAAGTCCAGGCCACACTCCACACACACGTTCCCCTGCTCCCGCTCGTGCTTCAGCTCGTGGGACTTGAGCTCGCTGGGGTAGGCGAAACCCCGACCACACACCCTGCAACTGGAGGGGAGGGGAGGGGAGGAGAGGGAGAAGATGAGAGGAAAGGAGAGGATCGGAAAGGAAAGGAAAGGAGAGGAGAGAAGAGGAAAGGAGAGAAGAAGAGAGGAGAGGAAAGGAAGGGAGAGAAGAGGAGAGGGAGAAGAGATCTGAGAAAAGAAGAAGATCCCATTGCAGTTGGCCCCCGCCAACGCCAACCCCTGCCCCCTCCTCCACTGCCGACAGACCCGACCCCTCCACCGCCCCCCGTCCCTCACCTGTAGGGCTTGACGTCGCTGTGCTGCATCATGTGCCTCTTCAGGTGGCTGGTCTGCGTGAAGGCCTTGTGGCACACCTGGCACTTGTGCGGCCGCGCGCCCTGGTGGGTGAGCAGGTGCGTGTGCAGGTGACTCAGCTGCTTGAACAGCTTGCCGCACAGGCGACACCCGTGGGGCTTGATGCCGCTGTGGCCCAGGACATGCGTGACCAGGTTGTACTTGGAGGTGTACGACTTGTCGCACATGCGGCACTGCCAGCGCTTCTGGTCGCCGCCCGCCACGTCCACGTGGTAGCTGTCGTCGATGTGGACGCTCATCCCCGGTCGGGGGCCGCGGTCTGGGCCTTGCCGGCCCGGCCCGAGGCCCTCCCCTGGGAAGAAAGCTCCGGAGGAGAGGTGCATGACAGGGCCGGGCATGAAGAAGGGGTAGGGGAGGAGGCTGGGGTGGAGAGGGGGGAAGTAGGGCGGCGGGGGGTGGAGGAGGAGGGGAGAGGGGGGCCAGATGGGGGAGGGGCTGAGGGGTTCCTGCTTGACCTGGACAGGCAGGCTGAGGCCTGGGGGCCTGGTCCTGGAGAGGGCCTGGTGGTGGTGGAGGAGCCGCAGCCTGCTCAGGTCGATCATCCCCGGGACGGGCTCGGTGGACGGGGAGCGGAGGGACCGAGGGAGGGGGAGCGGGAGGTGGGAAAGATCCACCGTATCGCCCGGGTTCCCGCGGCGACCGTCCGCCCCCTCGGCCTCTCCGCGGCGGGGCTCGCCGTCCTGGGGGGCGTCCATTTTGAGAGGCGTCCGTTTGCGCTTCTGGGAGCCCTCCCGGGGGCCGAGCAGGAGGCCGGGGGGGCGGAGGAGGTGCAGGGGGGCGTGCGGGCTGAAGGCGCTGTGGTAGACCTCTCTGCTGGGGGGGGTGTTTGTGTATCGGGCAGGGGGGGGGGAGAGCTCTGGGGGCCGCAGGTAGAGGGGAGGGGGGCTCAGGTAGAGCCTGTGATGGGGGAGGGGTCGAGGGTCAGGTCTCAGAGGCGGGGGGGGTCCTGCCTGGGGGGGGGCCCAACGTGTCTGTCTCCATCCTTTTCCTGGGAGGGGAGAGAGAGGGAGAGAGAGAGATAGAGAGGGAGGGAGGGAGGGAGGGAGGGAGGGAGGGGAGGGAGGGAGGGAGGGAGGGAGGGAGGGAGGGAGGGAGGGAGGGAGGGAGGGAGGGAGGGAGGGAGGGAGGGAGAGAGAGAGAGAGAGAGAGAGAGAGAGAGAGAGAGAGAGAGAGAGAGAGAGAGAGGATTACCCATCATCGCTTTGGACTTTGATGCTAATACACAATACATTGTCTTAAAACTTATCTAATCTAATCGGTGAGATTATCTCAACTAACAGTGTATCTTATCATTATTATCAGGACATTTGGTCTTTATGGTATGTACAGAACTGCATGTACATTATGTAATGTGATACTTCATGAGCACATACAGAATTTACATAATCTGTCTCTTTTTGACTGAAAATAATAAATAAATAATAATTTTCTGTACATGGTTGGAGTGACTGCTGACTGCACGAGAAACAATCTAGAACCATTCAACCTGTCACCTGTCACTTCTCTATTTCACATCCCTCTCTCTCTCTCTTCCTCTCTCTGTCTCGCTGTCACTCACTTTCCCTCTCTCTCTGTCTCTCTGTCTGTCACTCACCCTGCCCCCCTCTCTCTTCCTCTCCCACCCCCCTCCTATCTTTCTGTCACTCACTCACTCTTTCCCCCCCCCCCTTCCCCTCCATTCTCCCCCGTCCTCAATCTGTCTCTCCATTCCTCTCTCCCTTCACCTGTCTCTGTCTCTCTCTCTCCTGCAGTCAGGAACTAGACAGTTACGTGTTCACCTCTCCCTCTCACTCGTTTTCCGCTTCTCCCTCTCTCTCTTCTCTGTTCATCTTTTTGAATAGATGATGGACGTGCACTTCTCTTTTCGCCCTCGCCAGCAAGTTGATGCTAAAGGGCATGTGTGTGTGTGTGTGTGTGTGTGTGTGTGCGTGGAGAGGGGGAGGGCTGAATTATTGGGTGTGCTTTGCCTTCGGCAAGGGCACAACCTTTGTTCTCCCACATATTTATTTATTATTTATTTTCGCCCCCCTAAGGATCAGTCAATATTTGGACTACATACACAACGGCGGTGTCAAAAGGTTCGTCTTGGTAGCGATTGCGTTGGTTGTATTTTTATTTATGTTCCGTTGCATGGTTTAAGTAGAAGTTGTGTTTTTGTGGTGAAAAGTGAAGCCACAAGCAAAGAGGCCAGGGTGATAACTATTTACTCATTTTACTTTGTGATGTGAAACACAATTATGAAATGTAATGTACAATATTAGCTGATATTATTAAGGAAGTAGGCCCACATCTACTTTTGGAAACGGTAGTCTACTATTTCACTGAAGCATTAAGCCCAATTTATACTTAGGTCGCAGACACTTTTGAAAAGGTAGCCGACAGAAATGACGTCTCGGTCGACACTTTTAAGCCCAATTTATACTTCGGTCGCAGACACTTTTGAAAAGGTCGCCAACAGAAATGACGTCTCGGTCGACACTTTTAACCGTCGCTTAGAACCTTGAGCACAGGCGACTGCTTGCCGAAGTATAAATGCAGCAGCCTGAGCGACACTTTCGTTGTAGGATTTATTATGACAAGTAAACGATTTGTGGGTGAAATGATCATTACCTGTGGTTTCAAACCAGTGTTGCTCACTGCAACGCTGTAGCCTACGCGAGACACTACAAAAACATCTACACAGCTGTAGGAAGTCAAACGGCGACAGAACATGTTCGGCACTCCCCTTACTTAAATCAAAAGTCTATCTAACTGCTAACCTTAACTTCATTGCCACAGCCTAAACTTTGTCAATCTGTTCATAAAAATAATTTCAGCCTAAACCGTACAACGGAACGTTAAATCCAATTCAACCAACGCAATCGCTACCAAGACGAACACAGCAGTAGTCTAGTACTGTACTGTAGTAGTACAATTTACCGGGGCAGCTTCTCCACACAGGGATAGCGCACTTTGCGTTGTTACTGTTGTTACTTAATGATCGCTACCAGTGAGCTTTTCATGAAAGCGATTTTCCACTAAATAAATGTCAAGCTTATTTACGTTTTTGGGGGCATATTTTCGGTTTGAAGATGATACTGTTTGAATCGCGATTCAATCTTCTACTGCCGGTAACGTCGTAGAATAATCTTCAAAGGGGGTTCTTTATTCATGAATGAATGCAATGAGTAGGCTAAATGCCTGAAAATATCACGAGAAGGGAAAAACTTAAAACGTCATAGAGATTAGGTCAATTTTTACACCGGTCTGCCAAATTTATTCGTTTTGATTCAACGATGAGGATGCCTTTTGCTGGGGAAATGAGAAGATGTATTTCATTCTACACTTCACTCGTATTTTCAGTTGTAAATGAGCAGCAAAAAAAAATGCTTTTAAATCTATGTAATCTTTATAAATAATAAGTATGCATTTTTATATAAAATATACAGAAATATCAGTTTTAAAAATGTCATTCAAAAACGGACCCCTGTGCAACCGACGCAAGCAAGCACACCATACAATTTCCCCAGAAATTGTACCCTCCCTAGTTCTACCTCACACTCACCAGACCAGTAACATACTGTACAGAAACATGCTCATCGGTGAGCCATTTACAGTATTCTGTAGGAGTGGTATGGTATTGCAAACCAGAACATGTGTGATGCAGAATGCTGACAAATTCTGGCAGATGGTCTTTGGTGTAGAAAAGCTGAGAACGTTGATAATATTCATGTAGTATGGGAGTTTGAGAGTCTTAGAATAACAGATGGATAAGGAGCAAAAAAGGAGAGGGGGGGGGGGGGTGAGGAGGAGAGAGAGACCCAGGGGTGAGGAGGATGGAGAGAGAGGGATGTGGAGGACAGTGGAGAGACAGAGCGGTTAGGAGGAGAGAGGAAGGATCGAGGAAGATAGAGGGATGAGGAGGAAAGAGAGAGACTGAGATAGAGGTGACTAAATATAGTAAACAGTCCATTTCAGTTGCATTGAGCTATACGTGGTTATGTGAATAGGGCTGGACAACGTATTTTTTAAACCCTTAAATGATCAAGATATTGCTAAAGATGTTATGTATGGAAAAAGAGAAATTGTGTTGAAACACATTTCGCATATTCAAGAAATACAGTAACATCCAATTATAAATTGTCTGTAATTGTTGAATTTCTGTAATCAAATGTCAAACTAAAATAAACATGCATATTCAGAGCTAGAGAAACCAATTAGCAAAAAAAACATCATTAGGTACTACTGTTTCTGACTCGAGGAACTGTGGATTGTCCATACAGGTCTATGTAAATCACAGAAGCATGTTGTCCATCTGTTTATTACATTTAAAAAAACAACCTTCAGACAAATACCATGCTCCATATGTATCCTCCACCACACGCACCTTCTCCCCCTTGTTTGGATTCCACATGATTTCTCTCAGACCCCCCCCCCACACCCAGTTGCAATCATAACCCCCACTATTCTTCTACACACTGGCTATCCAGTATGTACACATACAATACCTCCCCTACCACCCCCCCACCCCCTCACCCACCACCACTAACTGGATCCCTACCACCCCCGCATATATCTATTCTTCTTAAACATGTCACCCACAATACTGGACATGACTACCCAGTATGCTATGAGAGAGACGACCCCCCCCCTCCCCTCTCCAGCCCTGCCCCTGCCAGTGGGCATCCCTGGGCGGGTGGGGGGGGGGGGGGGGCACTCCAAAGTACAGACCCCCAACATCCCCCCTGAACACAAGCCCCTCCTCATGCAGGTGCCAGTCAGAGCCCTAGAAGCCATGTGGAACTCACCCTTTCTGCGCGCTGTCTCTCTCCGGCTGGGAGTGTGTGTGTGTGTGTGAGCGTGCAGGCTGGAAGTCTGCAGCAGCGCTACCTGTCTCTCTCTTCTCTCTCTCCTCTCTCTTCTCTGGCCCAGAATCTCTGCCGACTGAGTGGCCAGCCCGACGACGGACAGCATTTGAAGTGACTTAAGAAAGAGAACAGGAACATTCACTTTGTTCTCGTTTTTCAGATGAGTACCTTCGGAGAGAAGGAAGGAAGGGAGGGGAGAGGAAGTCAACAAGCCGAGTGCCTTCCTGCAGAAAAATAAGGAAACTCTCGATAGACATCTCCATTTCTCTATGAATCAAGGATTTCCACAATCTCTGGATGAGGAAAACTGTGAACAATTCAAATAAAATATATGCACAGTGCTGTTAGGATATTGTTCTCTAGTAAACTGCAGTAAACTGTAGAACTGGAGGTTTGGAACCTGTTTAAATTATGAGAAGGATGGTGGTCTGGGCTTCCATTGGCTGCAGGGGAATGTGTTTTTCACTGCTAAATTCAGAACTTGTAAGATAGCATTTCTGAGGCAGCAAATGTTGGAAGCAATAATCCCTAGGAGATCAAATAAAAGTTCTATCTCTCTATCTATTGTTTTGTAGGGCTTCCAGACAACACTGGCTCAACAAAAAAGAAGACATCAATTATTCATGAAGTTCAACACTCCTTACTGGACTAATATCCTGCACAGGATCCTCTGCAGGGTCCTCTCCATGATGGATGTAGTCATTATAAATTCTTTACACTGGTATTTTACCAGGTCAGCTTGTACTGCAATAAGGCCACTAGATCTCAAACGATTCCACATTAGGTATAACTATTATTGCGCATATCTCTGAACACCAGTCCGAGTTCTGACAAAGCTTCATTCTACAGCAATATAGCTGTTACTCAATTTCGTCTATACACTGGGCATGGTAGTCTTGGAAGGGGTTGATCAGTGTGAACCATCTGTAATGTGTCTTCCCAACCACAAGGGGGCAGCCATATCCCACATCTTGAATCCCTAGAAACCAATAGAGAGCTGAATGTCCCGACTTCCTCTGTCGTGGTTGTCAGCTATGGAAAATGGATTTCTGTTTTACCCGAGCGGAAGTTATATCTCCCATCATCGGAATGACTCATCTTTTTGATAGCTGAGGTGATCTTCTTCGAACTGATTAAAAGTGTGGTCTGGAATTAGACCTGATGGAACACAGGTCATGCCTGTCACCTGACACACACTCTCTGTTCCCTGCTTGCGCTCGTCAATGTCATGACCACCAATCAGTAGCCGTCCAATAATCATCGTAATTGAGCTCATTACAGTTTTGACAGTGAAAAGACTGATGGTCGTCATCATTATCGTGTTAATGAACCCATTCAATCAATTAACCCAAGACCCTGGACAATGTGTGTGTGTGTGTGTGAATTCATTTATGTGAGGTGCTAACAAGTTAATTGGAAGGCTAATCAGGTAAGTGACATCGGTATGTGCCCATCTGTCTGTGCCTATGTGAATGTTAAAATATGTCTTCGTAGAAATAAATGATCAACGATAAGTTAATGCAGACTTGAATCTCCCCATCCCATCACAAGAACCACAGCATCTTATCGGTGGAAATGATCTCAAGCCTTGATTGGAATCATCTCCCCATCACCTTCAGCATAACCCCACCTCTCATCTCCTTGTCTCCCTCCTCCAATTTCCCCAACCCTCTCCTCTCTCTTCCCCTTCCTCTCCTCTCTCTTCCTCTTCCTCCCAGACCCTCTCCCCTTCCTCTCCCCTCTCACATGCATGCTCACGGACCCAGGTCCGTCACTTAACGATGCTCCACAGCCGGCTCTGACTAGCTCCGCCTACTCTGCCCCGCCCTCGGCCTGACCTGGGGGGGGGTGAGCAAGATTGAAGGGGGGTGAGGGGGGCGCTAACAAGGCCTAAGTGGCAGTCCGGTCTGGGAGTCACTCTCCGAGGGTGGAGCAGGATATATAAGAGATGGAAAGTGCCAGAAAGGGAAGACAACCTGTGCAGTCACCTGGAAGAGAACCTGAAGAGAACCTGAAGAGAACCTGAAGAGAACCTGAAGAGAACCTGAAGAGAACCTGAAGAGAACCTGAAGAAACCAGCGTCCTTCAACTGTACTATCTGAAGATCCGCAAGAGGTAAAGCGAGGCTCCCCTAGAGCGTGCTCTCCTAGAATGTTCGTTTTCGTCCGTCACTGTTTTTTTGGACCCATCTTGTCTCACTCGCGAACATTCCCACATCTCTTCCTCCCTCTCTCCTTCCCCCCCCCTCCGCTAGAGATGTCTGGAGCTGCCGTCTGCGTGGGTCTGGTCTTCCTGCTGTCCGTCTGTTCGGCCTGCTACATCTCCAACTGCCCCATCGGAGGGAAGAGAGCCATCATGGACGCCCCTCAACGCAGGGTGAGGAGCTGCAGGTTGTTTCTGTGGCGCCGGGAGGTGAAACACCTGCTCACAGCCAACCCCCCCCCTACGGTTCTGCCGGGAGAGGGGCTGTTTCTGCTCGACCGGTGACGTGATTGATGTTTAGGGACTTGTTATGTATGTTGGTGTGATCATGTTATGTTATGTAGGGACTTTGTGTGAGCGTGTTGGATCCTGTGTTTTGTTCGAAGTTCTGTTAAAGCAGTACTGGGCTGGAATAGGGTCGAACGTTGGGAGACTTCCCGTTAGGATGGAACACTGTCCCATTCTAGAATGTCTAAAGGTTGTCCCCTTGTCTTTTCCTCCTCCTCCAGTGCTTGCCCTGTGGGCCAGGGGACCGAGGCCGCTGCTTCGGCCCCAGCATCTGCTGTGGTGAGGGGCTGGGCTGCTGGCTGGGCTCCCCTGAGGCTTCTCGCTGCGTGGAGGAAAACTACCTGCCCACCCCCTGCCACTCTGGGGGGAAACCCTGCGGAGCGGAGGGAGGCCACTGTGCTGCCCCCGGTGTCTGCTGCGACTCAGGTGCACACACGCGTCACCTTGTAGACATGGGAACACATCTGATAGACATGTCAGCGCATCTGGTAGACATGGGAACACACCTGGTAGACATGGCAATGCACTTGATAGGCATGGTATCACATCTGGTACACAGCAGCATACAGACAGTTGTAGTGTGAGGAATCGCTAAATGTGCGTAATAATTTAATCCCTGCGTCTTTTCAGATGGCTGCGCTGTCGACCAATCCTGTTTGGCTGAAGAGGACAGCGAAGAACTAATCAGCCAATCAGAAGGCGACGACTCCAACGACATCATCCTCAAGCTGCTGCATTTGACTGGCCACGCCGCTCCTCATCGAATCCACCAATGAGCAGCCAAGGAGGCCAGGGTTCCACGGGTGTCTTTTTGGAGGTTGGGGCTGAAGGTGGGATGGGATATGTAGTTCTTGATCATGCCTAGTTGTAGTTCTTTGGCCGTCTCACCTATCAGAGTGCTCACTGACCTCTCCCCTCAGTCACCAGACAGAATACCCGGATAGAATCCTGTTTGAACCATCTGAGGTTGCCTTTGTAATTATACCAATATATTTTGTGTACTGCATGTATTAAGAAAGTTCACGGGCCCATGAGAAGGACAGTCGGTGACACCGTCCTTATCTGTGTCTTGGTAATAAAGCTTCTGGAAGAATCCACGTGCATTTGTCCTTTTTTTGGTACTGTCTGCTCTCTAAGAAGCGCACAGCTCTGTGTGTCACCTTTTCCTGCTACGTAGCTTTGATCAGATTTTGAAACGCTTGGCATCGTAAAGAATATCAGACGGTGGTACCACAGTTCAGTCACTGAAGTTGTTTATTGTCTCTTTGGTGCTCAGGGTTACTCAACCCAGGCTGTGATTGACCATGGTGTGGACTGTCACCCACTGGCTCCTATCTAGCAACACCAAGCATGTCTTTGAGGTCTGGCAATGGAACTACTATATGATTGGTGAACCTTGATTTGAGCACTTTGGTTGCATCACACCAGGCCACACACACTTAAACCTTCTCTCCCACACATACTCACACAGACCCTCTCGTTTACTCCCCCGACACACAAACACAGACACACACATTATTCTCACACACACACACACACATTACCTTGAGCAACTTTTATCACGAGTGCAGGTCACCTTTGAACAGACCAATTTGGTCATCCACGTTTAAATGTCACCTGATGGTTGCACAGTTCACACACTGCATGTACTATAGTAATGAGTGTAGTTTGTACCATATTAACTTCTATTAAATTTTATTATTATTTTATTATTATTTCTTGCAACATATATTAACTGTTTGATCTAGATCAACCATCATGCTATCACGACTGTATTATTGCGTTGTGTATTGTGTGAACAGGATGAGGTCATCTGAATTGGTGTTGAGATCAGATCAGGATGATGCAATGACCGACCAGGTCAGAGAGAGACCATCTACAGATCAGGTCAGAGAGAGAGAGACAAAAACAGAGTACGTCAATCCTGTCAAGATTAGAGATGTTGCTTCTACAATGGGAGACCCCCCCCCCCCGTGTGTTCTTCAAGTCTTATCTCCCCCCTCCTCCACCCCCACCCCACCCTCTGTTTCTGAGTGTAGTCCACTCTGATAACACAGTAAAGATCTGAGGGCGGCGGTCTCAGGCGACACACAGATCACACAGATCGAGGGGGAACACAGATAAAGCCACGCTGATTCACGTGGGAGGAAAACAACCCAGGCAGCAGCTCTCCTGTCATTCACCGCCCTCATCCACCCCATCCTTCTAACAGTCTGTCCTCACAGCCCTCATCCACCCCATCCTTCTAACAGTCTGTCCTCACTGTCCTCATCCATCCCATCCTTCTAACAGTCTGTCCTCACTGTCCTCATCCACCCCATCCTTCTAACAGTCTGTCCTCACTGTCCTCATCCATCCCATCCTTCTAACAGTCTGTCCTCACTGTCCTCATCCACCCCATCCTTCTAACAGTCTGTCCTCACTGTCCTCATCCATCCCATCCTTCTAACAGTCTGTCCTCACCGCCCTCATCCACCCCATCCTTCTAACAGTCTGTCCTCACTGTCCTCATCCATCCCATCCTTCTAACAGTCTGTCCTCACCGTCCTCATCCACCCCATCCTTCTAACAGTCTGTCCTCACTGTCCTCATCCACCCCATCCTTCTAACAGTCTGTCCTCACTGTCCTCATCCATCCCATCCTTCTAACAGTCTGTCCTCACCGTCCTCATCCACCCCATCCTTCTAACAGTCTGTCCTCACCGCCCTCATCCACCCCATCCTTCTAACAGTCTGTCCTCACTGTCCTCATCCACCCCATCCTTCTAACAGTCTGTCCTCGCTGCCCTCATCCATCCCATCCTTCTAACAGTCTGTCCTCACTGTCCTCATCCACCCCATCCTTCTAACAGTCTGTCCTCACTGTCCTCATCCACCCCATCCTTCTAACAGTCTGTCCTCGCCGCCCTCATCCACCCCATCCTTCTAACAGTCTGTCCTCGCCGCCCTCATCCACCCCATCCTTCTAACAGTCTGTCCTCACCGCCCTCATCCACCCCATCCTTCTAACAGTCTGTCCTCGCCGCCCTCATCCACCCCATCCTTCTAACAGTCTGTCCTCGCCGCCCTCATCCACCCCATCCTTCTAACAGTCTGTCCTCGCCGCCCTCATCCACCCCATCCTTCTAACAGTCTGTCCTCGCCGCCCTCATCCACCCCATCCTTCTAACAGTCTGGCTCTGTGAAATGGAGAAGGGATGAAGTTGTATGAATTTGAATGAAAGTATCCTGAGTGTAGGCTGGTAGTGCGTGTGTGTGCATGTACACGTGTGTGCATGTGCATATGTGTGAGTGTGTGCATGCATGTATGTGCATGATGTGTATGTGCACATGTGCATGTGTGTGAGTGTGTTTGTGCACATGTGTGTATGTATGTGTGTCTGAATGTGTGTGTGCGTGTTGCTGATGTTGCCACTCTTTATCATTCTTATCAGAAGCTAAGACAACACACACATAGTGAATCAACACACACATAGTGAATCAACACACACATAGTGAATCACACACACAGTGACTCAACACACACAGTGAATCACACACACAGTGAATCAACACACAAACAGTGAATCAACACACACATAATGAATCAACACACACAGTGAATCAACACACACATAGTGAATCAACACACACACAGTGAATTAACACAAACATAGTGAATCAACACACACACAATAAATCAACACACACAGTGAATCAACACACACATAGTGAATCAACACACACACACAGGGAATCAACACACACATAGTGAATCAACACACACAGAGTGAATTCAAACACATTACTGATCAAACACAGCAACCAGAGACAACACAGAGGAGAATGAGTGCGTTGTGAAGTGTGGAAAAAAAAAACGTACATAATTAAATAAATATGAGTATCAAGTTTACAAAAAAAGCATGTCCATTTTTGTTTAGCTTTGTATTTCTTTCTCTAAAAAAAAGTCTGCTTAACAGGGTTACCTTCTAGAAAAACTAACCAGATAGCGCTTGAGTAAAGAGAGGAGGGAGAGATATGGAGAGGTCATAATTGCAGACACCTGAAGTTAATGATTGAAGTGTTTGGGTTGAGGAGAGTATAAGAGAGATCCAGCTGGAGTGACCAGCCCCTGTCTTCTCTGCATTCAATCACAATGTCCTTCTCTGGGAAATACCAGCTCGAGACTCATGAGAACTTTGAGGCTTTCATGAAGGCCATCGGTAAGGTCTCCAGAGGACTTTGAATCTCTGCTGCAAATATTTTTAGTCTTGAGCTTTGCTGTTGAGATTTGTGAATTATTATTAAACTGTTGGTATGCTCTGTAGACTTGGGAATGCTTGGTTTGTCACCCCAAAATGTATGATTGGTCAGAATCTGTTCATGGTTATGACCAACTGCTGCTAATGTTTCAGAGGAAGGGTACACTGCAGGAGGTTGAAATGGCCAGCTCTAATGATGCCTGTGTTTTCCTACCTGCCTGTCTGTCTGTCTTTCTGCATGTCTCTCTCCCTCTGACTCCCTGCATGTCTGCTCGCCTGTCTCTCCCAGGTCTCCCCGATGACCTCATCCAAAAGGGCAAGGACATCAAGAGTGTCTCTGAGATCGAGGAGAACGGGAACAGCTTCAAGGTCACCGTCACCACAGGAACCAAGGTTCTCTGCAACAACTTCACTATCGGCCAGGAGGCGGAGCTTGAGACGCTCACCGGGGAGAAGGTCAAGGTAAGCGTGTGATTGGGTCAACTGACTGAGATCTGAAAGGGAACTCCACTTCTGCAAGAATGTCTGGTAGAATTGGGGTTGATGTTACAATTCCTTTGAGGCTTTTCAGTCTAACTGTCTGTTTTACAACCCCCCCCCCCCCTCCCCCCTTGCTCTCCTCTTCTTCCCCTGGGCTCCAGTCCGTAGTCATGAGGGATGGGAACAAGCTGAAGGTGTCCCTGAAGGGCATTGAGTCCATCACTGAGCTGGTTGATGCCAACACCATTGTCAACGTAAGTAGTCAAGACTGGCTTCACATCTTTCTGGAATGAGCCCAGATTTTTAGTGGGTTCTTATCTGTCCGTTTTCATAATTGGTTGCGATATAAAATGGATGGCCTTGTAACAATAAATTGATCTGTTTTTGATATAAAGGCGAACTGGGAAGTTTTATGACTGCACTCTGCTCTCTTTCAGACTATGACAGTGGCTGGCATTGCATACAAAAGGACAAGCAAAAGAATGTGAGAGTGCACCATTTAGACAAATAAAAATATGAATGACAACTGTTTCCAATTCTTCCACTGACTCCCTATATGATACCATGGTTATTGTAGGTAATTGTACTTGAGGGCAGCTTGCTAAAGTTCTTAAATTACTGAAAGGAATGTTACATGACATTGAAACTCAAACTCCAGTGGCTTTAAAACAGTCCTTTTTAATGAAAACAATTGTACAAAATACTTGTGAAATAAGAGTAAATATTTAGATGAACAGGTGGTGTTTGGACTGTGTGGGACTCCTTAGAATGTGAAGGTCTTCAGGTGATTTAGTGAGCTGTGTCAGAGTGTCACAACCATCAAAGCAGCTCTCAGGACAAGTTAATATTCAGGGGGAGCAGTCCAAGAGTTGAGGGCTGCTAGCTAGCTCTGCGTTGCCTGAACTATAACCAGGTGTCCTAGTTATGGTTAAGTTGTCCATTAATCTGCTACAAACACCATGGAAACCTGTTCCTCAAGAGCTATGTTCCTACAGGTGTCACTTCAACCCTTATCTAAAACACAAATAATCCTTAGCTGGTTGGCAAGCAGACTATGAAGTGGAAGATTTTGGAGTGAGGCCCAACAGGCAGCTCAGGGGTTTAGCGTTTCACGACGGACCAAGAGGTCGGACATCCGAATCCCTCAATCGCTTTGCTTAAAAGCGTCTGCTAAGTGAATCCATTATTATGAACAAGGTCGGGGGGTTTCTGGTCTAGCGGCTGTACAAGGCCTGCCGGTCGGATGACCTGTGATGAGATCCTGGAGCAGGGGCAGACTACTTCTTGCGGCGGAAGAGGTTCTTGATGCCCTCCTCCACGCCCGCGGGCTCGTTCATCACGCTCATGGGCTGGTTCTTGAGGGCCGCCTCCCTCATGCTGTGGTAGACGTACTCGTTGGTCTTGAACATCCTGAGCTCCATCTCGGTCTGCATGCGCATGGCCTGGTGGAGGGGGCGGGGATAGGAGAGAAGTGGGATCAGATCAGTGTATCACAGCTGTCCATGCATAGGCATGCAGCATTGAGCCTGCGTGTGTGTGTGGATGTGTGCGTGTACCTCCAGGTCCTTGGTGATGGGGTGTGTGGGCCCGTGGGTGACCAGCAGGACTGCGTAGGCCTTACAGATCATGCCGTGGCCCAGCTCGATAAGACCTGCCTGCCAGTGGGTGACCCCAGCCCTCATGGTGGCCATGCCCAGAGCAGCGTTGTTGGGGTGATACAGCTTACTGCCACCAGAGGGAGCAACGCTGGTGTTAACACAGCACTCAGAGACCGTAATCAAGGACAATGTGTCCTCCAGAATGTACTAGTGTCTCTTGAGAAGAGCAGGAACTCTACACTAACTAAATAACAAGTATTACTGCTAGTACTCCTTCACTAGTCAGCTGAGAAGAGCTGGAGCTTCGGAACTGTAGATTTCAGTCTAAAACCTCCAAACCGCACCCGTCTAACAACATCCTAATAGCGAAAGAAAGGTCAATGAAGCCAAATCGGGTAAGTTACAACTGCATCTGGTGGGCCAAGTCCTAAACACGACCGTAGCTCTCCAGGGACAGGGGGACTGGGGAGGTCTGGTTTCAGATCTCCCGGTGCCCCGCCACTCACATGTATCCCTCCACCATCTTGCGGGAGAAGTCGGCGGCCTCCTCGGTGTACTGCAGATAGGCGAGGACCTCGCTGATGGTGCTCCACATCCTCAGCTGGTAGATGTGGGTCTCGGCCAACACAGGCTCCGTCTTCGCCAGACACTCCCTGCAGAGTTTCACCACCTGGGAGAGGAGGGGGAGGGGGGGTAGAGAGAGAGGGGAGGAGGGCAAGTGAGTAAGGGAGGAACAGAGAGAGAGAGAGAGAGAGAGAGAGAGAGAGAGAGAGAGAGAGAGAGAGAGAGGTCAAAGAAAGGGAGGGAGAGGTAGACAGACGTGTGTGTGGATGCCCCAACGTGTGTGTCCCGATGTGTGTGTACTTTCCGATGTGTGTGTCTGTCCTGGCGTGTCTGTGTGTGCTCTGATGGTGTGTGCCGTACCTCGTGATAGTTCCCATCCAAGCGTGCTTTGTTCATCTTCTCCAGCGTCTTCAGGCTGTACTCGGTCATCTCTTTGACCTGCTCGTCAGGTACCTAGCACAGGAGAGGAGGAGAGAACAGAAGAGGACAGGAGCGGACAGGTGAGGAGACGAGACGAGAGGAGGAGAGGACAGGACAGGACAGGAGGAGAGGAGGAGAGGAGGAGAACAGGGAAAAGGCATCAGGGGTTGTGTCTCAGACTGTAGTTTTCTCTTTTCTTCTCTCTGTGTCCTTCTCCCTCCCTCTGCCACACATACTTCCTATCTGTCTACCTATCTCTTTCTCTTTCTCTCTCTCATATACACACCTTGACTCCTTCCACCTCCTTGCCCCCCAGCTTCAGGTCATCTTTGATGTGGTTTGTGCAGTGTTCGCAGGTGCAGTCGAAGTAGTACTGCTGTTTCAGCTGCCTCTGCCTGGCCTCTGTCTGGTTCAGATAGTCCACGTAGGACACGGTCAGCTCCTCTCCCTCGGAGATCTTCCCCAGGGCACGCAGCTCGATCCTGGGGAGGGGAGACAGGCGGACAGGGGGTTGAGAAAGGTCTATGACTGTAGCCTCCAGCCTGCAGTGCAGCTGGTGTTAGTGTCACAGCTGGCCAGTGACTCAACACGGGGGCTACAGACCAAGATTATTGAAGTGTGTTATCGGTGAACCACAAGGTGATCTGTGCACACATTCTTTACAGACATAGATTTCCCTACTGAATCTATCCTTGTTAAGTGATGTAATAGGGGTCTCTCACATCAGCGCGATGATAGGTTTGTGTTATCATTGTGATGCTATATTATTAGCATGGCGATGCTACTGAGTAGGCCCCTGATTAGTACAACTGTGCTAAACGATAAGCACGGCGATGCTAGTGTGTGTTTAGCAAGACGATGCTAAATGATTAGCATGACAATGCTAGTGTTTGGTTAGCACGACGATGCTAAACGATTAGCATGACGATGCTAGTGTGTGGTTAGCACGACAATGCTAAACAATTTGCATGATGAATGATTAAACGAGAGTGATGAGCGAACACAGGCAGAAACGGGTTTCTCCAGACAGGAAGTCCGTTGTAGTGGGTTTCAAGCCAGGCCCAGATCCCTCCAGCTACGTCCCACGTTAGTCAGTTAGGTGCGACTGATGTTGCTACGGTGACACAGCTCTGAACTTTAGCGGCAGATTGGAACTTTGTTCCTGGTTATGAGACAGGGAGCGATGAGAGGTGAGGTTACTATAACGATGAGCAGTGTTCGGAGGAGGACAGGAGTTGAAGAGTTTGATTGATGATGTTTTTAGCGAGGAGAGTGAGAAGGAGGTTTTCTGTGAAAGAGACCCACCTCCTTTGGGAGTGATACATAGTATTCACAGCCGATTGGCTGAAAAAGAAAGCAGGAAGTACTTTACACCAGCCTACAGTACTAACACTCACATACACACACACACACACACACACTCTTGTGCTAAGAAAAAGACTGCATGGGTGCACATGGGATGGACCAGAGCCTGGTTGAGTGGCTGTTGTTCTGGTTGCGGACGTGGTCGCGGTTCTGGCTGCGGTACGTACTTGCCGTGGTTGAGGATGACCGTGCAGTTGGGCCAGCAGTCGTGGTTGACCAGACAGAGGTTAGGGAACAGACCCACTCCCACCGCCTGGAGACCCCTCTGGTCACTGACTGTGAAGCCATTACAGTTAATCTGGAGAGGACAGGAGAGGGTAGGAGACCAAAAGAGGGTGGAGGAGAGGAGAGGAGAGGAGAGGAGAGGGGAGGGGAGGGGAGGGGAGGGGAGGGGAGGGGAGGGGAGAGGAGAGGGGAGGGGAGGGAAAGAGGGGGGGAGGGGAGGGAAAGAGGGGGGAGGAGAGGGTGTCACTACAAAGACTGAAAGACAGAAAAAAAGTTTACAAAAAACAAGAGCACTTGGGAGAACTTACCACTCCAAAGATGTGTGAGACGGTGTCGACGGTGTGCTGCTTGCTTTGGCGCGGCCAGTAGTCCAGGAAGTTGTGAATGTCCACCTTCAGCTCCTTCAGGTCATCCTGAGGCATGTCAGAGATGTGGTTCTCCAGGTCGTCCAGGGTGGTCAGCTGTGTGTCCGACACGACCGCTCCCTCCTTCTCCAGGCGCCACAGGATACGAGCTGCCAGACTGGAGGCACAGTGGTGGGGGTCACGAGGGGGGTCATGGGGTCACAGCCCTGCATGTACTGTGGTTCTCATGGTTGAACCATCCTTTTCTTGATTCCTTCCCGGTCCCTGACCAGCCTCTGCCTTCCTCTTCCTCCCTCTCTACCTTCACCAATTCCTCCCTTCCCTCTCTCCCACCTTCCCTCGCCTCCTTGTCCCTTCCCACGTTCTGTCCCCCCCTCTTCCTCCTCCTCCTCCCCCACCCCTTCCTCCTCTTCCTCCTCCTCCTCCATCCTCCTCCCCCACCTCCTCCACCTCCTTTTCCCCCACCTCCTCCTCCCCCACCTCCTCCACCTCCTTCTCCCCCACCTCCTCCTCCCCCACCTTCTTCTCCCCCACCTCCTTTTCCCCCACCTCCACCTCCTCCTTCTCCTCCTCCACCTCCTCCTCCCCCACCTCCCCCCCTCCTCTTACCGGATGTTCTCGTTGGGGGCCTTGCCGAAGGTCTTGATGGAGGAACACTCCAGCTTGTGTTCGTTCCAGCCGGCGCGCTGGCAGGTGCGGTCGCAGTACTGCGACCACTTACACTGACCACAGCGCTGCAGGGTCTGCTGCCGGCGGAAACAGCTGTGGCAGATCTTGTCTGCCAGACTGGAGGAGGAGAAGAGAGTGTTCATTGTGTTAATAATGTGTATTATGTTAATAAACCACAATTCAGTTTAGTGTAATCCACCAGATAAAGGTCTTCATCTTGCTCAGCAAACATATTTTTATATGTTTACTCACTAGGCTAGGAGACAGGCCAGAAATACAGTAGTCAAGACAACAATGCAAATATAACACATAGCAAGACTGTGAATGAACAAGAATTAACTTTTTACTAATACAATTTTATGACAGAAATGTTTGTAAAGAATGGACATCAATCTTCAATATCACTGACAGTGAAAGCGAAGTACTTTTACAAAGACAATCACAGCACGAAGCCCTGGTGCACAGTGATATACCATTCACTAGGTACGGTACCTGTCAAAGACCACAGCGGCAAAGCTCGGCTCGGAGAAGATCACATCTCCGGCCCACATCTCCTTGGTGGCCTTCAGGCCCCGGCCCTTCCCCGGAGAGTCGAACACCTGCACGTTCTCCATGGCACAGGTAGCTGGACGAGCGCGGGACGAGAGGAGGGAGAGCGAGGACGTGAGCACAACAGCGAGAGAGAAGGGAAAGAGAGTGAGGGCGACTCGTCAAAGGGGGTTGGGTGGATGGGTGGAGGTAAAAACGGTCTTCGATATCTTCTCAAACAACTGCACATTCCACACCCGGACTACTAAAATAGACCGCCACCTCTCGAGCCGTACCAAGTTGAACAGGGGGAAGGGGAGTGACTTCCTCACAGTGATTTTACCTAGTCTTTACTTGACTGATCTACATGATTGAATTTCATCCGCCTGGCTGTCATTGTGTTTTATGACTGAATGACAATAAAGTCACGATTTCATCATTTCTAGCTTATTCATTTTGCATTTGGTTTCATGAAAGTGAAATGCCAGTGAACATACCATGACCCCTCACTCAGTTCAGTTGGTTGTCTCCAAGCCCGGGGGGTATTTTGGTCCATCAGTTGGGCTTGTCCATCAGGGGCTTGTCGTGGTGACGCTGGACAGCTGGTTGGAAGCCAGTCCCCATGTCCCCCCTGCTCTACTCTGTTCTGGCACCTTCTCCCACACCCCTCCCTTCTCTCTCCTCCCCCCGCTCTCCCTCCCACCTTCAGTCCCTCTCTATCTCTTTCTACCCTCTTCTCACTCTTTCTTTCTCTCTCTCTTTCTCCCACCTCTCTATCTCTCGTGGATTCCCAACTTTTCCCCCCTGCTGACTCTCTCTCTCTTTCCCCCCCTTCTCTCTCTCTCTCTCTCTCTCTTTCTCTTCCTCCCCCACCTCACTCTTGCTCTCTCTCTACCCTCACCTGTCCATGTCTTTCTCCACCCCTCTCTCTCTGTCTATCATTCTTGTTCTCCTCCAATCTTTCCTCTTTTTTCCCACCATTCTCTCTCTGCCAAGCTTCCCCTCATTCCTCCCACTGACTCGATTCCGACACCTTCGTCTCTGCCCTCTGGGGGGCTATCTCAACCTCACAGTAGCCGACTGTACTTCAGTGACCTTTGTCTCAATCGAGCCCTCCTCCCCTCCTAAGGTCATCGTCTGAGACAGTGTTGTCAGCCCTGAAGCATGCGGGCACCGCGACTTGAAAATAGACCCGTAGACACATCAGAGAGAGGTGAGGGTGTTTAAGCTCCCTTCGCTGCCCCGGGACAGATAGAGCTGTCTGATTGACACCCAGTGGGAGGACAGTTGAGATGCTAGTTGATAAAGAGAGATAAGGGGAAGACAGATCGAGGACCAGAATGTCCTTTTACGCGTCGGAAAACAAAGTTGCGGTTAATAATAGAGCTTTCGTTCTTTTGTTCTAAATATAGAAAGGAAGGAGAGATTGTTTGATAATTGCAGGAGGAATTCGACCTGGTCTCATGAGAAATAGTTTTCATATAAGAATACAGCACTACTTCATTGCATGCCAGTTACAAAAATAAAATGTTATGACGCTTTTAATGTGCCTCTCAGGTATTCATGTTGGACAATGCCCCCTAGTGGCCATGGAGCCTGTTTCATTCTAAACTTGTGAAACATCCAAAATCCACGGCCCATCACAGTAAAATATGGGAGGTGGCATGTGCATGCCACCAGGTGGCAGTGTAATCCTATCCCATTGATTTCTGAAGGAAAAGATGGGCTATTTCAGCCAGCTGTCCTGTGTCCACCTTATCTTCCTAATGTGTGTGTGTGTGTGTGTTTCCTCCTGGCTCGTTGTGTTCCAGCTGTGAGCAGCACCTCTCGGCTCAGCTGGTCAGTCATTAGCATTCCTGCCCGGGCACGGAGGCCTGCTGCTTCCTGCACCGCCAGCAAGCTTTTCTTAGGCTAGCCCGTTAAATACAGTACTGACACACACACACACACACACACACACAAAAAAAGTTATGCCCTCGCAAACCTCGGACCACAGAGAACCATAGGTGGACCTGAAAGAGAGAGAGAGAGAGAGAGAGAGAGATGGAGGAGAAGAGAAAGAGAGAGAGAGAGAGAGAGAGAGAGAGGAAAAGAAGGAAAAAGAAAGAGAACGAGTGGGAGAGAGGGACAGAGAGAGAGAGAGAGAGAGAGAGAGAGAGAGAGAGAGAGAGAGAGAGAGAGAGAGAGAGAGAGAGAGAGAGAGAGAGAGAAGAGAGAGAGAGAGAGAGAGAGAGAAAGAGTGGTCAGAGGTTCAGGTAAAGGTGGTCCTGTCACCTCCGAATACTATGACCCCCCCCCCCACCCCTTCGACGACCCCCCCCCCCCCCCCCCACCACCACCCCAATCAGCGGAAGTCCCAGTTTGTACCCTCCACGCCGTCCCGCGAGGCTGCGGGGGCCTTTTCAGCAGCTGCCTCGTCGAAAAGCAAACAGCGTCCGCGCCGCGACAAAGAGGCCGCTGGCGCTGGAATGCTTCTCTTTTCAGATGCCGTAATCCCAGAACACACTGCTGTCACAGCCCATCAGGCAGCAGGCCAGACACAGGCCGCCCTGGGTCAGAAAGGTGGGTCAGAGACGGCTAAGTTAGCGAGGGCCTGGGTCAGAAAGGTGGGTCAGAGACGGCTAAGTTAGCGAGGGCCTGGGTCAGAAAGGTGGGTCAGAGACGGCTATGTTAGCGAGGGCCTGGGTCAGAAAGGTGGGTCAGAGACGGCTAAGTTAGCGAGGGTCTGGGTCAGAAAGGTGGGTCAGAGATGGCTAAGTTAGCGAGGGCCTGGGTCAGAAAGTGGGGTCAGAGACGGCTAAGTTAGCGAGGGCCTGGGTCAGAAAGGTGGGTCAGAGATGGCTAAGTTAGCGAGGGGCTGGGTCAGAAAGGTGGGTCAGAGACGGCTAAGTTAGCGAGGGCCTGGGTCAGAAAGGTGGGTCAGAGACGGCTAAGTTAGCGAGGGCCTGGGTCAGAAAGGTGGGTCAGAGACGGCTAAGTTAGCGAGGGCCTGGGTCAGAAAGGTGGGTCAGAGACGGCTAAGTTAGCGAGGGCCTGGGTCAGAAAGGTGGGTCAGAGACGGCTACGTTAGCGAGGGCCTGGGTCAGAAAGGTGGGTCAGAGACGGCTAAGTTAGCGAGGGTCTGGGTCAGAAAGGTGGGTCAGAGATGGCTAAGTTAGCGAGGGCCTGGGTCAGAAAGTGGGGTCAGAGACGGCTAAGTTAGCGAGGGCCTGGGTCAGAAAGGTGGGTCAGAGATGGCTAAGTTAGCGAGGGGCTGGGTCAGAAAGGTGGGTCAGAGACGGCTAAGTTAGCGAGGGCCTGGGTCAGAAAGGTGGGTCAGAGACGGCTAAGTTAGCGAGGGCCTGGGTCAGAAAGGTGGGTCAGAGACGGCTAAGTTAGCGAGGGCCTGGGTCAGAAAGGTGGGTCAGAGACGGCTACGTTAGCGAGGGCCTGGGTCAGAAAGGTGGGGTTTCGAGAGATCCGGGAGGAGAGGGAAGGAAAGGATGCGCTCGGGAGGAGAGAGAGAGACGAGAAGAGGTTAGAGAGGAGAAGAGAGAGGGATGAGGGGAGGGGGGGAGTGAAACAGGAGAGGATCTGATAATAAGGATAAGGTGAAGATTTTCAGTGGAACTTCTGGGGTGTAGTGACTGTGGAGGACATACAATCTAGGGGGAGGTCATGTTTCCACCAGTCCAGCTCTCCAAACACCTCCAGTAGTTGCATAAGAGCAATCAACAAAAACATTGACAAAACCACCCAAAAACACGCTCACCCCGCAACTACCCCAGACACAGCAACCATTACCGGCAGCGAGAGAATTCTCGGAACGCAACGGAAATACGTGTGGACATACATGTGTTGTGTTTCCGCCGCACGCGTGACACGAGTCCAGACGGCTTCGCTCCGTGTCTGAGGTGTAATTGTTGTGTGTAAGCGGCTAAGTACTAAGAACGGGCTCCACTTCAGGGCATAGCTGCTTTGAGGTCCTGTGTCCACACAGGTAATTGCCGGGGAAGAGCAAGCCAGCTATGTTAATGGCGGTCTTTGATGATGTTCAGCGCGCTGGCAGACAGGAGATGGAAGGGTTGGACGTGCAGACAGGACACACACGCTAGCTTGTGTGTTGCTTTCTGGACTTCGGAGGGGAAGGTGGTCTTGTCGGTTTTAGATAGTTTTTTGGGCTCGTGCGAAAATTCAACAGGTTTTGTTTCGATGTGAGGAGGTCTCTCTCAGCAGGGTTAAGAATGTACAACAGGAGAGAGAATAGACATTCATTATATTTGTTTATTTTCAGTTGGACAGTGAACAAGAATATGCGGCGCTGCTATGATCGATTCTTTAAAATAAATAAACACACACACAGGACACGTAAGACATGGGGTCGGACCTGCAAATGCGCTCCTGACGGTAGGCCGAAAAGAACGAATCCCATCTCGACCCCCTCTTTCTCTCATCCCTCCTTCTCTCATCCCTCCTCCTCCGCCACCCCTCCTTCTCCTCCCTTCCCCCCACAACACCCTACGTGACTGGAGAAGAAACATATGGACATCAGCCACAACTAGCCAGATCACTTTAGTCATGGATGGGGACACCTTCAGCCCTCCCCCACGCATCCACCCTGGTCCACCCTCCCCAGGGACGGGCTTGGCTTCACCCCAGGCAGGAAGGCCCTGAGGACTGACCTATGTACCCAGACCAGGTGCCCAGCTGTGGGAGAGGAGCTAGGAGAGGCCTGCAGCCTCCCTCTCTATTCTGGAAAGGTCTGGACTGTGGGACACCTGCTATTGGAGGACAGGGGGAGGGGGATGGGGATGGGAGGAGAGGAGAGGGGGCAGGCAGATGGGAGGAGAGGAGGTGGAGAGGAGAAACAGGATAAGGAGATGAGAGGGAGAGGAGAGCGAAATTGAGATGAGGGGAGGCGAAGAAGAGGAGAAGAGAGGAGAGGCAGAAAAAAGGAGAGGAAATTATAGGAGGGGAAGGGGAAGGAATGGGTGGCAGACGAGAGGAAAGCAGGGGATGAAGAGAGGAGAGGAGCAGAGGTAGAGAAGAGGAGAGGACAGTCTGCTCCGAATCCGACAGCAACATGGACAATGACATCTTCAAAAATAATCTTGCACATGGCTCTTCTTCCTCTCAACCAACAGACGTCCTCACCTCTCCCCCATACCTCCCACCACACAACAGGAAGACAGGAAGCAGGTGGAAGGCTCTCGCGGACTACTTCCTGTCTAGTCACCACCATGTGACCGGAGACGGAACGTATTCGACATCCAATCAAGTGCTGCTTTTGAGATTTGGACACTTTTAGCTCAAAATAGGTTGACAAAAAAGAGGATTGTTTTTCTGAGTGGCTTGGAGGTGTGTGTGTGTGTGTGTGTGTGTGTGTGTGTGTGTGTGTGGATGTGTCCTGAGGTCTGCCTTCAAGACAGAGCTGTGCTGCTGTGTGTGTGTCTGTCTGTCTCTGTCAGTCGGCCCTGACACACCACGACCAGATGTCACTTACGTCTGGACCTGAACAAAACTGGGAGGGGGCCGGAAATACTAGAACATTCTTAACACACGTAATGGCCGTAACAATACATAGACAGCGTACACACAATACACAATAGTAGAAAATGTATAAAGCAAAATAATATATTTATATATTTATACATTATGCATAATCAAATGCAGCTGCATTCATGGAGGTAGATAGCAAAAAAAAGGGTCCCAGAGTTAAAAAGGCTAATTGAAGTTGTGCTTTGGGAATGACACAGAAAGCACCGTGACAGTGGGATTATAGGGTTACATGTGTGTTTCTGTGTGCTTATTACATAGAGGCTGTACAGTAAATGGAAAGAGAGAGAAGGGTGGCAGGATGCAGCTGATCTCCTTAAGGCACCCCTCCAGAGCTCTGAGATGGAGGAGTCTGGGCGGGCTGGCAGGGATCCCATTGGTTGAAGAGGAGCAGTTGGGAGCAACCATGTCCCTGCTCTGGGGTAGTGGGGGGGGGGTCGACTCACACGAACAGAACAGAGTAAGGAGGGCACCGGCAACCCTCGGAGGAAGAGTCCCGAACCCAGGAACCATGGCAGCCAGGGACCGATGCAGCTGTCCAGAAGGTTCTAGAAGGCCAGGTAGAAAAAGTGTCCAGGTGTCAGACAGGTACAGAAAAACAGGTGCATGGTTCAGCTACGGTGGATGTACAGCCGATGGGATGTAGAAAAACAAACATGGATAATGGAGACAGACAGGTAGCCTACATGTGGGAGAAAAGACAGATAAAGTAAACAGACAGGTGAAGAGTGACAGCTAGACAGACAGACAGACAGACAGACAGACAGACAGACAGACAGACAGAGCAGACAGGTGAAGAGTGACAGCTAGACAGACAGACAGACAGACAGACAGACAGACAGACAGAGCAGACAAGTGAAGAGTGACAGCTAGACAGACAGACAGACAGAGCAGACAGACAGGTGAAGAGTGACAGCTAGACAGATAGACAGGCAGAGCAGACAGACAGGTGAAGAGTGACAGCTAGACAGACAGACAGGCAGAGTAGACAGACAGGTGACTGACCGGCTGCTCTGAAGGCCGTCTCCTCCGCAGCGGTTGGAGGCGGTCATGGCGTCGCTCTGACACTCCGCACACACCAGCCTCTCCCTCACCAGCTGGGCGCTCCACAGGCTCAGTCTGCACGCCACGCTCACCTGCTTCACACGCAGGAACACACAGTAACTAGAGAGAGGGGGGGGGGGAAGAGAGGAGGAGGGGGAGGAGGGGGAGGAGGGAGGGGGGGAGGAAGGGAGGGAGGGAGGGAGGAAAAGGAAGAAGAACAGGTCAGTTTGACATGGTGGTTGTTTACATACTCTTGCTAAACAGCATCTCCGCCGTGTGCGAGAGACATCTTGACTGAAACTGTGTCACATGGTCTGTGTCACATCCAATCAGTGGCTACTTCAAGCAGGACAAGGAGGATGCTTTTGCAGGCCGTTCTGACGTGCCTGTTAGCTTCAGCCTTCAGTCTGGCCTGGATGTTAGCAAGAGGTATCCACAAGATGAGCTTCACGACCGCGACCAGATCGAGGAGATGAGTGGTGCTCTGGGGTTAGGGGTGCGTTGGGTTTCCGACCCAGACGGATGGGGCTTTGTCTGGCTCTCAGTGTGTGTTATCTGCAGAGCCAGCTGTGGCTTTTGGCTTGAAGAGAGAGACTGTAGCTTTCCGTGTCCGAGCCTGTGTTATTATCACAATTACTAATCATGTTCAGGAATCAGGAATCAAACAATGTAGTTTGGGAGTTCTGGGGTTTTGGAGGGTTGGGGTGGTCTGAAGAGTTCTGACTCTGCTTTCCTCAGCTGTGGTTAGGCTGTTCCTTCTATGAAACGTGAACCCTACAACTACCCGACAGGTAGCTTGGGTCGTGTTCGAAACACACACGACACGCCCGCAGACGTGCTAAACACCAACACACACACACGGTAATTAGGAACCTAGTCTGGAGGGGGGTTTCCATCTCTCACCAATCTTTCTTCCTTTCATTAAGCTGCAGCCTGTTCATGCAGAACACATCTAATACTCTGCAGCTCTACCCACACACACACACACGTGCACACACACACACACACTGTACATACCCCCCCCCCCCCCAAATACTGTCCACACACACACACGTACACCGACTATACAACCAAATTAAAGCGAGCAAATAACCCTTCCTGCTTCCTTTCTCCTGCTTTCTCTAAGCCCAGTCCTACAGCACATTGTCACCTTAGGTAGACACGCGGGGTCAGAGTTCTGAATAAGATCTGGCAACCCCTGTACATATTAACACCATTGTAGCTTGTCATTTCCTGGGCTGTGGAAGAAGGGGGGTGGATGTGTGGCTACACCAGCTGTCTGTGTGTAATCAGAATAAGGCTTTGTGATCCACAGATAATGCGTCACATTCATGGGAGTAATTCTGCTCCAGTCCTCTGATGCTTTGTCCCCGAGTCAAAACAGAGGTGTCAAATGTCCACTTTAATCGACGCGGAAGGCTCTCTCTCTCTCTCCTTTTCTCTCCGTCTTTCCCTCTCTCTTTTTCTCCCCCTCCCTCCTTCTCTCCTCTCTCCATTGCTCTCGCTCTCTCTCTCTCTGTCTCCCTCCTTCTAGCCTCTCTCCGTCTCTCTCCGTTTCCCTCTCCCTCCCCTCTCCTTCACCCCCCCCCCCCCCTCTCTCTTTGATTCAAGGTTCCTAGAGTAATGACTTTGGATGAGCGCCAATCCACAGTCAGGGGGGGCCCCTCTCCTGGCTCCCCCTGTCTCTCTCCTCCAGGGCAGCCTCGTCAGACAGATATCCACCCTGCGGCTCCGGGCCAGGCCTTCCAGCCTCACTAGTCAAAACAGTCTGTGTGTCGAGGCAACCTTGGCCGCACCGCTTTCTTCTAATCTTCTGTGACCTCCGACGCTGGTCTTTCCAGAAGGTCCTCTGAAACCCGAGTTCAAAGTGAGCGGGAGGAAGGCCGATACCAGCTGGGACAATGTGGTCCGCGTGTTGAGATAGAGAGTTCTAGTTATTGCGGGCACATAGATGCCCCAGTCATCCTCGGGGCAGGTTGACATGGGGATGGGCCCAGATTTGGTCAATTTAATAACGCTGCGCGTTACATGCGTCTGTACATGCACATACACACACTGGACAGACACACACACACAACCGACCTGGCCTTCTCCTCCTTCATCAGCATGTGAGGCCGTCTCCAGGGGTCCTTGAAGTTCCTCTTGAAGGAGTCAGGCAGCAGTTGGCCACCTCTGAGAAGAGAGACAGATGAAGAGAGAGAGACCAGGGTGAGAGGAGAGAGACCAGGTGAGAGGAGAGAGACACCAGGGTGAGAGGAGAGAGAGACCAGGTTGAGAGGAGAGAGAGACCAGGTTGAGAGGAGAGAGAGAAACCAGGGTGAGAGGAGAGAGTGACCAGGGTGAGAGGAGAGAGAGAGACACCAGGGTGAGAGGAGAGAGAGACCAGGGTGAGAGGAGAGAGAGAGACACCAGGGTGAGAGGGAGAGAGAGAGACCAGGGTGAGAGGAGAGAGAGACACCAGGTGAGGAGAGGAGAGGAGAGGAGAGGAGAGGAGAGGAGAGGAGAGAGAGGAGAGGAGAGGAGAGGAGAGGAGAGGAGAGAGACACCAGGGTGAGCTCTGAAGGAACTCTCAATCCACTCACATCCTTAAAACCTATCGGGAGAAGTGTCTTAAGGAAGCACAGGAGGGCCAAAAAGCACAAACACACATCTGTTTCCTCCCAGCACACGAGGAGCCTACTGTAATGACAAGGTTTCTGTCTTCATGTTGTTGATAGTTCCAGTGGACTATCTTATCTCAAAGCACCTGGACTTCACTCAAGCAGAGGATGCACTTAAGAAGCAGTTGAATTACGAGGCTCTTAAACCAAACCAAGTTTTGGAGCATTACTACTTGAGGGGCTTCTGAAGGGTATCATCAGTTCTGGAGGAAGGAGTGTCTAGTGGAGAGCTGGGATGGGGCTTCACAGAGCGCTGTACTAACGGTACAGTACTGTTATATGTTGTATTGTACTGTGTTGTTACATATTATTACTATGGATGTGGAGACGCATAGACTAGTCACACACGTGCATACACACACTCACACACACTCTCACACACACACACAGACACCCGTCTGACCTTTGCCGAACTGCAGATGGCGTTGTTTCCGAAGCACCCTCGTCGCTGTTTGAGGTCGGGGCAGGGCGTGCCCCCGTTTCTAGGGGGAACGGTCACCAGGCGACTCCTCTCGGTGCTGCCCCCCCCACAGGGGGCCGTGCAGGGGGACCAGGCACCCCAGGGGCCCACCACACAGTCGATGGCTGCTGGGGGGGGGGGGGAGGGGGGCAGGGGGGAGGGAGGGAGGGAGGGAGCGAGGGGAAGGGGGGGAGGGGAAGGGGGGACAGTGTTCATCAGTACACAGATCAGCCTCAGGAACCGAGGTCTGGCCTGAACAGCGGGAGAAATGTGAGGACCACTGTCAGAACCACACACTTCTGCTCCTGGATCTTCTGCTGTCTGTTCTACATGAGCCATTTGTGCGTCACTTTGGATAAAAGCGTCTGTTGAATGAGTCAAAGGTCAAACGTTGATGACACACATACACAGAATGGCGCATGTGTTCATGAACACACCATGACTGGAACTGATGAACTGTTCTTTTCCCTCACACCCTCACACCCTTCTAACGCAAGAACAAGACGAAGGGCAATCTTGAACACGCCCGTGCATTTACCTGTGTGTGTGCGAGTGTGTGCATTAGAGAAAGGGAGAGGGAGAAAGGGAGAGAAAGGGGAGAAGGAAGAGAAAGACAGAGAAGAAAAGAACGAGAGAGGGAGAGAGAGAGAGAGAGAGAGAGAGGAGAGAGAGAGAGAGAGAGAGAGAGAGAGCAGGCTGTACTCCCGGTCATTCCCAGGGTCTCGTTGTCTCAGTGACAGGGTCCATCTACAAAGCTACTGTGGAATCTCAGCATTCCTGCACATTAGTGCTGCCAACCTGATCACTGCTGTTCCACATACACCCCCCCTGTGGCCCACACACACACACACGTACACACAGACACACACCCCACACACACACTGGCACACATGCTCTCACTAGGCAGAGTGACATCATATGAGAGACTTCCTAGCTAGTGCTGTACAGTAAAACGATTCTGGAGCCTGTCTCTGCTCCTGCACTCTACTCCCCTACTCTACTCTGCTCTACTGCAGGCTCCTCTGGTCTTCTGTTAAGCAGTCAACCAGTCCCACAGTCAGCCGGTCAACCAGTCAGTTCAGCAGTCAGTCAGTCAATCAATTATGCAGTCAGTCAGTCAAGCAGTTTGACATCCACTTAAGCAGTCAGACAGTCTGCCATGCCCGGTTAAGCAGGCAGCCACAAGTGGGGGTTCCATCTGGTCGGCTGGTTCCCACACCCAGAAGGAAACTAGGGCAGTTTAATCCACGCGCAAGGGAGTGCCACAGAGGTCACAAGGCAATTAGCTAACTGTGGTGGTCAGGGCTTGCATGTCGTTTATACCTCACACACAGCCATCCCACCACCCACATAGTCAAAAATACACACACACACACACACAGGACTCCGCCACCCACACACACATGCACTAACACACACACGCACACATATATAGCCACCCACAAACATACACACACACATACAACCGTCTGGAGTTTTAAAGTCACCTTTGTCCCACGGCCAGAGAAAGTCCTGACTGACAACACATGCCAGCACCCCTGACCCCTGACCCCTGACCCCAGACCACAACTGGCACTTGTTGCTGCTCACCGCTGCCTCTCACCCTTCTGATAGTTGTTCTTTAAATACTGTCTGAAAGAAGCTCCCTCCTGAGTGATGTCAGAAGCCTCTAACAGCCCTGAACCTTTGACATGGTGACCTTCCAATCATGCCTCCCTCACTGGATGTGAGGCCAGAACAGATCGTTCTGCTCTCCTCCACTCTCACTCTGCTGTCAGACTCATTCCCCCTCCTCTATCTCTCTCTCCTCCATCCCCACCCTTCCCTCCTCTATCTCTCCCTCCATCCCAGCCCTGCTGCTTCTCTGTCCTCCTTCACTTGGTGTCTCTTCCTGTCCTCCTCCCCCTCTCCCTCCCCCCCTCCTCCTTCCCTCCTCACCCTGCCCATAGCTGTCTGCCCCTCCCTCCTCTCTGTGCCTGATGGAGCCAGATGTCCATCTGAAGAGGACAGTCCCCCCCCCCCCCAGCAGGGCATAGTGGTTTTTCCTATTAAACTGAGTTAATAATGTCCAGAACAGGACTAAACCATGTAAACAGAGTTAATAGGGGTGAAGCAGACAGGACCGGACCCTAACAACACGCCGCCGTGTTTCCTGCTGACACCTCTAATACCCCAGTGACTGACAAACACAACTAATTAAAACTGTTCATTACAAACACATGACCCGAGGGTTGGTTTGTAGGCCAGCTAATGTGAGGGGAGGAGCCAACACACATGCACACACACACTCAGACACGCACACACATACACTTCAGTGATAGAGAGTGACAGGTTGGGGACCCTTGTGATCCTCCCATAGTCAGATCAGCAATCAAGGAGACATAACACATCAAATATCATCACTGTACAAACACACTCACACACACTCACACACAAACACACAAAATAACAGGACTACAACTCCTGTGTGTACGTGCGTGTGTGTGTGGGGGGGGGGGGGGGTATGTGCGTGGTGTGTGGGAGGTGGGAGGAACTCTCACTCGCTTTGACAGCATCACAGGAATGCTGGCAGCAATCAAGATGAGGAGATCCTTCTCTCCTCCTCAGCCCTCCTCTTGCCCCCGTCCTCCTCTATTCTCCTCCCAAACCTCTCATTTCTCCTCTCCTCTTCATCATCCTCTCTCCTCCTCCTCCTCTTCCTCCCCTCCTTGCACGCCCTGAGGGAGGCAGCCTGCAGTACTGGCACTGTGCAGCCTGGCTGAGACTTTCAGCGAGGGATATGAAGGTTATGTACGCTACGAGCAGCTGGCCAGCCTCAACAGAGACTGGAGATTACACACCTGCCTGCCTGCCTGCCTGTCCTTCTGTCTGCCTGTTTGCCTGCCTGTCTGCCTGCCGCCTGCCTGCCTGCCTGCCTGCCTGCCTGCCTGCCTTTCTGTCTGTCTGTCTGTCTGTCTGTCTGTCTGTCTTTCTGTTGTCTGCTAGCCAGCCAATAGCCTGCCAGCCTGCTGTCTGCCTGCTCGCCTCCCTGTCTCTCCTCAGATCCCAGCCACATCAAGCCCCCTGCCAGCTCACCTGCTGCAGCTGACTGAGTCTAATGACAGACTGAGGCTCCTGCCATCCTGCCTCAGGAAGTCTGCCTCCACACACGGTCTGTCCTGCCTCGCTTAGGATCCTGCCTTCACACACTGTCCTGCCTAGCTTAGGATCCTGCCTTCACACACTGTCCTGCCTCGCTTAGGATCCTGCCTTCACACACTGTCCTGCCTAGCTTAGGATCCTGCCTTCACACACTGTCCTGCCTAGCTTAGATCCTGCCTTCACACACTGTCCTGCCTCGCTTAGGATCTGCCTTCACACACTGTCCTGCCTAGATTAGGATCCTGCCTTCACACACTGTCCTGCCTCGCTTAGGATCCTGCCTTCACACACTGTCCTGCCTCGGTTAGGATCCTGCCTTCACACACTGTCCTGCCTAGGTTAGGATCCTGCCTTCACACACTGTCCTGCCTCGCTTAGGATCCTGCCTTCACACACTGTCCTGCCTAGGTTAGGATCCTGCACTGCCATCCACGATGACAGAGGACGGAGGGATGGACAGGAGAATGATGCCGTGTGAGAGAGAGAGGTGGGGGGGTTGAGAGAACGAGAGACAGAAATAGAAGTACAGAGAGAGGTGGAAGAGAGAGAGAGAGAGAGAGAGAGAGAGAGAGAGAGAGAGAGAGAGAGAGAGAGAGAGAGAGAGAGAGAGAGAGAGAGGGAGAGAGAGAGAGAGAGAGAGAGAGAGAGAGAGAGAGAGGGAGAGAGAGAGAGAGAGGGAGAGAGAGAGAGAGAGAGAGAGAGAGAGAGAGAGAGAGAGAGAGAGAGAGAGAGAGAGAGAGAGAGAGAGAGAGAGAGGGAGAACACACGCAGAGGCGGTGTGACAGATAACATCTAGATTAGCACGACTGGCCTGGCACATTGATCCACACACACACAGGTCAGAGGGCAGGGTCAAGTTGATAGAGTTGTGCGTGTGTGTGTTTGAGTCTAACTCCCTGTGCCTCTCTCCCTCTGTCTCTCACAGATGATACACTGGCTGGACTCTCAAACTAAACACATCCAGGAGAGACACAGATGAGAACCTTTGCATTGGAAACCATATCCTAAACTGACCTGGAATGCCAAAATAAATAAAAAATCATTAGGAGAACACGTCACCATTGAACAGACAGGCTGCTGTACTCCAAGCACACACGCACGCACCATCCATCAAGTAAGCCGTATTTAACGAGGATGCTGTGCTATTCCCACTGTTCCAGCCTAGTCCATTCCAGAAGGTTCTAGTTCTGCTCTGGTCCCGGAGGATTCTGTCAGGTGTGGAGACACGTTCCACAGGCACACAAGCTCCAGATAATCACTCCAGGCTGCTGGCTGTGATTGGTCAGAGTGCACCCACATGGAAGTCTTTAACAGCACCTGGGACGAACACGCTACTAACAGCACTTGACTGGTCTGAGGTCAGCGTAAGGGGGGCTGCCTTGTGGTTTGGGGTGGAGGTTAAGGAGACTAGACTGGTCCTGGATGACTTGATGGTTGAGATGACCTAACAGAGTGAGGCTTGGAAAGAAAAGCCATATGGCGTAGTTTACATCTCGTAACTGCAGGCTCTACATACATACACAGAGCGCTCTGTGGGTGCTCTGACAGAGCCTCAAACAGGAGGGTCCCGGAGCAGCTGGAGGGCTCTCCGACAGCACAGGCTGGTCTGTGGGTGCTAGCTAGACTACTCTTTACGAGAGGGCTGGCTGGAGTGGAACATGTGTCTAAACAGAGAGGGGTCGGCGTGTGAACCTGAGGTGTGTATAAACAGACTGGGGGGGACTGCTGCGTGTGTGTGTGTGTGTGTGGGCGTGTGGGTGAGGTACGTGTCTGAGTGGAGGGGTGCGTGTGTGAGGAGGGGTGCTGGGGGTGGATGTGGGGTGGGGGGGAGGTGGGGGGGAGGTGAAGAGCTCTGCTCTCTTTCTGTCACTTGAGGGACTGCAGTGAAAGGTAATCCTGCCCGTATTTGGCGCTGTGTCCCTGTTCCTGTAAGTATTTCGATTTGACCATACTTGGCGTCAGCTGTGGGGAAGGATGGAACAGGGGTCTGGAGACTACGGGGAGAGCTTGTTTAAAGTCGCCGATTGAGAGCGTTATCTGACATCTTTTACAACCGCATGCGTAGACGGTGTATTCATTCTACTTCTCTCACACGCACGCTCTCTCTCTTTCACAGACACTCACACTCACACTTACACACACACACGATCGGCTGTGTGGCCTTCTGCCGTTGCCCTCATGGGAGAGACAGCATCCGTTCAAGGAGAGGTGGGACTTCTCCCAGCCCCTCTCTCCTTCTCCCCCTAACATCTCCCCTCTCCTCCCCTCCTTTCTCCCAGCCCCTTCCTCGTCTCTCCACCCTCCACCTAACCCCAACCCCCCCAACCTCTCCCGTTCTGCCCCCTTTTCTCCAACCTCCCTGGTCCCTCCCCTTCTCTGCCGCAACCCTTCCCTTCCTCCTCTCCCTCCTGCCTCAGCCTCACCCCGGCCCCCGTTCACGTGCGTGGAGCAGCAGGGCTGTAGAACATCAGAAGTACGTGTGCCTACAAGAGAATCCTCAGAGTTCTGCTGCTGTCTCTGCCGGGATTCCGGTTGGTTCCGTGGTACGCTGCTGGGTTTGGGACCACCAACAGCACCACAACTGGACCAGAAGACCCTAAAGTAACACGACAAGTGTATTTCCAACACAAGGCTCCCATCTTTCTTTGATGTGCATGCCAAGTGTGTGTGTGTGGTGTGTGACTTTGTGCGTGTGTGTATTCTCTCTCTAGGGGTTTGTAAACCCTCTCTCCACACATTTCCCCAGACCCCGCGGTATGTGCTTTTGTGCTCCAATCGTTGTCATAGACGGGTCCCTTCAAAGCAAACAATTATGTCAGCAATGAAGACTGGTATGTGCAGTATGTCTCACTGTGTCTTTGTCACCTACACGCCAACGAATCTTGTCTCCCACTCAGGTGAACAACAGTCTATCTAACGAATATAAATCTATTGTCGTGTTGTCGGCTACCCAACCTCAAATCGGACGGGGGCCGTGGCATAACTACTCAAACTGGTTGTTTATTTTTAATTAACACCAAACTATTCTCAAGAATAAGTTGGACGGAAATTACTGAAGCTTATTCCAAATTCAATCTAGAAAAACGTTTTACTATACATCCTAAGATTTTTACGCATAAAACAAAAGAACGCAACATGCACTCACCGGATATCTGGCACACGCGCTGGTAGTCCTCACAACAGTCCCCGGTTTTCTGACAGTATGTATCACAGTAACAAACCGTTTTTCGTTTAGTGTACTCAAAACATTCGTTGTTTCGTCCAGTACAACAATTTGGGCTTTCTCTTTCTCCGCACCCTGCTTCAGCTTGGATAAAAAACGACCCAGAGAAAAACACCAAAATCCCACAGACAAAAACTCCGTAACGCGCTGGAAACAAAATACGCACACCCATGATGAAAACTTCACCGGACGCTTTTGCGCAATTCCCACTGTCGACGCTCGCTGTCTGGCTACGGGACCACAGTTGCCTGTACCACTCTATAAATTAATCTCTCTCCTCTTAAATCAGATGTATCAAACGGCGTCTAATCAAATAGATTCAAACGAAGCATGGTGTTTGGTCACTACAAATTAATTCCTCCAGACAAGAAATCACAAAGAGAATAGTCTAACGTTTTAAACAACAACTGCAGTAATCCGAAAACACACGCGAACTACCAATTGGAGCGTAAAGAGTGGAGTTCGGGGTGCGTGCGCGCACATACTCCCCTCCCGCAGCCCTGTCGCCACCGCGGATAACGCCCCTTTGAGAGGACTTGTCGGGGTGTCATTAGGAGGGAGCGAGCCATTTTCACCCCCCTGTTTCTCCGTCTCTCATTAGTTATTTAACACCAGAAGGTGTTACACTTCTTTATGTTGTGATCATCCTGTTTTCATGTGAAGTCTACCTGCATTTCAGGGTATGCGCACTTAAACTATAAAAACAAACTTTACATATTACGTTACCGACACGATCAACATGGGTTGATCGTAGTTTAAACGATGTGGTTGTCGTTATCTAGTCAACAAACTATGCTGCAATACTTCAGTTTCTGAAACGTGGGTGGTATGGCGCTATTAAGACCATCGCAGTGGCTGGTGGAGGCGGAGATGGTCCCTCTTCAGTCCGAGTTGAGAAAGGAGCGACTGCCGCTCTTTGAGAGTCATAATGGCTCGGGAACAATACCATTAAATTACCCTCCCCAGAAAGCCTCGGAACAACAATACTATTACTTTCCCTTCAGCGGCTCCGAGTGCCCTAAGACTCCCGGGGGAGTGCTCGTGCAGAACTGGTCGACCTACTGTAAAAAGCGCATCTGGGGACATTGGGGACCTCAAGAGTCCGCGCGTGCGTGTCTGTGTGCGTGTGTGCATAGAGAGAGGGGGAGGGGCTATTTTGGCCCGAGCAAAGATAGTGAAGTCCATCATTAGTTTGAGGTGATCAGAAAGTCTCCTTCAACACCAGACTGTGTTGAGAGGGCTGTAGTCTGACTGGGAGAGAATTAGAACCAGGCTAGTGTCTTTGTAAGCCAGAGAGGAGGGGGGGGGGGGTTAGGAGGGGGGAGGGATACGAGGGGAGGGGGTGAGGGGGTGAGGAGGGAGAAAGAGGTAAGGAGGGCAGGGAGAGTTGGAGGGGGGGGGTGAGGAGTGAAAGAGGAGAGGAGGCGGGGGGAGACGTATGGAAGTGGGGAGGGGACAAGGAGGGTGGACGGCGACGAACGACAGACCAGCCCAGCTCCTCCACTGCACAACACCCCACTGTACAGGGGAGGGGGACTTCTCTCTCATCCCTGTGTGTGTGTGTGTGTGTGTGTTCCGAGGACAAGAGATGAAGGACATGGAAGACAGGAGAGATCTCTGCGTTAGGTTTCCTTCAGTCCCTCTAGTGTCCAGAGCAGGTATTGCATGCGAACAACGGCATCTGTCAGTTCTTCTACACTGGGCCCCATTCTAGGAGCTAATGACTGTCACTCATCATCACTATGAGCTGTGCTATGGGTCTATCACCCAAGTCTGGAAGGACTCCCCTCCAAGCCGACATCTCCAATCCTTGTCTTCTCTCTCTCCTCCTCCTCCATCCCTGGGATCTCTTTCACCTCCACCTTGGTCCATCCCTACCCTCTCTCTCCTTTACCTCCTCCATCCCTACCCTCTCTCTCCTTTACCTCCTCCATCCCTTCATCTGTGTGTGTGTGTGTGTGTGAGAGAATGTGTGTATTTCGAATTTTGAAACAAGCTTTTGCCAAGTTCTGAACAATGCCCGTCCTGTTTGAGCACACCCCCCCTACCTGTCCCTGATGGTTTGTCCCAGGGCTGTGTCATAGCTGCGACGGGGAGGACAGACCAATTGAACGAGGGGGGAGGGGGCCCTCATACGAGCTGCTCTTGTTGCAAAACACCAGCGGGGCAGGGAGAAAAGAGGTATTGTTGCACAGGCAAAAATAGAAAGTCTTGTACAAAAGACAGTGTGTTACACACAAAGTGACACATATGTCCGCATATAGTATACACACACACACGTACAATACACATACGCAGAGTTCGCAAGTCACAGTTGGTTACACAGCACCCGGGCTTGTTTAGCACGGGGCGACACAACAACATAACACAACAGGCTGGCCTCTCACAAACAGTCGGAGAACGAATGCAGTCATGGATGCCTTTTATTCCCCCATGCCGAGCCTTCATGAGCTGCAGGGGTTTCATCACATTCGTCAGAGCAGACAGCAGGGTGCGTGCTCCGAGGGACCATCGATGGCACAACAGCGTCAACAACAACAACAACAGCAGCAGAAGCCAGTTACTATGGTATCTGCCGGCATCACGGCTCGACATACTGACAAGCTGGTGAATTATGGATGTGGTTAAAGTCTTAAATCAACAGTGGGTGAAGGCACATGGGTGAGGGGACGGGCTTGGATGGAGCACGTAAAACAGATTTTAAAAGATCCCCTCTCCTCCTTTCTCCCCCCCCCCCCAACCCCTTCCCTCCCTTCCCTCCCTTCCCCCCCCCCCCCCCCCCCCCCCCTCCCACAGACAAAAACGAAACAGGACATGACAACAAAAGCCCACAGAACAAACACCATGATGGAATCCAGATATATTGACGAGGCAGGATTCTGGAATGTGCGGAATGCTGGCGTGGAACGGAGCGTTCCCATGAGGGTTCCGTGTCGGAATGCGGTGGTCCTGGTCGGAACCCAGAACCTTCTGGAAGTCAGGTAGAGGGGCCAAACCAGAACTGAGACCAGCTGTGATGTTCAGTTCTACACACAGAGAGATGAAGCTGTGTGTCTCTGGGCAGAACGGGGGGGGGTCATAAGAGGGGGGAGAATGGGGGGGGTAATATGGGGGTCGGGAAGGTTAAATGAGAGTACACACAGCCATATCTACCCACACCTTGACTGAGTTACAGAACACTGCACAGGCTAGTCTCACACAGACACCCAACATTCAATAAATACATTGATAAAGACTCTAATCAATATATTCTGGATGTATATATAGATCATATATATATATATATTTACACACTTTTCTCTGGTGTAGTTTATTATTTTATGTTTATATGTGATGGGGGTCCTTAGCAGCTGGCACCTTGACCCACAACCCCTTATTAATAAACAATATTAACTATCATCTGCACTATAAAATATCAATCATCAAAGTAAAACATTTACACTGAAGGCTTGGTCTTGGTGAAGGAAGGGAATTCATGTGGCAGTAAACTGCAGTCTCGCTTCTCACTCATTGCATCTCAGGGACTGACCAAGGATCAGATCCCAGCCGGAATATAGATATTATATTATTACAATTTAAAAAGCAGATCTGATCCTAGGTCAGATACTCTGAGAAGCGAGCTGGTCACCTAGGTAACCACCCTGTTCGGCTGATCCAGGAGACCCAGGTGGTCACCTAGGCAACCTCTCCCCAGACGGTCACTATGTTTTCCAGACGACGTTGAGGATCTTCACCACCTCCTCGTAGATGATGAAGACGATGGCCACGTCCAGACACACCCGGCCCAGTCTGGGGACTGTCCCTTTGTAGAACCTGAGAAACAAGCACTGTTCATGTGAGAAGGAACTCCTGAGACCGTGTGACTGAGTAGAGTAGGAGGATCGGACAGGAGGACGGGAGAGAAGGGTAGTGGAGAAAGGGAGGAGGGCAGCGGAGGAGGGTAGGGTAGTGTAGGAAGGTAGGAAAGGAGGGTAGTGTAGGAAGGTAGGAGAGGAGGGTAGTGTAGGAAGGTAGGAGAGGAGGCTAGGAGGGTAGTGTAGAAGTGTAGGAGAGGAGGCTAGGAGGGTAGTGTAGGAGTGTAGGAGAGGAGGCTAGGAGGGTAGGAAGGTAAGAGAAGAAGGTAGTGTAGGAGGGTAGGAGATGTGTACTCACGCCTTAGGACCCTCATGTTTCATGATCTTCGTAGCACAGTCCAGCGTGCTCTTATACTTATGAGCCTCCAGACCCTGAGAAGAGGGAGCGAGAGAGAGAGAGACAGAGAGAGGTTAGCCATGTTATCCTCCCAGTACTGTGCTGAGGGAGAGAAAGGTGGGTTCTGGGGGGAGGGTCCTGTCTCGTACCTGCATCCTGGTCTTGACCACATCCAGGGGGGTGTTCCCAAAGACGCTGATAGCCCCAGCGATGGCCCCGAACGTTCCAGTCACCAAGGGGTTAATGGGCTTGTCTGGGTTATCACCTGGAGGGGGGGGGGAGAAGACTTCTATAGATGACCAGAGGAGGGCAGAAGGAATGAGCTCTCTCACTCACTCACTGTCTGTGTCTCTCGCTCTCTCCCTCGCTCTCTCCCTCGCTCTCTCCCTCGCTCTCTCCCTCGCTCTCTCCCTCGCTCTCTCCCTCGCTCTCTCCCTCGCTCTCCACACACACACACACACACACACACACACACACCTTTGTACCAGTTCCTGAGGGATGTCATGACGTAGAAGCGTATGGCCTGGTTGGAGCCTTGCTTCAACACGGTGGCTGTCAGCCCCTGGTAGGTCCCCATCACACCTGGAGGGAGCGGGGGGGAAGGAGGAGAGAGAGAGGGGGGGGGAAATAGGTAAAAGAGGAAGGAAGGAAGATAAGGGGTTAGGATGGAGAGGGAACAGGGCCAGGGAGACCCCAGGTCATTCCAGGGGTTGTCTGCTGAAGGCATCAGGACATGCACTGCCCCTGTCGGACCAGTAGGTGTCAGCCTACTCCTACTTCAATCTGGCTATCACCCTTGGAGAGGCGAGTAGACGAGTAGGCGAGTAGCAGCTTTATCCTGGATCCTGGTCCCGCCCCCCCCCCCCCCCCCCTCCCATCTCCATGTCTCACCCTGTGTTCTGATAATCTCTCGGACTCCGTGGAAGAAGCCTCTGTACTTAGGGTTGGCAGAGCTCTGGTCGTGGATAAACTTCACCTTGGGGAGAAATAACATGCGTGTTATGTGAGGAGGAGAGCGTGTGTGTATGAGACTGTGTGCGTTTATGCAATTGCGTGTGTGTGTGTGTGTGTATGAGGTAACTAGAGAGCATCATCATTGTTGCAGCATTGGAACAGTCACTCAAGGACCTGATAACATATTCATGAGTCCATCTCTCAAGGTAGCGGTCTGTCTAGGAATAATGGACATGACCTCTCGAGGTGCTGCCTCATTCTGTGAAAGGCCCGGCCACAATACACCAGGACTCAACAAACTCCTCGAGAAGCAGTCAGCCAGTGAGAAGCAGTCAGTCGGTCAGAAGCAGTCAGCCAGTGAGAAGCAGTCAGCCAGTGAAAAGCAGTCAGTCGGTCAGAAGCAGTCGTCCGGTCAGCCAGTCAGTTGGTACCTTAATAGTCTCCATGGGGCAGACGACGACAATGGCCTCCATGACTCCGGCGCCCAGCCCACACAGCAGCCCCCGGGTGCTGTCCAGACGGCCGGACTCGTCACGCGCATGGTTACTGAGGAATTCAAACACTCCGAACCTGGGGGGGGAGGGGGGGGGGGGAGGGAGAGACCTTTTAGAATCTCACTCACAGCAGCACAGTCCTGCATCTCTGCTGATCTCAAGGCAGTACAGGAAGTGCTCAGACAGAGCAGGAAGTGACTTGGGCCTTGGAGACAGGGACGGTGAGTGTCCCTGACTTCACCTGAGACACACACACACACTATCCCCCGGTGTTTCCGTTAACAGAAGCGGTAGAAAAGTGCACCGCATCAGCATACAGCGGATGCCCGGCAACCGCTGCCATGGAAGCCAGCCCAGTGTTCCATCTTACCTAAGGAGGCGTCGGTGTGTGCGTTTGTCAGTGTGTGCGCGTGTCAGTGTGTGCGCGTGTCAGCGTTGCCTTAATCAGTAAGAGGATGCGTCGCCAGAGAGTTGTTCACCAGGAAGGTTATTTATAGATGGAATTGAGTTGTGGCGATGGCATGACATGATGTTTGGAGAGGTGAAGAGCAGAGGAGGAGGGGATGAGATGAGAAGGAGGAAGGGAGGGGAGGGGGCCCAGGGGGAGCAGAGACACGACGAGAGTGAGGCGAGACACTGTTGATAAATGCTTCTGTTTTCTTCAGTCTAAGCCGAGCCCTCTACTGTAGCTCTGTGGGAACGGCAACTCGTACATCAAGCTTTGAATACCGTTGGCCTATCTTACTGACGGTCTCTCTCTCTCTCCCTCTCTCTCCCTCTCTCTCCCTCTCTCTCTCTCTCTCTCTCTCTCTATTGTTTGTCATGTCGTTAGTTTGACTGACAACCGTGTTACAGCTCACTACATCTCTCAGTCAGTCAGCAGCAAGCCCCTCCCCTCTACCTCCTCACACGGGCTACACATATCAAACCCACCCTGTCTGTCTCCACCTTCAGAGCTCTAGCCGCTGCCCGGAGGTTTGAAGAGAGACTCCACAAAGTTTGTGCGTGTTCAGGGGAGGACTGAAGACCGGGGGGAAAAAACGCGGAGAATAAATACGAATAAGTTACGAAAGAAGAATTTTCAAACATGCTACATCTATTTTGAACGAATGAGCCTTGAAACCGTGTGGTTTCATATCTCACGGTGGCTCAATGCATCACTTGCTGCAAAGTGGCTTTTTGGACCAAAAATGGGATTGGGGTTTTGGTCATTCAAAGTGAGTGGAGTGATGCCCTGGGCCCAGGCCAGACTGGCTCTTGTACCATCTCTCTCAGCCAATTAACAGACCGGGGGGGCGGGGCACTTTATCTTCAGGACACGACGGACGACATTCAGCATGAGTCAGAGGCACTCTAGTCGTCACGGCGCCCGTGGAGCGTGGCCCGGCCCGCATTAGAGCTCCTTCTACAAGGTTAGCAGGTACTTTATGATGGAGAAGGAGAGATAGAGGAAGAGAGGAGGGGAGATAGAGGAAGAGAGGAGGAGAGGAGATGGAGGAAGAGGAGGAGAAAAGATGGAGGACGAAGAGGAGAGGAGATGGAGGAAGAGGAGGAGAGGAGATGGAGGAAGAGGAGGAGAGGAGATGGAGGAAGAGGAGGAGAGGAGATGGAGGAAGAGAGGAGGATCCTGGGTATTTGGGGGAGGCTGGGCGGGAGGGGAGGCAGGGGGAGGATGGTCGGTACAGGAGGGAAAGGAAGGTCAGCTGCACCTCTCCCTCCACCCTTCCACCCCCCCCCCCCGTCCCTCCGTCAACGCTTCCAGGCAATCAGTTAATGGGATGGAGGAGAGAGGAGGGGAGGGGGAGGGATGGGAAGGGAAGGGGGAGGGGACAGAAGACAAAAAGGGGGAGGCACACAAAGACAAGAAATGGGTTGAAAGAGAAGGAAGGGTTTAATAAAGGGAAGAGGACATAGCAGTGATCTGTATGACTGTCTCTCCGTAGCTAACCTAGCTGACTCTCTGACTCTCCCCCTCCCTTCATCTCTGATTTATCTGGCTCCTTCTCCCTCCACAGACTGGCACACACACACACACACACACTACACACTACACACAGTTTCAAAGCACTTATAATGGGCACACGTTCAGGATTTCTTCTCCAGAACCATTCAGCTCTTCTAACCATTATCCACCCTTCAAAAGCAGAAATGTCACTCCTGTCTCCTGTGTAATTATGTTATTCTTTCACAAGATGGCATTTACCACCCCGGAACACACACCAAGTTAAGAGTGTGTGTATGCGTGTGTTAGACTGTGTATGTATGTTAGTGTGTGTATGTGTTACAGTGTGTATGTACTGTGTGTGTGTGTGTGTGTGCGCGCGTTACAGTATGTATGTGTGTGTGAGCTGAAGGCCAGAGGCTGTCTTTATGCAGGACAGACAGGAGCAGTCAGGCGGGGCAAAGCTGCCACTCAGCCTGTCAGAGTGTGTGCGTGTGTGCGAGCGTGTGTGTGTGTGTGGAACCCATACCTGACAGCTGATTTGGGTATGGATCCATAGAGCAGTGAACTCAGCCCTCTGTACAGCCCTCTGATTCCATGACCCTGGACTGTCTGTTTCACACAGTCCCCTGTCAGAACACACACATGCACACACGTGCACACACACGTGCACACACACGTGCACACACACAGAGCGAGTTAGCCTGACGCAGCAGGTCCAAGGAACATCTGCCTGCAAGACTCATTAGGACAGTCTCACATCCTCAAAGATATCTGTATGTGTGTGTGTGTATGAATCGGTTCTCAGTCAAATAAACAATCAGGATGACAGCCTGCCAGAATCACTAATGCACCTAGGCATGATGGGTAATAGGATAATTAGGTCCAGAGAGAGATGATGGAAAGAAATAGAGAGAGAGAAGAAAGTGGAAGAGAGAGAGAGAGAGACAGAAATACAAACTCAACAATGATAGAAACCAAGATATTAAGACAAACAGACTCCCACACACACACACACACACACACTCACCGATCCCCCTGTATTTGGGTGGGTTGGCCCTCTCGTCCAACTGTAGCTGGGTCTTCACATACTCTGTAGGGAAGGTGATGCAGATCTCTATACCTCCTGCTATGCCACCTGCAACACACACACACACACACACAGGTTACATCTGGGTGTCACTATCCTGGTGCTGTCTGTCTGTCTGTCTGAGACTGAGGGGGAGAGCGGTGGCGAAAGGGAGGAGGAGAGCAGGGGAGAGAGGCTGGGGAGGAGCAGGGGAGAGAGGCTGGGGAGGAGGAGGGGAATGAGAATGATCTCATGTGGATGAATCAGCAGCGATGCTCTCCTCACCACAACAGAGGACAGGCCCATAGATCACAGCAACCGTCATCCTCTCAGGTTAGGATTTACACTGCTGTACTCCTCCAGGGGAGAGAGACGGAGGAGAGAGAGATGGAGGAGAAGAGAGAGAGAGAGAGAGAGAGAGAGAGAGAGAGAGAGAGAGAGAGAGAGAGAGAGAGAGAGAGAGAGAGAGAGAGAGAGAGGAGGGTTGCAAGGCTGACGCTAATTAAATTATCTGCTTTACCAGAGGGAGGGGCTCTATTACAAAAGAGCCAAGACCTCCATTAGATCAGTGACACAAACACACACACACACACCACCTCACGCAGATCTGTGTGTGTGTGTCTGCATCACCAGCCGTCTCCCGAGGTGTTTTCCATGTTGTTAAGGTTCGCTACAGGGGCTGATCTGTGGGCACCTGGCTATGGCAGGATTCTAGCAAGCATTCTAGCGAGTCAAGATGTTTACACGATCCAACACACACACACTTCTAATCTCCTAATCCTGGTGGGGTACTCTGTAAGGATCCAGTCAGGAGCCGATCAGATCACATGAGTGCAGCCCTTTGTGTGTGTGTGTGCGCGCGTGTATGTGTGTGGCTCGCTGGGTCTCAGAGACACAGCTACAATGAGCCCATTCACCTCCTTCATGTAGCCTGCTACATGTAGCTTGCTGGGTGCCTGTGAGGACTACTGAGTGAGCGAGGGCTGGATACACACACACAATATGTACCTGATATTAGAGGAGCTTGTTTGGCTTCCATTCCATGACATACACGCACGCAAACATACGTTACAGTATGTGACCCAACACGCCGACACGCACTCGCACACATTCTCTCTATTTCACACGTGTTTTACACGTGCAAGCACACTTGCACGCACACACACACCACTTAGCCATGAGATAAAAATGGTTCAGGTACAACCATAGCGTAATAGACAGAGAGAGCGACCATTAATCTCCATCTCCTCGATCGTCCACACCTCTCTCTACTGTCCCCCACTCTTATTTTCTCCCCTCTCGCTCTCTCTCTCACACACACACACTCTTTCTCCTTCCCCTCTAAAGCTTTTTCTTTCACACACACATTCTCTTGCTCCCTGTCTTTCTTCCCTCACTTACTCTCCCTCTTTACTCTCCCTCCCTCCCTCCCCTCTCTCACACACTTTTTGTTTCTTTAAATTTACAAGATTCCTCAACCAGACAAACAAGAGAAACACTTCATTCATCAAAATGACGTGTTGCTCTCTCCTGTAGTCTCTCTCTCTCTCTTCTACCTCTTTTACTCTCCTTCGCTCCCTCCTTCCTCCATTTCCCTGTTGGCCTAAAACAAGTCATATAATCAATATCTCCATGACGTTAGTGATCAACCAGAGCCCTGCACCCACAGCCACAGCCCTGCACCCACAACAACACACATGATCCAGCTGCCAGAACTAATGCTGGAGTTGGATCCTCTCTACAGCGCATAATTGGCTGTCAAAGAAAAACACTGGCATGCACGTACGCACGCACACACACACACACCTGCGCCCTGATGCCCAATTTAGGAGAGGAAGAAAAAGATGTGCCATTGAGAGAGAGAGCTCATGGACCATCGACGCATTCTTCCTGAGGAGCGTCAAAAAAACATGACGTCCTATCAAATCTACCAGACAGAAACCCTGACATTACCAGTGCCTCTGACCCCCTCTCCCTACCCTCCACCAATCCCCAGCCCCCAGCCTCACACCCCCCACCAGATTTATAGTTTAATCAACACCCTACTGACTTCACAGCTGGGCCTCTGCTTGAATCACAACCACACACACACACACACGAGGGCACAACACTGTTCTTGCATCCCCATGACTCCTTGTTCAAATCAGGGAATCCTTCAAAAGACAGAAACAGACAAACAGATGGAGAGAGTGAGGGAGTGAGGGAGTGAGGGAGTGAGAGAGTGAGAGAGTGAAATAGTGAGAGAGTGAGAGAGTGAGAGAGAGAGACAGATGAAGACCATTCTGGAATACTGTGGGTCCGTCTGCTCATTGAAGTAGGCCTAACGAGCTTGGGGGAACATCTGCTCCACCAACAAACTACTTCCTGTTTCCCTCACACCGTCTGGAGGTGCTGCACACTGTAAACATGTACGAGGAACCCAAACTGTGTTTGTGTACATGGGGCATTTGAACCTGCAACTCTTTGATCTGCAGTCAGACACTCTAACCACTAAGCTCCAGACCAGGCCTGGATCCACGCAGCTCTGCAGTCCTGTTAGATAACACCCGTCCCCTTTGAACCTTAATCCTTTCCAGGCAGGTCTGAGGACACACCTCACACACACACACCTCACACACTCGATACACACTAAAAACACGTGTCCCCCAACATGCTCACATTACAATATACATGGACAACTCTCCGCAAACATACTCTAAACATACTATGAACATTCACACACACACACACACGGGTCACTCTACATACTTAGCCAGAAGACTTCAGCTTCAAACACGAGTCATTAATAGATCCTTGATATTTTCTGTTTGCCTCGCCTGCGAGAGATGAAAGGCATAATTAATCTCTTCTTCTGCCTTTTTTAAGGTCTGTTCCCTCAACGCAGCGCTACGTTTCATCACAGGAGAGGAGCCCATTAATTTTACATGGAAGTGTTTTTAACTGCCTGGAGCCCTGGGGTGAGATTCTCCCCACATACCTCTGGGAGGACGAGGCTGAGGAACAGGTCTCTCTTGGAAGGTTGTGGACCTGTTACACGGAAGTGGCTCACAGGGAGCCTGTCTGTCTGCATGCCTGACTTCTTACCTGTCTTCCTGTGTGTCTGACTGCCTCTGTCTGTCTGCGTGCCTGTCTGTCTGACTGCCTTTCTTCCTGCCCGTCTGTCTGCCTCTGTCTGACTGACTGTCTTGTCTGCCTGCCTTTCTCTCCAGGGGCCCCTTTCTGATACAACTCCTCAACATACCAAGCCACTTTCAGACATAACAGAGTTCATGATACCAGAATACCCAGGGAAAGTGAGAGTGAGTGAGAGAGAGAGAGATGATGGACAGGGTGGGGTTTTGAGTCTTGCTCCCTCAAGCTCTGGTGGTTCGTGAGGAGAGGCCGGGAGAGGAGGGGGGGAAGGGGGGTGTCTACTGTGAGCGGTGTGAGTGAGCGTAAAGGGAACGAGTGCACACTTTGACAAGCCCTCTGAGCCACGGAGGAGACAGCCACTCTGAGAACCTCACGCACACACACACACACGCACACACACACACATCTATAAAAGCTGCCATACAACACGGGAACGCACAAACACAGAGCAAATCAAGAGCGGATATCCATTAGAACCTCCCTCCCCCAGGCCACACCAGCAATCAGCTTCTCTCTCACTCAGCACGTCCCAGCACCGGCCTTCCCCATTGGCTGCTGAGCGGAATAAGAAGTGATTGTCTGGGTATGAAATAGAGGACTTCCATTAAGCCGATTGGAAGAGCCTCAGGGGAAATGACCTCACACACACAGAGCGAGGACGGGCCCTAAACGGGATGAGACCAGGCCCCTTCAAATGGGATCTGAAAAGACAGCACGATCTTTCTCCTGATTTCCTCTCTCTGCCCTCTCTCTCTCTCCTCTACTATATCTCTCACTCTCTCCTCTCCTATCTATCTCACTCTTCCATGGCTGTTATAGTCCCAGGCCCAAGAAGTATTATAACCAGGTATTATAACTAATTTCTAAGTATTCTAACCAGTAAAGGGGCAGAAGCACCTAAGCTCTGTGATTGGCTCAAAGAGGAGGCCGGCTCTGTCAATGGTTCATTGAGGAAGCTTTTCTTGTTGTTTGACCAGAGCCAGAAGGATAAAGACAAGGATACACACTGCCTGCCCAGTTCTGGAGTTATGAATACAGGCAAAGAACAAATGTTGACGCTGGCACACACACACACACACACTACACACGCTGATCTGCTATACTGTTTGATAGCTCTTGGAGAAGTGCTGGTTAGATTTACCAAGTGTCCGACAGGTGTCAGGACCATGCTAGCACCAGATCTGGTGAAACATTGCCTGATTACATCAGATAACAAAGTGTTTTACCTGATAAGGTTTATGGTTGAGTTATAGATCATTACTCAGGACTTGGACCTTAGGAAACCTCCTACACTTTCCTAACAGAGCTTTTTAGCCCAGAGCAAACTCCTGAGGGTGGCAGAAACACAGAGATATGTTGCAAACTTCATCATGTCACTCAGCCCTCCCCACAGCTCAGCTCGTCTGACTGGTTAGCCGAGCAGGGGAGGAGGAGGGAGGTGGATGGGGGGAGGGCTCCCCAGGACCGGATAAGATAACAGGAGTCAGGAGATCACGACTAACATGGCGTAAACAGCACGTTTACGCAACATGGACCTCCTGTACATGGTACAATCTGTCGAGGTCATGCTTGGTAGGTCGATTGAAGTGGGATGAGAGGTCCGGGAGGGGGGGGAGGGGGGGGGGGGGAGGGGGGGGGGGGGGCACTGTCTTCTTCACCAGGATGAAGAGAACCCTGAAACATCTCCTCAGTATCTGAAGATCAGAACTTCAGATATCGTACCTAGTCGTTCTCCTCCCTTTGAGTGTGTTCACAGGGAGTGTTCCCCGGTCTCTCTAAAGGCTGTGGTGGCTGATCACTAGTAGGGCTACAAGATAGAACAACATGTTCATTTCACAGGTCCATTTCTCCACAGCAACAGAGACAGATCACACCTTGATATGCAATTTGCTTTACCAGTGAGCTACACTCAAATGGGAAACCCAAATTGTCAACCCAGACCACGACCATGTAGAGATTGAGTCTTCTTCTGCAGTTGTCTACTACTAATACCCCTCATCATCGCATTAGTCTGGAACTGGCTGTACAGATCACCATGGCAATCGAGATCCCAGACCGCTGACAGGACACGTAGCCTATATTAGCAGAAGCTGCACACACTAAGCTAATAACAACTAGTCTGAGATTGGAGTGGGGTGATAATGGGGGGTGGGGGGGTTCAGTCTTGTAGTGACATGGACACTCAGATACATATGTACAGAGGGATATATACAAATAACAATGCACACACGTATACACCCACACACAACTGGGAGCCAGGAGTCAGGTGGCTGAGCGGTGAGGGAATCGGGCTAGTAATTCGAAGGTTGCCAGTTCGATTCCCGGTCATGCCAACTGACGTTGTGTCCTTGGGCAAGGCACTTCACCCTACTTGCCTCTGGGGGAATGTCCCTGTACTTACTGTAAGTCGCTCTGGATAAGAGCGTCTGCTAAATGACTAAATGTAAATGTAACTGAATTCTAAATGTGGTTATCTCAACTATAGTAACTAACTGTATAATTTGCTGCGTCGTGCAGCCCAAAATTCCAAACCTGCTGTTAGCTAACTACGTAAACATGCACCCTGCAGTTAGTCCGTATAATAACGCCTGTGTGTTACACTGTCTGGGCCTCGATTAATCAAGAACTGCAGCTAAACCCCTCATTCAGTGTTGGCCAAGGCTTGGTGATGAAACAGTCTGAGTCTGTTACTTGGTAACAGCAGTAATTTCAGTGTTATTGGTTTTCACCGCGCATTGAGAAAGAAACGAAGCACACTCTAAAAATAAGTAAAGTGATGATTTAAGTAAACTCAAAACGCAGAGAAGAACCTATCTGGATTACGCAGCAAAATTCCACGTAAACTCATTTAAATAGTGGTCTCTGACCCGGCCTTGGCCAAGCCAATAGGATGAGACCTGATTAATCAGGTGACACTACAGAAACTGTTGCTTTTACCAATGCCAAGTTAAATACAACTGTTTAGATCTATAGGACTTCATGGCAATTTTACGGAATAATCGTATAACAATGTTTCACGAATGTACTAGTAGTCCTATCTTGCGATATATGTGAACTGAGAAATCTGTCTGGTTGGACTGGGTGCAACAATATCATGCGACTGGCACATTCCGATTACAGCAACATTCTAACCTGCGCCGCGCTCAATCCAGCGCATGACAGCTTTCAAACATGGACGCGCTCACCTCATAGAAGTTGTTCAGCGGTGCATGCAAACGCTGTGTTAACATTGTCACTGTGCGAACGATCGGCTTGTTGTTCTTGACTTTACTAGTGGGCTCGCTTTGTTTGACTGATGTACAATAACATCGTTGTCTTTGAAACGTAACAGTCATCTGTTGCTACAGCCGTGTATGTGTTGGTCTTGGAGAAATCGTTCAAAAACTTACCTGCTAAAATCGCTTTGCCAGGATGAGTTAATTTAGCTTTTCCTCCGGGTGCAGCCGCTGCCAGACACCTTGGTCTATGAAATGGGCTGACGAATTGAGTATTTCCTTGCATCTTACTTAAAAGAATATTTCTATCAAGCCTTAAACGAAAGTCGATCAAAGTACTATTCGAGCTCAAAAAACAAGAACTAGCGCGTCATCAAAACCTTCTTAGTGCCAGAGTTCAAGCATGAGCACGGGTCAGTTCTGCTGAGAGCTGCTGTTTATTGATTAAAGTGACTTGCAAGAATCTCCGCGCTGACTCTCTTCTGGAACCACCGCTGGCTGCCGTGCGTGGAGGGAAACAAGGCGGCACCCACAGCGGAGAGAGAGAAAGCGAGACGGGTCACTTTTGTTCCACATCAGGAAAAGGGCGGGGCTCTGTTTCAGTCTCTCACTCTCTCTCTCTCTCTCTCTCTCTCTCTCTACGTCATGTTTACGTACTTCAGTCGCTTTTAGGTGGAGTGATTGGTTTGAAAAATCGAATTCGACAGGTTGGCAGATCCATAATGTAGGCTAATAGGTAGCCTAGATAGAATATCTAGCAGAAAACCCTGGGAAGTAGCACTTTGGTACCGAACCACGGTAGCACGAGAAATAGTCGGACAAAGGCGCCTTCTAAAGATCATCAATCAATCTTTAGCCTAGTGACTGTCATTGATAGGTTTCACACAGAGATCCGTTTAAGCAAGTTTATTCAGTCCTCTTTAGCGGCAAATAAAACAGTTAAGTAGAATGTCGAAAAACACAACGAGGAGGGGGTGGTAATATAGCTCAATGGTAGAGCATTTGACAGGTTGGTTCAAAATACCGCCTACTGAATGTCTCTTTGGATATTAACTGAATACATAGTATCAGCCGTGTTGAAAGCTGGTGTGATTTCAAGGAGGGGAGGAATGAACAAAGGATACAATGATGCATTTCAAAAGTATTTAAACGGGGCCAGCCAGTACCGGGGGAAACTCAACCGAGTAGGCTATAGGGGCGTCTTTTCACATTTTCGCAGGAACTATACTTCCCCGTTCAGCAACTCCGTTCAGTGTGTTAACTGTACCCGCTCCCAAGTGAGTCAAGAGACAAAGAAGAAGACCAGATGTGTGTGTAAACTTTATTTTCTATCGTTCTGAAAGCATGACTTGTGCAGAGAAATGGGGGTGCTTGCTTGCGCACAGCTAAAATGATGTCGTTTTCTCCATGACAACCCATACAGCGTAGAAACACTCAGGATCCGGAGGACACAGCACACCAATAATCCATATGGTTATTCTAAAACATTCTCATTGGTTGCTGAAACTGAAAGTAAACAAATCTCTAAGTCATTGCTGCTGCAAACGATCGTGCTGAAAACATGGGTTTTATATGTTTTGTACTCGGCCCTTTTTGTATTTTGTCATTTTTCTTACAAAAATTAATATGCTTTTACAACTACAACAATACTCTATAGATAATACATATGGTATGGTATTTCCCACAATATTGAACTTATTTGATTAGTTAGGCTCTCAACATAGCGTCTTAAATAATACATGGTTCTCCATACATTAATGAACGTACTCAGAACCACTGGTACCGGGAAAAGGTAGGTTCTGTTGACCTGGTGTGTTTCAGTAAATGGATCAGCTGATATTCTGTTCCAGTCGGCCAGTGGGTAGTTGGGGGGGGGGGGGGGGGGGTAAAAGTTTCAGAGGATAGACAGGTGTAGTTTGAGCACAGCATTGAGCACTACATGGACGTACTGGGCCACGTGAAGGGGTTGTGCTCCTAGTTGCAGTGTTAACAGCGTAATATAGCTTGGCAGCACATGCAGACAACAGCAGAAAAACACTTTATCCTCACGCCGTTGTCACCCTGAGTCCAGAACCGTCCAATGTGGTGTACCTCTGAATGACCCATCTTGTGTCCAGGCTTATTTTTGATCGTGTTACCATAGAAGAAGACACGATAGTCAGGCTTGAGTATGATGTTACCATAGAAGAAGACGGGGGTATTCAGGCTTCAGGATTGTGTTACCATAGAAGAAGACAGGGGTTTCAGGCTTGAGTATGGTGTTACCACAAAAGAAGACAGGGTATTCAGCTTAAAGAAAATAGGAGAATCAGTAGTGCATGTATGGCATCTTTCCCAGAAGTCCTTGCGTTGTTGCCAGTGTGTGTGTGTGGGGCAGTGAGTTCCTCCACCCTCTGCTTTAGAACACTGTGTTCTTGTTCAGATGATTTGACCCAACCTACGGAACTCCACTGCCCAAGAACAAGCTTTACAAACAAAGCTAATAAGACAGCCATGAAACAAGAAGTGAGTGATGAGCCGATTTCACTCCTCCCCCAGTCTCCCCTTCTCCTCTTCCTCCGCCTCCAGTAGATAAGGCCTTTGCAGTGCTGTTGGAGGGGAGGGGGTTCTCAGGGGGGGTCAGAAAGCTGGATGCCGTATCCCACCCTCCTTCCCGTCCCGTCGCCTTGGAAACAAAGTCTCTTTGTCATCAGTGCTGAGTTTCATCTCTAGAAAAACCATGATTCAGAGTGCTGTTCTACCATTAACACAGTTTATGCGGAACAGCAGGAGTACCTGGATGAGGGGTGGGGGGGCGGTAACTTATCGTCTATGTGTTATTAAGAGTTAAAAGCTGACTTCATGCTGTATCGCGCAATTCCCAGTTTGACTGCTAGGTGGGGCGGTGGGGTGTTGGGTGGGTGAATGGATGAGGATAGGGGCACATGGGGGAGGGGGGGTGTCCTTTGTTGCATGGAGGAGAGGGGAGGGAGATTGGGAAGGGGGTGTAGGGGGGAGGGGGTAGTTAGGTTTCAGGGGTCTCCTCTACATACTGTCAGTTGGGCTGGGTGACACCCAGAGCAGCAAGGTTGTGGTTTAGGTCCAGTGTGTGTGTGTGTGTGTGTGTGTGTGTGTGGGAGAGAGGGGGGGCAGGGGCTGTGTGTGTGCGTGTGGGGGTCTACATGTTGTATCCGTAGGGCGTCTGGGTGGGGTAACCAGGAGCTGCGTAGCCGTAGGGGGGGTAGCCTGGCTGGGGGGCCACGGGGGCCGGGCCTGCCGTCAACATCAGCTGCTGGCCTGCTCACACACACACACACACACACACACACAAACAGGGTCACTTACAACAAACCTAGACTTACCAAACACTATGGAAAGGACTACTGACCTACCAAACACTACGAGAATGACCAAGCACCTACCAAACACTATGGCTGCAGGTTCAGTCACTTCCTCTTCAGTCTTCCTCAGACCTTCAGCTTCCTCCAGCTTGTCCACCTGGCCACACGGACAACACGGACGAGGTCAGAACTGGACAGGCAGTCGACATTCACACACACTCAGGCAAACACACGACACACACACACACAGGCAAGGACACAGAGAGATACTCAAGACTACACACACACACACACACACACACACATTTGCAGTACTCTCTAGATACATGGCAGTGTTCTATGCAGTCTAGAGCAGAGTGGGGTTATGCTATTGACCACTACTGTAACACTTATCATAGCAAATACACAGAGCCTCAAACTATTTGTGTCTGCAGCACTGGTCTGATTACTTTTAGAAGCATCTCTCAGCCCAGGGCTCCACAGTTCCATTCCAGAGCCAATAGTCTAAGAGTCCTAGTGATCCTCTCTATCTATGTTCTCTAAAAGGAGAGACTGAGGCCACGCCCCGATGTGCAACCCTGTGTTCAAACAAATCTCCACACCAGCCGACAGGTAAGCCTGGCCACAATATGCTAGTGGCAGGGTGGTTGGGTGACGGGCTAATGCCCTCATCCCCTCTACAGCTGGGGGGGTGTGTGTGTGTGTGTGTGATACTTTCATGACCACAGGAGGGCAGCGTTGAGCAGTGCTGGTGTCAAGTCAGGCTACAGGTTGTCTCTTGGAGCTAGCAGGCTAGCTAACGCGTGCGAGGGCTTATACAGAGATGATTCAGCATTTGGCACCAGGCTAGTTTCCCCCAAAAAATTGAATTTGGAGGATTTTGTTCAAAATAGTGTCATACAAAACGGTATCTAGAATAATCATGGTGTGTGTGTGTGTGTGTAAGGATCACCAAGCATGTGATGAGCTCACAGGAACTGGAGATGGCCACCTAGTCTAACATAGGGTTAGATTACAAGCCGTTCTGTCAGCTAAGCATGACCAAGCAGTCTGTGTGTTACTGGTGATCATGACCAAGCAGTGCAGGGATTCATCCTGTGTCTGGAGTGGTTCCCCTTCCTCCCCTATAACCCCTCCAAGCTGTCATCCCCCACCCCCACCCTCTGTGACCCGTGTCAAAGGGCAGGAGGTGGGGGGGAGGAGACTAAGGAAAATAGGGGGGGAGGGGCTAAGAAAAGGAGGCGAGGACAGGAGGCCACCCAGACAGGATGTCCCCCTCGGCTAGCTGGTTAGGTCGGCGAGAGGGGGGCCAGGGTTAGAAGACCAGAGAGAGGGGTCCACCGGGCCCCGAGCCAGACACCTCAGGGTGAGCTAGCTCCTCCATGCTGGGGCCCCTACATCAGACACCTCAGGGTGAGCTAGCTCCTCCATGCTGGGGCCCCTACATCAGACACCTCAGGGTGAGCTAGCTCCTCCATGCTGGGGCCCCTACATCAGACACCCGGGGGGTTTATGTTACCACAGGAAGAAAACAGACAGAACCAAGAGAGAGAGAGACCAGAGAGAGAGAGACAGAGAGAGACAGAGAGAGAGAGACAGAGAGAAAGAGACCAGAGAGAGAGAGGTATAAAAGAGGGCCAGAGACCGTCACCTTCTCCATCGCCTCATCCACCTGGAAGAGAAGCCACACAGATGACCCCGCGTGATGTCACAGGTCAAAGTTCACCGGAAGGGAGGGGGAGCGATTGCTGAGCTCCTCTGAGCGGGTTGAGAACCCCCAGGGGCTTCCCACTTCACACACACACACACACACACACACTCTCATCTCAACACGGTTCAAATCTACACACACACACACTCGCTGGTCGTAGAAGTACCCTACCCGTGAAGACTGCATAAACATCTCCACACCATGATAACCATAAACAACACTGTCATGATTAACCACGGTAACTAGTAACAGCGTGGGTTCCGAGGCAGCGTTCCCGGGGGCCCACCTTGGAGAGGTACTCCCTCATGACCTGGATGAAGTAGGGCATGGCGAAGTCCACCAGGCCGTGCCTCCAGGCCGTCTCCAGCACCACGTCGGGCCGCAGCAGGTCGTAGGAGGTGAAGAGGCAGGCGGCGAAGCACTCCCTCCTGCCCTCCTCCAGGAACCACTGCAGCAGCGCCTCCGCCAGCTCCGCCTCCTTCGACTCGGCGGCGTACAGCATGGCGTCCTGGGACAGGACAGGACGGGGGGGGGGGGAGAGAGTGTGTGTGAGGGACAGAAAGATGAGACACTCACCCACAGACACACACACACTCATACAGACACACACACTCATACAGACACACACACACATACAGACACACATACAGATACAGAGCACATGGGGGCTGACCTTGTAGAGCTTGTCCTTCTTGCAGAGCTCCACGCTCTGCCTCCAGCGGTGGGTGCTCTTGTACAGGTAGGCGGCAATGCGGCGGAACTCGATCAGCTCGTGCTTCTCCAGGCGCTGGGCCAGGCTGATGGTGTCAAAGTTATCATAGGCATCTATAGACGCCCTCAGGCCCTGAGGAGACACACACACACACACACACACAGGTATAAAAGGCATAGTCTTGCACACAACTACATCGTCATGCCGACAGAGGTAAAGGTACACGCACTGGGTGCACAGACGCGCACACACACACCTGGTAGTCCTCCTCCTCGGTCAGCAGGTTGTTGAGGGCCTCATTCACTCCCTGGTTGTTGTGGCTTTGGACAGATCTCAGGTAGGGCTTCACCAACTTCAACTGGCTCATCTACACACACACACACACACACACACACACACACACGGATACACACCCTCAGGAGTTAATTATTTCAGAGTTCAGTCATGTATTATGTTTTCTATTTTAACTACAGCTGCAGATCCGTTCAAGGTTCTCTGCCGAGTGAAGCTACTGTACTGTGCACAGTGTGGTTACCATGGTGAAGTAGGTTAGCGCGGTTGCCACGGTGAGACGGGCCGGCGTGGTTACCTTGTTGAAGTAGGCGACTGCGCGGCTGTGGTCGAGCCGCGGGGAGAGGATGGTGAGCAGGTCGTTCATCAGCAGGGGCTTGTAGTCCAGGTAGAACTGGAGAGCCTTGTAGTACAGCTCCACGTTGGCCACCTGGAGACACACACACACACCCCCGTAAGAGACACACACACACACCCCCGTAAGAGACACACACACACACACACACACACACACCCCCCCGTAAGAGACACACACACAAGCACTAAGGAGCTGAGGCCTTACCGCAGAGGCCTAACCCCAGGGTTCGATATACACACGCAAACATAACAATAATACATTTATATTTTAACAGAATATACATACATGCATATACACACACACACAGGAGCCCATATTGTACACAATACGGTTGGTAAACACTTGTTTACCTTAGCGATGATGTCCTTGAACGGGACCTCCTTCCACGCGTCCGTAGGATGTGACATCATAGTGATGACAGCGTTGTCAAACTCCTCGTACTTGTCATAGAGGAACACCAGCTCCGCCCACAGGTGAGACTGCTCAGCTGCACGCAAGACCTGATTGGACGAGAGCGAAGAAGTGAGTGCGCTCACAGTTACACATACATACAAGTATTAGCAGGCTCATTTGCACGCACGCACATACACACCTCTCCACACCCCTCCTCCTGCCTCATCTCCCCCATCCTTCTCCCCCCCCCCCCATCCCTCTGCCCTCCACCCCCATCCCTCTCCCCCTCCTCCCCACCTTGGGGATGTTGACCCTGGACCAGAACAGCTCCAGGTGCTCCCTCATCTTCTCGGGTCTGAACTTGGAGTAGAGGATGGCCAGCTCGGTGAACATGCCCATGTGGGCGCGCTCCAGCCCCAGCGCCGCCTCCAGCAGGCCAATCAGCTCCTGGAAGAAGCCCCGGTCCTGGTAGTAGCCAATCAGCTCCTCCAGCTCGTCGGCGTGGATCACGATGTGGAGGCCGCAGATCTGGGCCAGGCGGAACTCCTCCCCATCCACGCACGCAAAACACACCTGGGGGGGGAAGGAACATCACATCAGGCCTCTGACATACAAGATGTAGTTACGTTTTAGGTTATTACATGCATGTAAGTATCTGTGAGTCTATGTACATGTGTGTTTGTATATATACAGTATGTGTGTGTGTGTGTTTGTATATATATATATAGTGTGTGTGTGTTTGTATATATACAGTATGTGTGTGTGTGTTTGTGATATACAGTGTGTGTGTGTGTGCGCCCATCCCACCTCCTTCCAGGTGCGGGTGCTGTTGGCCTTGCGGGCGCTGTCCACAGCGGCCTGGTACTCGCCCAGGTGCACCAGCGTGGACGCCAGCCGGGCAAAGTTGGACACGTTGTTGTAGAGCAGCCGGGCAGCGTCGTACATGGCCTCCTCATAACACCTGTCCCCCACCTGCCGGGGGAGAGAGGACAGAACAGAGAGATAAACACATGCACATTTTACCTGTTCTTTGTGGGTGTGATCAGTGGGTATGTTGGCGTTGCCAGGGTCTGGCCTGCTCTGTGGGGGTGTAGTTAGGGTGTGTTTGGGTGTAGTTAGGGTGTACTTGGGGCGTCGTCAGGGTCTTACCTGCTGTATAAGGGTGTAGTTATGGTGTGTATGAGTGTAGTTAGGGTGTACTGGGGAGTTGTCAGGGTCTTACCTGCTGGATGTGGGTGTAGTTAGGGTGTGTGTGTGGCTGTAGTTAGGGTGTACTGGGGCATTGTCAGGGTCTTACCTGCTGTATAAGGGTGTAGTTGGGGTGTACTGGGGCGTTGTTAGGGTCTTACCTGCTGTATAAGGGTGTAGTTAGGGGTGTACTGGAGCGTTGTTAGGGTCTTACCTGCTGGATGTGGGCGTTGTTAGGGCCACTGATGAACTCCTCCAGCTCGGCCAGGCGGCTGGTCTTGGCCAGGGCGAAGATCAGCTCTGTCTCCACGTAGGACTCCCGCGCCTTCTTACGAGCCATCTGGAGGAACTTCACCAGGTCCTCCCAGTTATCTAGCACACACACACACAACTTAGGCACGCACCTAGGTAGCCTTTTCTGTTCAGTGCCTCTTTTATGCACGTGCGCGCCTGCGTGTGTGTGTGCGCGCGAGCGGCTCACCGTTCTTGCTGGCGGCGTTGACCACCTCCAGGTAGGCGGAGGGGTCGTCGGCCTTGATGTAGGAGTCAATGGCCTCCTTCACCAGCTCCCGGAGCAGCTGGGCCCTGGCCAGCTGGCTCCACACCGCCGGCTCGTTGCAGCGCTCCGCAAACTCGTAGGCGCGGTCCAGGTTCCCTATGTGCTCTATCAGGACCTGGGAGACAGGGGGGGGGGGGGGGGGTGCAAGGAAGGAAGGGTGAGCAATGTGAGCGTGAGGAAGAGTGTGGTCCAGAGTGCGGTGGCCTCCTACAGTCTAGTGGAGTGTGGGGTGTTTTGTACCTGGATGGCCGAGGTATTGACGTCGAACTTCTTGAAGATGGCGAAGGCCTCCTCGAAGAGCTCGTTGCCGATGGCGATGTTGGCGATGTCGGGGGCGTCGTAGTTGTCCAGGCGGTTGATGTACTCCATCACGCGCGTGCGGTCCGCCTTGATGGCCGTCAGGATCAGGAGGTTCTGGAGGTTTCTGGGGCGCGGAACGGGACACGGCGGATGTAGTGATACAGAGACAAGGCGTGTGTGTGTGTGTGTAGATGTGTGTATGCGAGTGTGTGTGTGTGTCCTACCTGTGCTCGCTGAAGACAGAGTTGTCCAGGACGATCTTCTCCAGTAGCTCGATGAGCTCGTTGGGCAGGTCGGCCGTCATGAAGGCCTTGACTGTGACCGACACCTCCTCTGGGTCCTGGGTCTCCGACAGGGCCGTCTGCACCACCTGGGGGAACACAGGAGAACACAGGTGGAACAGGGGAACACGGGTGGGACAGGGGAACACGGGTGGGACAGGGGAACACGGGTGGGACAGGGGAACACGGGTGGGACAGGGGAACACGGGTGGGACAGGGGAACACGGGTGGGACAGGGGAACACGGGTGGGACAGGGGAACACAGGTGGGACAAGGTAACGCAGCTATGCACCGTCTACTAGCACAGGCAGACTAGACCAGGTAGACTAGACTGGTATACTAGCAACAGGTGGACCTGAGTGGGGGGGCTGACCTGGTCTATGAGCGGCCTTCTGAAGGGGTTGTTCTCTTCTAGAACGTTGGCCCAGAGGTCCGGATCCTTCCGTCGGACCAGGTAGCGAGCCTCGCTCTTGAACAGGGAGTTGTCGTTGCACACCTACGGCAGAGAAGCAGTTCAGCGGCTCTTCCTGGAATCCTCACGGTTGTATCAACAGCACGTGCGTGACATCTTGACAATGACCTTCAATAACCAGGTGTGTGTGTGTGTACACGTGTCTACATTAACCAGGTATGTGTGTGTGTATGTGTATCCCTCTTGGCAAGGTATCTGTGTGTGTGTGTGTGTACCTTGATGAGCTCCAGGTCACACTGGCCCCTCTCGTAGGCCACGCAGGCCAGGTGCGGGTCTCTCTTGGCGCAGTAGCGCCCGACCACGGCGCTGTCGTAGAACGTGTTCTCCTTCAGGAAGCGCTCCGGGTTGTTGTTGCTGTCGATGTAGATCTTGGCCAGGGCATTGTGGGTGGCCGGCTCCTCGCAGCCCTCCTGGATACGAGCCTCCAGCCACGGCAACAACAGCTTCAGTCTGGGGGGGGGGGGTCATGTGTGGCAATCAATGTATTGTCTTGAAAATGCCCATGTTAGTTCGTTAATACATGATAATAAAAAGATTATAATGACAATTTCAAACCATAACTTCACTACTGATGGTGATACACACACACAGACACGCGCGTGTTACCTGTTCCTCTTCTCCACCTCGGCCACCAGCTCGTCGGTGGAGAACTGTCCTTTCACCACCGTGATCAGGTTCTTGATGACTTCCTCGGAACAGTCCACGTCCAGGAGCCCTCCTATCACCACCGGGAGACGACTGGGGTTCACCTGCAACACACACACACACACACACACACACACACACACACACACACACACACACACACACACACACACACACACACACACACACACACACACACACACACACACACACACACACACACACACACACACACACACACACACACACACACACACACACACACACACACACACACACACACACACACACACACACACACACACACACACACACACACACACACACACACACACACACACACACACACACACACACACACACACACACACACCTCATTGAAGAATTACACTATCACATGAACATCATCAGCAATTCATACATACACGTGCGCACTCTCATAGACACTAAAGATGGGTAAGATATGTGTGGATACTTCAGATCCTTGATCTAATGCTGTACATTCCTCATGCACTATCTGGGCCTCGCTTTGGATGAAAGTGTCAGCTAAACAAACGTGTTTCAAGCCTGTATCATGTTCGGCGTTCAACATGAATTAACCTCCATGTATTTCAAGGCCTATATATCTTCTGTACAATCATGCCAAGCCTGGAAGGAGAAAGATTTCTGGCACCTTCTGGACGTAGATCTCGATGTACTTCTGCAGGGTGTTGCGGTACAGGTAGAGGACCAGGTCGTGGACAAAGTCGAAGCGGTCGCACACGATGATGAGGGGCAGCTGGTCGGTCAGCTTGGCTTCCTGAGGGCGAAGAGGAGGGAGAATGTCAGGGTCAACCCCAAATGTACTGTGTTCATGAAGGGAGACGTCCAGCGCTGATGTGGATGACATCACATCTTGGTTGGTGAGGATAGATTCCTGTCTTTGTCTCCCAGTTGTGAATACCTCGATAGACGATAAACAGGAGTCACCTGAAGCAGGGGTGTGGGTTTGTTTTCAAATGTGGGTAACTACCTTTTTCAATAAGTAAGGATGTAGTGCATCCGTTTGTAATGTATTTTAAAAGTGTGTATGCGGGGGCTAGGGAGACAGATTTGCAGTCTTCTTTAAGTATCATAAAACCTGAAGTCATCTGTGAAAACGAATTTCCGCTTCAGACTTGTTTTCTCTTTGCTAATAGACTATGTGTGGACCTGTTTCCAAGACTCCCACTGCCCACTCCATGTCCTTCCTGTCAGACGTGGAACCCCTGGTGTTGGTACCTTGAGGAAGTTTTTGACTCTCTCCGGGTCGTAGCAGTTGCTCTCGCGGCAGATCCTCTCCACCTCCTTGATCTGGCCCGTCTTACAGGCCGACTGGATGTACTTGAAGTGGACGTCCGGGTCCTGGCTGAAGTTTACAATCGACCCCAAGAAGTAAAACAAGCCTGAGAGGAGGGGCGGGAAGAGAGAGAGTGAGAGAAACCAAACACATAGGAACACGGCTCATCCGTTTAGAAACCTCAGTGACCCCACTGGAACCAGGATCATTCCCCGATGCCATGTCTCCTTAGTGTAAGACCCCAGCCCCGTCCCAATCCCCCCAGGACCACCCACCCTCGTAGCTCTTGAAGGACTCGAACAGCTCCACCAGGGTGTTGGCGCCCAGCTGCTCGTGGTACTTGGAGGCCACCTGGACACTCAGCTGCAGGTTCTGCCGGATGTTGGCAGACAGCATGGCTCTCAGACACTCCACCGAGTCCTCCACTGAGAGGGAGCCGAAGAAGTTCACCAGCCACTGGAGGCAGGGAGGGAGAAAAGAAAGAGGGAGGGAGGGTGGACGAAGAGAGAGGCATGGGGGAGGGAGGAGAGAGGGGAAAAATAGAGGGAGGGGGAGAAAGAAGGGAGAGAGGGAGGGAGTAAAAGCAGCGAGGGAGGGGGAGGAGGGGTGGAGGGAAGAGAGGGAGGAAAGAGGGGAGGGAGGAAGAGGAGATGAGGGTAGGGGGTTAATATAGACACAGAGACAAACACACAGGTTCAAATATATTTACGCACACACACATTTACCACCATGCCAACCTCAGAAATCAAGCCGTCAAAATTGCTACTACAGGGGGGTGTCGGGCAGACACACACTCGGCCGTACCTCAGGGTTGAGCAGGTGTGTGTGCACGACGGCTCGTTTGATGTCGTACAGGTCGGTGTAGTGCTCCAGCGCCCTCTGCAGGAGGCCGGCCTTCTCGCACAGCTGGGCGATGTGGGCGCGGTCGTAGTGGGTAAACATCTGATTCCCCAGGATGGCATCTGCCACCTACACACAAACACACACACAAATAAACACACACCCAAACGCACACACGCAAAGAATCACACTCACCAACAATAATATATGACTACATGACAGTAATCTGTATTGCCTATATGAAGTTTATATCCTTATTGAGTGTGTGGGTTTTGTGTGTGGGTTTTGTGTGTGTACCTGTGGTGCGTGTATGAGGTTCATCTCCAGTAGGCGTGTCTGTAGGTGGCCCTCTGCAGGGCGGTTGTTCTTAAGGGCGTCCAATAGGAAGGAGGTACACTGCTGGACCAGATTGCCCTCCATAAACACATCCACAATCTACCAATCAAAACAGAGAGAGGGAACACGGGCAGCCAGTCACAGACAAGGTTTAGACAGAGGTGTAGACAGACTCGAGATAGACAGGAGCTCTACTAAATGGTGACTTTGACAGATTTAAACAGAACCTTCCGAAGAGAAACTCTTAATTCATGATTAATAGGACTTCCTGTTGTGGATGACCAATGAGAGAGCTCAAATAGAAACACTTCCTGTTGTTAATGACCAATCAGATAGCTAAAATAGAAACACTTCCTGTGGTTGATGACCATTAAGAAAGCAGAAAGAGAACATTGCTAACCGTCCGAGGACCAGCTCCCTTCTGATTCCATTTAGCCCTGAGCAGCATCATTTAGAACGCTAAACTGGCCCCAGATGTCCCCTCCAGCTATAAGACTGCGTGTGTGTGTGAGTGTGTGTGTGTGTGTGTGTGTGTGATTGAGATTAAGGCAGACGGGATCAGTAAGCTGCTAGGTCTTCTCTGGAGGGGTCAGTCTGTGTGTATGTATATGTGTGTGTGTGTGTGGTTGACATCAGTAGATTGGTACGTGTGTGTCTGGATTCCTGGCATAGCTGGTCCATCTGGAATAACATAGGGAGGCTCCCATACAAGGCCCAGAGAGTGAGTGCACGCACACGCCATCTAGAGATGACTAGCCAAACAAATACAATGGTAAAAAATAAATGGGCCCTCAAAAAACAGATTTTCTGGGGTCGTTAACTATTTCAACCAAGTTAAAAGCTGTTCTCTGACTGGCTAGAGTCAAATATAGTCAAGTGGGTTGGTGGAAGATTCTGTAAGGTTCTAGAATGTTCCCCCCTGGTTGGTGTAACTGGCTCCTACCTGGTTGATGTTGGCCAGAGGTTCTTCCTCCTGGACCAGCATCTGGGCAAACTGCAGCCCCTGGTCTGGACTGACCCGCATCACGTTCCTCAGCAGGAACACCCAGTCTGGGCTGTAGTTCACCTACACACACACACACACACACAGCATTTAGTACATTTAGTCATTTAGCAGACGCTCTTATCCAGAGCGAGTACATCGACCACGTTCTTTCTCTTGTATCCATTCACATTCCCAGAGGCGAGGTACCTTCTTGGCGTAGAGCACGATCTTCTGGAACTGTCCGGTCTCAGCGAAACACTGGATGACCTTGCTGGGTACGTTGGCCCTGAGGTAGACGCTGAGGGCCAGGGTGGGGTCTGCTGCCTTCACCAGGTCTCCCAGCTCCTCAGAGCACTCCAGCTACACACACACACACACACATATACAGATGAGTATACCGAGTATAACTAACGTGTGTGTTTGTCGTGTGTTTGTCGTGCGTGTGTGCCTATAGTTTGCGTGTGTAGAGTGTGTGTGTCTAGTGTGTGTGTGTGTGTCCATGCTCCTGCAGTCCCACCTTGTCCTCTTTGAGCCACTTCTCCAGCAGCTGCTTGCGTCCCTGCTGCAGCACGGGCCTGCACAGCTCCAGGGACTCCAGCCTGTTGAGCTGGCCCGCGTCCAGCAGGATGCCAAAGTACTGCAGCAGGGGGGAGGCCTGGCCCGGCTGGGCCGGAACACTCTGGAACTTACAGATGGTCTCCGCTGTGCGCAGGATTCCTGGGGGGGGGGGGGGGGGGAGAGAAGGGAAACGTTCATTTTAGAAATGTCAGGGGACCACCCCCCCCCCTCCTCAGGTTTGTCACATTGCCCTATTTAGTCACCAAGAGAACTCCAGTCCTCTGCCTCACCAAAACAACACAACTTCTCGTATCTCCACATTTTCATATCTCCAGCCCCCAGCCTCACCTTGGGGGCCGAGGCGGGCCACCTTGGCCGCCTCAGAGTAGGACCCCTGGGTGAAGAGCGTGTTGAACTCCTGCTGAACAGCTCCTCTGCGCCGGCCAGGTTGGACCTGACGGCCATCCTCAGGCCCAGGGTCGGGGTTCTGGAGAACGTTGGTGGCATAGTTGACGATGTTCTCCTCCTCTACACACACTGATAACACCTGGAGAGGGAGGGGGAGGAAGAGGGAGGGAGGGGGTTGAGGAGGAGACAGAGCGAGGGAAACAAGGAGATGGAGGGAGAGAAGAAGGGAAAAAGGGAAAAGGAAACATCCAGAAGGAGGAAGAGGGGAGGATTATAGACTGGACGCATAAATGAAGACCTTCAACCAATGAGAGACGGGAGGTCGTCGGACCCTCCAGCCGTGACGGCTCCCCTCACCTGGCCCTTCTTGTCACCCCGATGATGCCCGAGGTGGGCTCATGCGGCGCCGTCACGAAGATGGTCTCTGCGCTGATCCGGTTCATGTAGATACACACCCCGGACTCCAGGGTCATACAGGTGGATGTAGCCATACTTGGTGATCAGGTAGATCACACCGTGCTTGGTGCCAATCTGAGGGAGGGAGGGAGGGAGGAGGGAGGGAGGGAGGGAGGAGGGAGGGAGGGAGGGAGGGAGGGAGGGAGGGAGGGAGGGAGGGAGGGAGGGGAGGAGGGGAGGAGGGGAGGAGGGGAGGAGGGGAGGGGAGGGAGGGAGGGGAGGAGGGGAGGAGGGGAGGGAGGGGAAATGTAATATCATGACAGTGGACTGTGAAACTAACTGAATGAAACCACTTCAAAGTCGGTGTTCTACATTTCGGTTCGGGCAGCGTGCCAGACAGCTCTCAGGGGGTCCTAAGCGTACCTGCATGGCGACGGGGAAGTCAGTCTGGGCCTCGGGAGGGAAGAACACATCCACAGCCTTCTTAGTGAACGGCTGGTTCCCCTGTCGCTGGCTGGCCCACCTCGATGATGTGCAGCTGCAACACACACACACACACAGGGTTATATCACCAGGGACTACATGGGACTGATATGTACGTGGGAACAACTCAAAGACCTGGGAATGTTTTTGTGTGTATGTGCATGCCTCTGTGTGTGTGTGTGTGTGCCTCACCTTGCCCCCGGCCTGAGAGCGGACAGCGAAGCAGAAGAGTGTGGACGGGGCCGTGTTGGTCTCCACCTTGAACTCCCGAAGGCGGCGGCGTGGCCCTCGATGGGCTGCGACACCTTCCTGTCCACCGAGTACAGCTGCATGGCCCCCACCACGCGGTTTTGCTGTGTGTGTGTGTGTGTGCGTGTGTGTGTGTGTGGGAGTGGGAGAGGGTACAGAGGGAGATGGTGAGGGGGGGTGGGGGAGTCAAATATGGACTGCTTCCATGTGCCAAATGTCACGTGTATGGTCGAGGTGTGTGTGTAAGAGTGTGTGTGTTGAGTGTGTGTGTGGGTGTGTGTGTCTGTGTGTGCGTGTGTGTGTGTAGTGCGCGTGCAGTACCTGAGCAGAGATTCCGATGAGCAGCAGCCACTTCTGTTGTTGGTCCGTTCTGTAGTTGATGATCTGACAGCCGGCCAGGACTGGCGTGGCGGTCAAACACTTTGAATTGGCTGCGAGTCGCCCTTCCATGCTCCAGTGGTAGACGGCCGCGTCGGTCACCAGGGCCACGGTGTTGACGGAGATCCACTTCCAGAACATGACTTCCTCTGTCATGGTGTGGGCCCTTCATCTTGCTCTTCATCTCAATGTTGAAGATCTGGAGGGTCTTGGCAGCTGAGAGGAGAGGAGAGGAAAGGGGAGAGAGGAGGGAGGAAAGGAAAGGGGAGGAGAGGAGAGAAAGGGAGGAGAGGAGAGGAAGGGAGGAGAGGAAAGGGGAGGAGAGGGAAAGGGGAGGAGAGTAAAGGGGAGGAGAGGAGAGGAGAGGAAAGGAAAGGGGAGGAGAGGATGGGAAGGCAGAAGAAAATAGAAAAGAGGGGGGAGGAGAGAATAGGAGAGGGGTGAAAAGGAATGGATGGGGAGAGGATGAGAAGGCAGAGGAACATAGAGAAGAGGAGAGAAGAGAGGAGGTGAGCTGGATAGATCCAGTCTAGTTTCCCATCCCAGGTGGAGCAGGTGGAAGGGCGTGGTGGGGAGGTGTGACTGACACCAGTCTGACTGAACACACGCAGCTTCCAGACAGGACGGAGACATGGAAACAAACAACAGCCCTCCCACTGTGTGTTCTCTCTGGCGTCTGTGTTGGATAGTCTGTTGGGTGGTCCACTCTGGTGTGTGTGTGTGTGTGATGCGTGTTAGACACCAGTTCTTACATTTAGTCATTTTAGCAGACGCTCTTATCCAGAGCGCCTTACAGTGGTACAGGGACATTCCCCCCGAGGCAAGTAGGGTGAAGTGCCTTGCCCAAGGACACAACGTCATTTGGCAGAGCCGGAATCGAACCGGTAACCTTCAGATTACTAGCCCGACTCCCTAACCGCTCAGCTACCTGACTCCCTTTCTTAAGACCAGGTGAGGCAACATCTCCTACAATGTTCAGAGTGAACAGTGGAACCGGTGTTTAGACTCCTTTAAACATGCATACACACACACACACACACACACACAGGAGAGAGACGAGGTACCGCATACCTTGAATGTGACAGAGAATGATCTAGAGATAAAGAAGACTAGAGTCTCGCTCAACATCCCATTCAGGACACACACACACACAAGGTGTGTGTGATATCTGATGAAGCCGGCCACAAGGTCTACCAGCATTCGACAGGACATGCTTACACACGTATGGTTCTCACACAGGTGAGTGAGTGAGTGAGGGGGTGAGTGAGTGAGATAGAGGATGAGGTAGCCAAGTTCGTTTGGTGGGGTCCAAACGTTGACTTCCGAACAGGGATTCAAATCTAGGGGTTTCTGAATCCGCAAAGATATGTGTGGCCAGACAGATGGCTGACCAACACATGATCATGACCGTAAATACAGATCAGAATGGCTTTCATGAGACCAGACCACTATGACCAGAGGGGAGGAGGAACAGACAGGCAGGGCAGACAGACAGGAGGACAGGAAGAGAGGAAGAGAGAGAGACTCACCGTCCTGAGAGAGAACAGAAAGCAGGGGAGAAGAGAGCAAAAGTGTCAATTGCGGAAAGGCAGGAGGGGATTGAAGGAGAGAGGTGATATTAGGGAGAGAGAGAGAGAGAGAGAGAGAGAGAGAGAGAGAGATGAGAGAGAGAGAGAGAGAGAGAGAGAGACAGAGAGAGACAGAGAGAGAGAAGAGAGAGAGAGAGAGAGAGAGAGAGAGAGAGAGAGAGAGAGAGACAGAGAGAGAGACAGAGGAAGCGAGAAGGAAAAGAACGAGAATCACAGACAGAAAAAGAATGAAAGAAAGACAGAGAGAAAGAAAGAAAGAAGAGAAAGAAAGAGAGAGAGAGGGAGAGCATACTTAGCATCATAAGTCCAGACATCTTTCTAAAATAACAATGACAGCGGTCCTGCTGCATGTGTGCCCGGCCTGGACACGGCAGTGGAATATCCCTGATCTATTTCTGTGCAGAGAGACCTGAGTCATCCGAGCGTACGCACAGCCGAGAGAAACCAGGCCATTAGGACAGAGATAAACAGATTCTCTCTGCTGTAGCCAGAAGGGAGATAAGGCTGCAGCCGGGACAATGTCTGAACACAGGCCAGAGAACGACAAACATACGCATCTTTATAACCTGTCCATTTAGCCGACTTTTATCCAGAGCGGGATTTAGACCTAATCTACAATCAGACTCTCTACCGCTGAGCTAAACCCCCCCCCCCCCCCCCCCCAAAAAAAAAAACCGTCAACCTGAAAGCCCGACTGTAATTAAAAACCGACAGATCGTTTCTATTCTGTTCCACGGCGTAGCGCCCTCCTATGGACAGCGCGGGGGTTGTGAGGCCGTCGCGGCGTGTACCTTTGAGGGCGATGACCTTGCTGGTGGGGTTCATGATGGCGCTGTCGGCGGTGATGGGGCGCCGGATGGGGTTGCTGGGGTCGGCCATGTCGATGATGACCACCTGGTTCTGCTCGCCCCACCTTCTCCCGGATGCAGATGAACTTGTCGGACTCCATGGTCAGGTAGCTGAAGCCGATGTTGGCCGGGTTCACCCCCAGGTTCTGCAGCTGGGGACCGCAGATGAAGATGTTGGATATAGAGCAACACACACACACGGAGAACCTTACAAAAGCACACGTATGCAGAACCATCTAGAACCACACACACACACGCAAAACCAACCCCCACACCAGAAAACACACACACAGAACCCCCCCCCCACACACACACACACAAACACCAATGCTAATAATAATAAACAGAACTGATGCTATTCAAGCAGACCTCATTAAAGTCCCCTGGAGTTCCTCAAGGGGACTTGTATCTCTGCTGTTTTCTCACAGTGGGACAGGAATATAATACGCTGGCTCGGTGCCAGCATGCCTTGACGGAGACAGCCAGTTGGTACCCAAACAAACACAGCCTCTCCCTCACGCACTCTGGAGGGAAGGAGGAGGGAGGGAGGGAGGGAGGGAGGGAGGGGAGGGAGGGAGGGAGGGAGGGAGGGAGGGAGGGAGGGAGGGAGGGAGGGAGGGAGGGAGGAGGGAGGGAGGGAGGGAGGGAGGGAGGGAGGGAGGGAGGGAGGGAGGGAGGGAGGGAGGGAGGGAGGGAGGGAGGGAGGGAGGGAGGGAGGGAATGACTGATGGATTGGAGGAGTAGGGCTAAGTGTGAAGGAGGAAAGGAGTTCATAAGAGACAGAAAGATATGTGAGACAGAGAAAGAGAGAGACAGAGAAAGAGAGAGTGAGATCAAGTCAAAGAGAGCTTATGCCATGTTTGCAGAGTTCCAGGAAGCGCTAAAGGGCAGGGTGGGGGAGGGAGGGAGGGAGGGGGGGCTGAATCACTGAGTCACCACAATCCACCAGTTACTGTCAAGTTCCTGCTAACAATATGTCATCGTGACTGATACGGATCATGTCTGGAGAACTTCTCACACGAGGAAATCACTAGTAGTGACGGGTCTAGAAGCGTTGTGATAGGGTCCCCCCTGTTCAGATTAACCTGGTTGGTTCTGAGCTGGTTCTAGTGGTCCCAGGCACTGAGGGTTCTAACTCCAGACCTCCCAGACCCAGCCTGCTGAGAGAGACTGTAAATACCAGGACATGAAAGGAGGGAGAGAAAGAAGAGAAAAAAAAGGAGAAAAAAAAAAAACAGCTAAACAACTTGAGGCCCAAAGTCCTGGGTTTGCAAATTCCAAGCATTTTTCACTCGGCTGGAGCAACCTAGATATACAGATCGGAGATGACGAGAGGGGGAGAGGAGAGGAGGATGAGTAGGGGGAGAGGGGGAAGGAGAGGGCAGGCGAAGAGGAAGAGAGGCGGAGAAAGGGAGGAGGAGAGGACAGGAGGAGAGCAAAGAGGAAGCGAGACAGAGTTGGCATTAGAAATACTTAAGGAAATTGAAGAAAAGCGGGAGGGGCATATATGGTTCTGACCTAAATGACTGCACCAGAGGAGAAAGGCTTTAGGAGTCAAACTAGCCCCTGTGGACTTTTGTCTGTCTCACTAACTAGAACTGTGTTGCCCTGGTGCCACCAAGGACCAGAGTTCTCTGCTGAGCTAGCACTATGGATGAGGCTGGGTAGCTGATCTGAGTCTCTGCTCAGAGTGACCATGACTGAGGGTAGGGACTAGGGTCACTGGCCAGAGAGAGAGGGGGAGGGGGGGGGTCTCCCAGAGAGAGAGACAGAGAGAGAGGAGGAGGGGGGGGTCTCCCAGAGAGAGAGACAGAGAGAGAGAGGAGGGGGGGGTAGTGTCTCTAGTGAAAGGCCATTTCACAGCCACGGAGTTACCATAACAACGGGCCACAGAGGGAAGAGGGTGCAGAGCACGTCACAAAGTTTCTCTGGCGCAAGAAGCCGGGCCGGGGGCGCTAACTGGGCCAGGGGCAGTAACCGGGGGAGACGATGGGAATGGGAGCCTACATCAAACCGAAAAGAGCAGACCAGACAATAACTGACGCTTTTGATCAAAACAGTGCAGAGAAAACTAGACAGGTTAACAACCGTCAAACGAGGCTGTCTGTACTCCTACTGCAGCTGTGATGTGGTGGCCTAGCATCTCCCAATCAGAAAATAGATAAGCTTACCAAATAGCTCAGACACAGCTGCAGAAATGGAGCATCTCTGATCCAAACGGCTTTAACCGTAAAACTACCTTGCCTATCTTCTCCCAAATAGCATCGCCCAGTTCATGGAATAGAGTGAACTAAACGTCATATATTGTTATTGTTACAACTTGTTATTTCGCTTGTTGAAATGTTACGGCCTATGCTATAGGGGTATGATCTAAGAATGGATTAAAGTTGTTATGAATGATGCGTGTAAACACGCCAAAGGATCAAAAAAACGGTAGCCTATCTAATACACCCAGTTGCTGGAAAGCGTCATGCTGCATAAGGTTGTGTTCTCGATTCACGCATAAATTCAGTGTCCTTAAGTGTCAAAACAGTGCTGTTTTTGTGGCATTACACGAATCCTAGGATGATTCTCAGTGACAGCGACGTTTTCCAGTTGAGCAAACTGCGGCGTGATTCAGGATCTGCAGTGTGGGATACACCAATACGATCTGACTGTTCAATTTTTACAAGTCATCATCAACCCGATAAAAACTAGGCCTGTGTCTATATTGAGCGCCTCCACGCAGACCCCTTTCAGAATCCATTTAAAAGGCGGCGTGGAGCTTCTGTTGGCGGAGTTTGTACAGACGAGAAACTGCCCTAAAAACGCAGCCGCAATATTTTTTCGTATTTTGTCGCTTCTCCTTACCTGCAGATGTTCCTGAAATCGTATCGGCAGTATCTGTGCCATTCTTGAAGCTTTATGTTAGGACTGTCCACAGAGAGAAGGAAAGGGGAAGGGGACACGAGGAGGTATAAATGCGGTATTTTACTGTAAGTGCCCCAATTGCCCCAAAAGTAAAATGTTGATGTGCAGTGCAGCAGTAGGGCACTACAGGCTGGCGTTGATATCACTCGAATTCACTGACTGCTCCCATTCAGTGCACCGTTTGCAACACTCCTTGGTCAGATATCCCCTCCGCTGAGAAAAGTAGTCCATAACTATTAGCTATTTAGCTCTTTTGGAAAACAATACTTTAAAAAAAACTGAGCAACGTCTTACATTTATGTCAAACGGTTAACCGTTTTACTTTAACACTCCTGTAACCAGCCGGTATAGTTTTCAAGTAAATATAATGCAGAAGGGGAAAAAATCGGATGTGCTTCTTGTACCCCTCCGCAGCCCCCTCCCCCTTCATTTGTACCAACTTCGAAGTAAGAGCACGTGACCAGCGCCCCCTCAGTCTGGGATTTCTGCAAACTCAAGTGCTGATGATCAATGACAGGAAGGGATGTTACCACATCCCTAACCGGGGATGTGTCAATTGTTGTGAAACATTTATGTGTGGATTGTAACATCATCACAATTATAACCAATTACTGACACATGTCATAGTTGATATCAACGTGTTTCATGTAGTTTAATGAATTAGAGGGGGAAAAATTAATGATAACCACTTAGTCCATAGTACAGTATCAGCCTTGTCCTGTAAAACAGTGCTGATCAGACAGCTGATGGATTCTGTCTCTCTGCGACGTCCTCAGTGACTCAGCCAAGTTCTCCTGCCTCACGCCAAGTCTGCAAGTTACATCTGGGACCGTAGGCTACTGGGCGAGGCGGGTGAATCATATCAGGTGTTAAAGTGTGTACCAAATAACCTTTGTGAAAGCTCACACGAAGAGTGATACTCTGTCGATTCAAGATGAACATGAAACTTGAACACACTGGTGAACCACTCAGAAGGAAAGTCTGACGTCATAGTTTGAAGGCCTAGTAGATGGAACAGCAAAACAATGCTTATTCACAGAACTAGTTAACCACCCCCCGTCACCGTAACAGAACACAAACACAGCATAGTGACAAGAAAAAGGATCAACATAAACATGTTCACACGTGCATACTAACCCGCTCCGACAGCAAAGAACTATGTCTCCACATGTTTTTCGTATAACAATAAAATCATTATAATCATGAAAAATGAAGCGGAAATGAACAGAACTGAAACAACAAAAGTGAGACACAGGTTGACTGTGGATTAAGGGAGTGCGTCTGTGTCGTACAGAACGCAGAGCGTCGTGTGTCATACAGTCGTTTGGGCTTTACACTGTTTGCCCGTGGCTTGAGGCGAACTCCTCTTAGCACACGTAGGAAGTGGGGTGGAGCGGGGTGTGAATCTACGCAGTGGTTTTGTGGGTACTGCGGTTCTAGCGGCGGGCAGAGTGGGTGAGGTACGTGGTGTGCTTGCGGGCAGAGTGGGTGAGGTACGTGGTGTGCTTGGCCTGACTCTTGCTGTCTATCAGGAGCAGCTGGTTATTCTTATGGTAAGATATGATGTCCTGGAGGCTAGAGAAGAACTGTGAGTGAGAGAGAGAGAGAAGGGGAGAGAGAGAGAGAGAGAGAGAGAGAGAGAGAGAGAGAGAGAGAGAGAGAGAGAGAGAGAGAGAGAGAGAGAGAGAGAGAAGGGAGAGAGAGAGAGAGAGAGAGAGAGAGAGAGAGAGAGAGAGAGAGAGAGAGAGAGAGAGAGAGAGAGAGAGAGAGAGGGGGGGGGAGTATGTTAAGAAACATGGAGAAAGGGGGAGGTATTGTTATAATCGTTACTTGAGTGTACACTTTTTTTCTATGAATCACTGTAACTTATCTATGACAGTGGCCTTCAACCCTGGTCCTCATGAATGGGTTGTTATCAGGCTTTTGCAGGGCTTGAGTGACCCACTCATTTGAATCAGGTGTGTTGGAGCAGGGAAACATCTCCAACACGCAGGACAGAGGGCCCTGAGGACCAGGGTCGAAGACCACGGATCTGTGAAATCCCTCCCTCTCTCACCTCTTCTTAGTTTTTCTTCTTCTCCTCCTCCTCCTTCCTCACCTCCAACGCGCCCCTCCCCCCCCCTCGACCTCCACACCCTCTCAAGCCCACCCCGCCCCTCCCTGTATCCCTCCACCCATCTAGCCCCTCACCTCTTCGTTCTTCTTGCCCTCCTTCCCCAGAGCGTAAACGCGGGTCTCCTCCAGGTAGCGTACAGGGATGTTGTAGACCTTTCCCTTGTAGAGCACAGCCAGGGTGTAGGGCTGGCCGGAGCTCTGGGCTTTACTGTGGCGGACCAGGAACGCCCCGTCCTGGGAGGAGAGAGAGAGAGGGTGTGTGTGTGTGTGTGTGTATGGGGTGGGGTTCCTTAAGTATTTCACAGCAAGCAAACACGCAAGACAATTCTCCTTCCTCCTGTGTGTGTATCTGTGTGTGTGTGTGTGTGTGTGTGTGAGAGAGAGAGAGAGTGAGATAGCGTGTGTGTGTGTGGTCTTGGGAAAAGCCCACCTTGTTGATTCTCAGTAAACGGTCTTCAGCAGTCTTTCTGTCGCAGTCCCCAGCAAACCAATCCATGTCCTGGAACACATCACCATGGTTACCACTTTGAGAACACCACAACACAAAGAATTCCTTGCAAATACAGCTGACGGTGATTAGAGAGAGACCCTGACCTCCCTCCCAGTAGTCATGCCGGCCTTCAGACCCGTCGGAGAACCTTGACAGAGAGACACAACAGTTCAACAACTGGAACTCCCACAGCGCAACACTAAGGACTCCCAATGATGTAATTTCCCCCCGCCTCACCAGGAACAGGACTCACCTGCTGAGAAGGTGTCCTTGGTGGGAGGAGGGGGGGGGCTGGAACAGAGAGGTTTGATATTGGTTAGGGGAATCCAGCCTTACCCTCGCCTAACTGGGTTAACCATGGTGCTCCAGTCTGGATGCAACCCTGTTTACATGGAAGAGGCTTTTCCTACCTGGGCTTGGGCTCCTTGAGGCCAGCCAGGAAGGGGGACTTGGAGCTCAGGTTTAGGGGAGGCAGTTTGCCTGGGAATGTGGAGCGTCTGACATCCAGGCCTGTGACTGGGCGGAGGAGGAGGAACAGGAGGAGGAAGATGAGAAGTGGAAGGAGGTGGAGAAGGAAAAGGAGGAGGAACAAGTTGAAGGGAGGAGAAGGAACAAGCAGAGAATCACAAGGGAGGAGGACGGAGGAGGAGGACTCGAGGACCCTGAGGTGAGCGAGGAAGATTGTGGCTGACTCCTCCCACCCTGGACACTCCCTGTTTCAGTCACTCCCCTCCGGCAGAAGGCTGCGGTCCATCAGGACCAATACCTCACGCCACAAAAACAGTTTCTTCCCTTCCGCTGTTGGCCTCTTCAACAAGGCCAAGGGACCACACTGACTCTAATGACTTCCTGCTTAAAACACACTGCTGTTTGCACTGCATTACAAAATTGTATCTTGTACATTTGTATTTTTTGTAATATTTGTATTTGTTTTTTTTTTATATTGTAATTTACGGCAACTTATATTTTATTTTATTGTATATTTAATTTAATTCTAATCCCACTTAGTCCTGCTAGTTTATGTACCCTTAGTATAGATAGTCCACATATTTAAATTTTAGGTCCCTATGTTTATTGTATGCACCTTCCTGCCAAAGCAAATTCCTTGTCTGTGCAAACTTTCATGGCGAATAAATCCCATTCTGATTCTGAGGAGAGGGATGAAAGAGGAGAAACTGGTAGAGGAGGAAAATGTGGAGGAAGAGAAGGGAGGTGAAGGACGGTGGAGTGGACTTCTTACCTGGTCTTTCTGCAGACATCAAGAGGGCACTCTGCAACACAGCACAAAATGATTTCAGATTTGTTGATTGTGTGTGTGTGTGTTTGTGTGTGTGTGTGTACATGCATTGGAGCATCTTAGAGGTGTGTGTGTGTATGTGTGTGTGTGTGCGTGCGTGTAGACTCACAGACTTGGCTCTGGGGACGGGAGGCCTACAGATCAACACAGAAGAAAACGACTGGTGAACTGTTACCCTAGCAACACATCTTACACATGGTGGAGGTGTGTGTGTGTGTGGGGGGCTTACTTGGGTACCGGGGGAGGGTCGGAAAGTGGCTTGGAGGGGAATCGCATGGGACCTCGAACAGGGGGGGGGCATGCTGTAGATGAAGAAAAAACATAACCACCATCATCATCATCATCATCACAAGCAAGATCCCACCTGAAAGCCCAGTGTGTTTCAACAGTACTGACCCTCTGCGGGCTCCAGATATACGTCATCACTGTCTTCCTGAAACCCACAAACACACACGCGCGCGCACACACACACACACACACACACACACACACACACACACACACACTGGCATCAGTACCACTGGCTCCTCTGACAGCAGCTGTGCTTCACGGGTCACGTCCGGCGCGGCTCACCTGCTCCTCGTTAGGATCCAGGTACACGTCTAGACAGGAAGTGAGAGACAGGAAGTGTGACTTCAAGTGCTACTGAGGTCTGGGTTGCGCAGCCTGTCGGCTGTGCTATACCTCTAGTGGGGAGCTCGTCGGAGGTGCTAAAGAGGGGGACTTTCACACGGGGCGGCGTCGGTATTTACCTTCCTCGTATTGAGACGGGGGGGCGGGCATGGGCGCGGGGATGGGGGCGGGGACCGTGCGCATTGGCGGTGCAGCAGGCTTCTTGGGAGCGGGCTTCTTCCCTGGTTTAGCATTCCGGTGTACCTCTGGGGCTGAAGGGTGGAGGAGAGAGGGGAGACAGGGAGGGCAGATGAGAGACGGGGGGAGACGAGATGACAGAGGAAAGGGACGCGTTGGACGAGAGAGGGATGGGAGACATTGAGGGAGAGAGAGAGAGAGAGGTGGAGAGAGACAGAGAGAGCTAGAGAGAGGCAAAGAGGTAGAGAGAAAGAGGTAGAAAGAGAGAGGCAGAGAGAGAGAGGAAGAGAGAGAGAGACAGGAAGAAGAGTCTCATCTCACGTTTGGAGCAGTTGGGGTCGATGTAGAACTCCTCTGAGTCCTGCTGCTGCTGCTTCTGGGAGAAAGGAGAGAGACGCTTAGTGGACGTTAGACACTGGAGATATCAGCAGAAGAGAGACTGACATGCAGGCAGGCAGAGAGACACACAGAAAGATGGACAGGCAGACGGATGACATTCCAGCTATTACCATCGGCGCTATCTTCATTGGCCTAGGAGGCGGAGCATGCCTTTGGGAGATCGTGGGATTGGACGTCAGCCCTGCGAAACACCAAGAGTGAGCCAATAAGAGGAGACTCCAGCAGAGGACCCGGAAGAGACAGAGTGGCGTGCGCTTGTGTCTCGTCCATACACATGTTCTGTGACGGGGTCTCATGGTGTGAGCAGGGGAGGCTCAGAAGAGGTGTTACCTAGATAAACGTTCTCCTCCACCGGCCTGGGAGGAACCTTAACGGTCGGACTCTCACATTTGGGGGGTGCTTCATATGTGTCCACGTCTTCCTCATCCTTACACACACACACACATAGACATACATACACCTGATGAGTTCTCAGAAGAGCTCACTCTCATGTAATGTGAATGTACTAACCTTTCCTACTTACAAACTCATCATCTGGCCAGCCATAACCTGCATTCTCTTCTGAACGAGAGAAAGAGAAGGAGAGAGTGGGAAATTGAGAGAAGGGAGAGGGGGTGAAGGGGGAGAGAAGGGGGAGAAAGGGAAGTGAGAGAGAGAGAGAGAGAGAGAGAGAGAGAGAGCGAGAGAGAGAAGGGGGGGTTGAGAGAGTGAGAATAGAACAGATTAGCGTAGAGCTGGGTAATTGAGGAACAACGTGCAAAGCCAGGAGGTTTAAAGCTCACCTATTCTTTTAGGTGGAGCTGGAGGTCCACTGTGAGAAAGAGAGAGGCAGAGAGGGGTGGGGGTGATGGGGGTGGGGGGGGGAGTGGATAAATAAGAGATAGAGAAATGTCAGCTGAGTCATTGTGTATTCACCCTTCATTACTCAAGGCGAGAAGAAGGGACCAGGTGAAACTCACAGAACTTCTGTTGTTTGACTTAATAGAGGTATGTAAGATAAGATAAGATATACCTTTATTCGTCCCACAATGGGGAAATTCGGGAAGTAACCATTGTGTACTTACAGATTCTTTAGTTTTTCAAAGAAGCTCTGAAAAAACACATACACAGTTCACATTACATGCTGCTCAATGAACCAACTGCCACACCAAAATGATCCTCGTCCAGAGACTGGTCAAAATTGTTTATTTGTGTCACTCTTGTGGTGCAGTATCATATAAGGCCAGCAGTGGGCTGTGTTGGAGTGCCCTACACACCACTCATCACATTTTTAGAACCCTTCAACGCTTTTGTTTCTGCTCCTTCTGGCACCAAAAATTAAGATTTGGGCCTGAAAGGGGTTTTATACTGAACAGTTCCTTCAGATGGTTTTATTTCATCATGTACATTAAATGTTTTTTTAAATTATTTTATTGTATATATTCTACTCTATTCTACAATACTATAATCCGTTCTGGTTTGTTCCATCGTAGAGGCAGTGGCGTGACGGGGCTCGGCCCATTAGATCCCAGAGATAAACAAACTAGGTATCAAACCAGGAAGTGAATCCTCGGCTCCACAGGTCCTATTCTTAGCAGGCAGAGAGGAAGAGAGGATGTAAATGAGAGAGGGTGGGAGGGAGGGGGGTGGAGAGAGATGTAGAGGTTGGGACAGAGCACAGCTGCATCTGGTTCCTCTCTCACGCTCTCTCCTTCACACAGACACACACATAAAGGCACACACACTTGCGAGCAGGCAAATTCACAGACAAACACACACAGCACAGTGGACAGGTATTCACTCATCTAGTTAATGATTAGATGAGAGCTGCGAGAGAGAGACCCAGAGAGAGAGAGAGAGAGAGAGAGAGAGAGAGAGAGAGAGAGAGAGAGAGACAGAGAGACAGAGAGACAGAGAGAGTCACCAAGAAGTAGAGAGACAGACAGAGAGAGACATCTCCAAATCTCTACACTTACTGACATAACTGACAAAGCAGACCGCCTTGAGTGTTAAACAACAGAATGCCTAAAAGCAGCTGTGTTCAAATATCTTCCTCTTTCACGAAAATGAGTGTGTTCTCCAGGGGGATCTGGTTACCTAAGCTGCAGTTAGGAGCACACAGACAAGTGTTCAGCCTCACATGTTTGCAGCTAAATCCTGAAGCCTTTATACTGGGGCAGGTGCCCTATAGTAAAAAGGGTCTAATGACACGCCTGCATGACAACAGAATTAATATACATTTAGTAGACGCTCTTCTCCAGAGCGATTTACAGTAAGTACAGGGACATTCTCCCAGAGGCAAGTAAGGTGAAGTGCCTTGCCCAAGGACACAACGTCATTAGGCACGGCTGGGAATCGAACCAACAACCTTCTGATTAATAGCCCGACTCCCTAACCGCTCAGCCATCTGACCCTGACCCAGCTGATATAGTCTGGAAAAGACAGTGTGGGCCTAAGTAAACAGTTACAGTTGTCGAGGATGGGTCTTAGGCTACGACAACCTATCAGATACTGCATGATGGGAAGTACAAAGTTTTATCATTCTAATCTACTGATGTCTCGTTGGTTTATAACGAGACGGAATAAAGTAGCCTGGCCTATGTCGCCACTACCAGATTAAAATATCTAGTTATTTAACTCAACTAATACAGGTTACTTCCCTTTAGGATCCGTGAAACGTTTGGAACTTCTTTCACATTTCCCTGATGTGCGCAGCAAACAGGTAGAATAGGTGAGATCGTTTTTAGAAATGTACCTTACCATAATTGCGATGCTTCCTTAACTCATCTCATGAAGATCTTCTTTTGTTCCTGGTCCCAAATGCTAAAAGACATCCAACAGACAGGGACACAGTGGCCTTAACTACACTGGGCAGTTATCAGATAACAGCCACTAAAGATCCACGCTCTCTCCCCTGCTCGTCCCCTGACGATTTGCATACCGTCAGACTTGCACTTACTTTGCTGGCTAGGCAGGATAGCGCCCTTATATATGTAGCCTCTGAGTCACGCAATCGTCTTTAACATTCTTATATTTAGTATAATAAGTAAACACATTTATTTCAAACCATTGTTTATTAAAAATGTGGTATGTGTTCAGTGGAAGACGTTATAATAAAGTACAAAATTAATTACAAACATTCGAGCTATTTCAAAACCTCCGTAGACTGCTATACAATAAAGTCGCTATAAGACTGCAGAAATACATGAATTACATAAATATTAACTTAACACAACAAATAAAACACAAAACAAAGTCCTATGAGTATGTCAATGAGAGGTCACGTGATATAATCACTCAAAGACAAACAGGCAAGAGAAAAAGTTATTTTTCCGGAGTGTAGTCTTCTAAGTGCTTAGCAATCAACGACCGATTGTTTTATTGCGACAAACACGCCCCCGTCGTTTTTCATATAAAAACAATATAAAAAGTGTTCCTTGTTATTTTTTACATGTTTTGCCGGGCTCAACCCAAACACGCTATGAAGTACAGCTTGTAAGGTCACTAGCCAGATTTCAAAGCCCCTCCTTCCATGTCTCTCTCTCTCTCTCTCTCTCTCTCTCTCTCTCTCTCTCTCTCTCTCTCTCTCTCTCTCTCTCTCTCTCTCTCTCTCTCTCTCTCTCTCTCTCTTCCCTAATCCCTATGTGATTTGAAAGAAAGCTTTGATAGGCCGATAGCTTTGACTGACGCCACAGGGTCATTTCCACCTGCAGGAGAGGAGGACTGGTCGAGCGGTGTAGGGAGGGAAGCCTCGGACTGTTGTTGACTCTGATCCAGCAGAGGGTCAGGGAAGTTAGTGTTCTGGTTCTGGTACCACTGTGTCCTGGTTCTGGTAAACGCACGCTCTAGTACTAGTTCTAGTACCACTGGTTTCCAAAATACACAGTGCCAAAGAGAGCCTCCTAGTATTTCCCTTGTCTTGAAAGACAACGTTTAATGTATTGACGATTGATGCAGAGCGGCTTCAACTGTACGTGTGGAGAGGAATACTCGTATCCTGCTCTAAAGGACCTATCCTCTGAAGACATCTACAGACTGACAGAATACAGGGATGTCACTGTGGCCGAAACATCACAGAAGGACACCTTTCTGTGCAGAAGGCCCTTTGAGGTGGTCCTGGTTGGGGTCAGGGTGTCGAGAGCCGAGCGTGCAGGACTCAGGTGCTCTTCAGCACCACAGGTTACTGAGGCGCTGAGAAAACGTCTACGCAGGACAACCCCCGACGAAGGGGTGTGGAGGCGGTTCGGGTTGTGCCTCTGTCACTTCAAACTCTCAGTCCGTCCTTGTGTTAGCTTGGGCATGTCTGCGGTTTGTGCATCTATGTGTGGGTCTGTGTGTGTGTGTTTGTGCATCTATGTGTTGGTCTGTGTGTGTTTGTGCATTTATGTGTTGGTCTGTGTGTGTGTGTTTGTGCATCTATGTGTTGGTCTGTGTGTGTGTGTTTGTGCATCTATGTGTGTCTGTGTGTTTGTGCATCGATGTGTGTCTGTGTGTTTGTGCATCTATGTGTGTCTGTGTGTTTGTGCATCTATGTGTTGGTCTGTGTGTGTGTTTGTGCATCTGTGTGTTGGTCTGTGTGTGTGTTTGTGCATCAATGTGTTGGTCTGTGTGTGTTGTGTGCGCTCCTCAGTTGGCCTGCATTTTGCTCTTGATCCAGTCCGTGTAGCGTGTGACACGCGTGTAGACACCGGGGACGTCCCTCTTCCCACATCCGTCCCCCCAGCTGATCAGCCCCATCAGGGTCATCCTGCCGTCCTTAGGACACACCAGGGGGCCACCAGAGTCACCCTGAAGGAGGGGGGGGGGGGGGAGAGGGTAAATCAGTTGTTCCCACATTGACCCTCTGCAAGAGAACCCTAGATAATCTGTCATTTTCAGCATGTCTGGCAGCCTTATGAATGAATTCCTTCCCATTCATTCTCAGTCCCCCCAGTGTGACGTATTGTATTAGCGGGTTAGCCCGCTGAGCTAAAGCCCCCCGCTCACCTTGCAGGCATCATCCAGGCCGCGGGTGTCCCCGGCACACAGCATGTTGGCGGTGACCGGTCGCCCTGACAACACGCCGGGCACGCAGCGATCCTGGGGCCACAGGCGCACGCGGCCTCTCTTCACCCGCTCCGAGTACTCTGCATCGACTGAGGAAGAGAAGAAGAGAGAAGAAGAGAGGGAGAGAAGAAGAGAGGAGGACAGCATGAGGACGAGTCCATGGAGGCGAGGACTGGAGCATTATGGGATGGGAGGGACATATTGGGGGTAAAGAGAGGCATCGTTGTGATGATGCAACCTATAGCCTAGAGAAAGGGAGAGAGAGAGAGAAAAAGAGAGGAAAGAGAGAGAGAGGAAAGAGGGTAGAGAAAGCGGGAAGATTAAGAAAGACGAGAGAGAGAGAGACTGCGGGAGAGAGAGAGAGACAGCGGGAGAGAGAGAAAGAGACAGCGGGAGATAGAGAGAGAGACAGCGGGAGAGAGAGAGAGACAGCAGGAGAGAGAGAGAGACAGCGGGAGAGAGAGAGAGACAGCGGGATAAAGAGAGAGAGACAGCGGGAGAGAGAGACAGCGGGATAAAGAGAGAGAGACAGCGGGAGAGAGAGACAGCGGGAGAGAGAGACAGCGGGATAGAGAGAGAGAGACAGCAGGAGAAAGAGACAGCGGGATAGAGAGAGAGAGACAGCGGGAGAGAGAGAGAGAGACAGCGGGAGAGAGAGACAGCGGGATAGAGAGAGAGAGACAGCGGGAGAGAGAGACAGCGGGAGAGAGAGAGACAGCGGGAGAGAGAGACAGCGGGAGAGAGAGAGAGACAGCGGGGGAGAGAGAGACAGCGGGATAGAGAGACAGCGGGAGAGAGAGACAGCGGGATAGAGAGACTTACACTCCTGCTTCCTCCCGTAGCCTGAGATCTCACACTCGGTCCAGTCGGGCAGAGCCAGGTTGGGGTCGGGCAGGCAGGCAGGCGTGACCTCAGGGGACGTCACCGCACACAGACCGATGTCACTCTTCAGCTTCATCAGGACTGAGAGACGGAGAGAGAGGGGGCAGGGGAGAGAGGGAGGGGAAAATACAGGGAAGGGGGACGAACGAGGAGAGAGGAAGAGAAAGGCAGAGAGGGAGGGATGATTTTGAGAAAGTATTAGGATTATTTTGTTCATAAAACACACACAGTCTGATTGTATTTGTGTTTAAATAATAAAGTAATGATTTTCTTGGCTGAAAGAGAAAGAAAAAAAGGCTAACCGATGTCATGGTCGAAGTTTTCATTTTCACTAACGTAGTTTTCGTGAATCCAGTACTTCTCCACCTCAAAGATCTGCTCACTGCTCGAGTTCTGCTTCCGGAACGTTCTACCCAGAACCACCTGTAAGTTCTCTGCTTTGAACCTGGAAGATACATCATGTCACATTACTTTCCGTGGCGTGTGTGTATGTGTGTGTCTGTGTGCATGTCCTATGTGTGTGTGTCTGTGTGCATGTCATGTGTGTGTGTGTGGATGTCATGTGTGTGTGTCTTGTGTGTAGTCAGACTCACCTCTCATCAAAGCAGTGAGCGGCAGACAGCACCCAGCAGCTGTCTATGAGGACTGCCCCGCACAGGAAGTGTTGTATGTTTCTTCGGGGGCGGTACACGTTAATGACAGCCTGCCACGGCTGCTCTGTGATGTCACTCTCCTGGCCGCCATGGATACGGAACGCCGGCATGTTTAACGAGTTGTCTATCCGCTGGCCACAGGTCGCTTCAGGGGAGGGAAAGAAGGAGAGAGAGGAGAAGAGAGGGAAAGAGGGGGGAAGGGGGAGATAGAGGGAGGGGGGAAGAGAGGGAGGAGCACAGGGGGAGAGAGAGAGATGGAGGGAGGGAAGTAGAGAAAGAGGGAGGTGAGGAAGGAGGAGAAGAGAGCGTGAGACAGAATACAAACGAAAGTCAACAACGGACGCAGTATTACGGGATGTCTGACATGGTGAGGGTTCTGGATCGAGACATGACAGAACACGAGGAGGTGCTGGAACAAGAGAGCGATGATGAAGAGGAGGCGTGTGGATGTGGTACCTTTGTGATTGTTGTTGGTGGTGGGGGCTCTAGGACCCAGCGTCGTGATGCGGCCGGGTCTGCCGGCTAGACACAGGAACGAAAGACACAGCCTTTATCAGAGAGAGCGACACCACATCGACCTCACGCTACCTCAGACTGCCATGCTACATCGACCTCACGCTACCTCTGACTGCCATGCTACATCGACCTCACACTACCTCTGACTGCCATGCTACATCGACCTCATGCTACCTCAGACTGCCATGCTACATCGACCTCACGCTACCTCAGACTGCAATTGCTACATCGACCTCACACTACCTCAGACTGCCATGCTACATCGACCTCACGCTACCTCAGACTGCCATGCTACATCGACCTCACACTACCTCAGACTGCCATGCTACATCGACCTCACGCTACCTCTGACTGCCATGCTACATCGAACTCACGCTACCTCTGACTGCCATGCTACATCGACCTCACGCTACCTCAGACTGCCATGCTACATCAACCTCACACTACCTCAGACTGCCATGCTACATCGACCTCACGCTACCTCAGACTGCCATGCTACATCGACCTCACACTACCTCAGACTGCGATACTATATCTCAGACTGCAAAGAGTCCATGTGTCTCTGTCTCCTGGTTACATGGAATACACACTGTGCTCAGAACGATGACAATAGCGCTGTCATTCGCTCTCGAGATTTGACTCATTCAAATGACGATGGGGGCACATAGGGCGTCACCTGCCATCGCCAGCCATGTGAAGATGAGGAAGTAGATAAGGCCCGAGCAGGAACCAGAATAGAGAGTGAAGTAACCGTATTCCTGTAACCATGGCAGGGGAGGGGGAGGAGGGGAAGGGGGTTGTAACTCACAGCATTTGGTGATGTCACACACTTCCCAGGTGAGCTGCATGTTTTCGTAAACGTGACACCATGGGGCCCTCTCTCCGTCAGGGTTCCTGGGGGGGGGGGGGGGGGGTCATCAGAGGGGATCAGGAAAGAGGGCGAGTATGTCTTTGTGTGTGTCTTTGTGTGTCTTTGTGTGTGGAGCGAGGGTGTAATATATTGTGTGTGCATTGTGTGTTGCATCGTGTGTGTGCGTGTGTACCTGCAGAAGTTGTGACTGCCCAGGCCCAACGTCCTGGCATCTGACCTCCATGCAGTGTAGATCTTGCGGGACACGATAGGGGAGTCCCAGGACAAGCACCGAGACCCCCCCTTAGTGACAGCTGTGGTCCCCCTGTAGGACTGTCCAGACCCCAGCACACACTCCAGGTTAGGAACTGGAGACAGAGACAGAGAGACAGAGAGACAGAGAGAGAGAGAGAGAGAGAGAGAGAGAGACAGAGAGAGAGAGAGAGAGAGAGTGAGAGAGAGAGAGAGAGAGAGAGAGAGAGAGAGAGAGAGAGAGAGAGAGAGAGAGAGAGAGAGTGAGAGAGAGAGAGAGAGAGAACTTTATTTTCAGTCCCAAGTCTTACAAGATAAAAACCTATTTTCTAATACTGAGAAGCCAGGTGGCTCCTAGTGAACCGGAGTGTTGGCCGTGGTTACCTGCTGGACACTTGGGCAGAGAGCACAACTCCCAGGACACCTCAACCCCTCTGTAGACATAACACCAAGGGCTGCTGTCACTGTCTGGGTTCCTGGAGAGGGGAGGGTGGGGAGGAGAAGAGAGGGGAGGGTGGGGAGGAGAAGAGAGGGGATGGTGAGAGAGGTGAGGGACGAGCTTAAAGTCACATCAGGACTACAGTTACGCCCAATACTAAACACACTGCGCACGGAAGGTCAACTTCAGCCTGGGTATATTACCTGCAGAAGTTGTGGTTCCCCAGACCCAGGCTGTCAGCGTCGGGCCTCCTGGCGGTGAATTTCTTCCCCCTCAGAGAGGTGGAGTTCCAATTGATACACTCCGAGCCGCTGCGACTTATCCTCCAGGTACCACGGTAACCCCCACCCTGGCCCACCACACACTTCTCACTGGTGCCTACGGAAGCAGTGGGGGGGGGGGCAGGGAGAGAGAGAGAGAGAGAGAGGAGAGGAGGAGAGAAAGAAAGACAAGAGGGGAAGGGAGAAAGAGAGGGAAGACACGGAGAGAAAGAGAGGAGAGTTCGGTTCAAATGATAAGTCGATATTGATATCAACACAGTCCAGTATGTGTGTATGTTTGTACATATTGCGTTGTGCGCTGCGCGAGTGAAATGTCCATTCGCGCCGTTACGCATATGACCTTTGGAAAGTGGCATCAGATCAAGTGAATGACGGTCGCTATGGCAGCCGCCATGTGTATCTGAGGTTACCATGGCTGACGCCCTTCCTCCAATCTCTAACGCCCTCCAGCTGTGCGGCCCTACGTCCTGGTGACTAAGAGCTCCACAGCTAACACGACTGCGTTTGATGGTACCGCATGTACGCAATCATCCATATGTGTCAGGGTGTTTAGGATTGTTTAGGAGAGAGTACAAGCGTTGGAGCAATTGAGGGAGGGAGAGAAAGCAAGAGGGAGAGAGAGAGAGAGTCGCCAAGAAGGAGAGAGACAGACAGAGAGAGAGAAGTATCCAAATCAAAACAAGAGAAAAAGAGTTTAGCGAGAGAGAGAGAGAGAGAGAGAGAGAGAGAGAGAGAGAGAGAGAGAGAGAGAGAGAGAGAGAGAGAGAGAGAGCAAGCGAGAGTGAGAGATGTGGTTTTGATTATGATAATCATAGCTGCCGTCACATGATAGGGCTGGCCTCTTGGCAGTGAAGCCAGTCCATAGTGAGCGTGAGTGTTCTGGGGATGAGCCGATGTTCGTGTCGAGGTCAAAAGTTTCACACCCTGACGTAGCAGTGTTGGCTGAACAGTGACAGGGTTGGATGTAGCAGGGTTGGATGAACAGTACCAGGGTTGGATGTAGCAGGGTTGGATGAACAGTAACAGGGTTGGACGTAGCAGGGTTGGATGAACAGTGACAGGGTTGGATGTAGCAGGGTTGGATGAACAGTACCAGGGTTGGATGTAGCAGGGTTGGATGAACAGTAACAGGGTTGGACGTAGCAGGGTTGGATGAACAGTGACAGGGTTGGACGTAGCAGGGTTGGATGAACAGTAACAGGGTTGGACGTAGCAGGGTTGGATGAACAGTGACAGGGTTGGACGTAGCAGGGTTGGATGAACAGTAACAGGGTTGGACGTAGCAGGGTTGGATGAACAGTGACAGGGTTGGATGTAGCAGGGTTGGATGGAGAAGGGTCTTACCGATCTCACACTGGGAGCCCATGAAGCCTGGAGGACACTGGCACAGGTAGTCTGAGGAGTACACCGCCTCCTTACAGGTACCTCCGTTATAGCAGCGAGACACATAGCAACCTGGGGGAGGGGGGAGAGAGAGGGAAAGAGAGAGAGAGAGAGAGAGAGAGAGAGAGAGAGAGAGAGAGAGAGAGACAGAGAGAGAGAGGGAGATGTTGAAATGATTAAACATTATGGGGGTGTCCTAGAGATTCAGTGGTAGTAACCATCCCCAAAACTAGGGCAGGCGATACCAGACCAGGGCAGATTAGACCAGACCAGACTGAACTCTGTCCATCACAATGAAACAGGTAGTGAGGAGAGGTGGAGGAGGGGAGGAGTGGAGACAAGGGTGAGGGTTTGGGAAAGGGAAAACAAAGAGGCCGACACGGCAGCCATTCCATTAAGCGTGTGAGTGTGTGAGTGTGTGTCTGTGATTGATGTGTGTGTGTGAGGGCGAGGGGGTGTGTGCGTATATACGTGTGTGTCCACTCACTGATGACGGGCACAAAGTGACAGCGCTCTCGTCCTCGTGTGGAACAACGACAATACTCGGCACGCTGTCCGCTCCACCTCATCCACGACTCGCCGTAGTTACGGACCGCTGCCGTCTCCCCATCCACACACCTCGCTAAGAGGATGCACACGCACGCACGCACACGGAGGGGGAGACAGAAACAACATGAAGACGAGGACACACACACACGTTCAAATGGAGAAACATACGAACACGCGTCGTCACTAGGGATCGAACAACAATGATTGATGACAACAAGAGAGGGGGGGTGGGGGGGAGTGGAGAGGGAAATGGGTTTGTGAGGGGGAGTGACACGTAACGGCACACAGGAGACAGGGAAACCGTGCGGTCTCACCTCTGTAATATCGAGTCCCCCTCTTGCTGCGTCTGAGCTCAACCTGCCACATGGAGAGGGAGGAGAGGAGGAGAGCCGAGGAGGAGAGATGAGGAGAGGAGGAGAGATGAGAAGAGGAGGATATGTCAGGGAACAGGACCACCTCACTAAGGTACATTTAGTCATTTAGCAGACGCTCTTATCCAGAGCGATTTACAGTAAGTACAGGGACATTCCCCAGAGGCAAGTAGGGTGAAGTGCCTTGCCCAAGGACACAACGTCAGTTTGCATGACCGGGAATCGAACTGGCAACCTTCGGATTACTAGCCCGATTCCCTCACCGCTCAGCCAACAGACTCCCCAGGTAACACACACTCACAGTAGCTGGAAGTGGAGTTGCATGGAAGAGTTTCCAGTTTTTACCGAACACAGACAGACAGACAGGAAGCAGGATGGAGGTACTGTGCTGTTACTGCAGTAGCGGTCTGTGAGAGTAACGCTGAGCATTACTTGTGGTGTGAGGCGGCTGCAGTACCTACCTCGTCCGTTAGGGCGCAGCAGAGAGCTGACAGGAAGATGAAGAGTCCCAATGTTCGGTACATGGCTGGAGATGCGCAGACTTCCTGTAACACATGAAGAAGAGTCTGTTGACATACAGGTCGTGGATTAAGAATTCACTCATCAGATCAAGCTAATGGTGACGGTGCCTAACACACTGCAGACTACAATCACGTGTCATTCAGCAGACGTTCTTATCCACAGCAACACAACATGGGGGATTAGAACCTGCGTCCTCTTGGGCCGCAGTCAAAAGCTCTACCACTAAGCTATGCGTCACATATATACAGCTTTGCCTATTAAGAACCCACTGGAGTGTGAGGAAGGCTAACCAGGAAATGAACAATGGTCTCCCATGTCAACACAGACCAGCTCTGTGTTATTCACGCTTGGCTTGGCTTTCCAACACGACAGAGGGCGACTCCCTTCCTTCAACCCTCTCCCCTGCCTCCCATGCCTTCCCTCCACCTAGCCAGGGAGGAAGACGGTGAGGCACTGGGAGCATGTGTTTGGGAAATGGGAGGTCACTTTCAAGTCCCTTTGAGTTGTGGCGATTTCCTGTTGGCATACAGGAAGTTGTAGCCGCGTTTTTTGTTATTATCAGATAAGGGTCTGCCGAGTCGTGTTGATGTTGGCGGGCGGCTTGTGTTGACGCGGTAACAGTCCAGCTGTGTTCCTTGTGTAACTGAGACTCTCCTCTCGTCTCCTCTGAGAAGCCTTCGTCCGTCTACTTGATAAGAGACGAAAGGAGAAAATGCCATTCTTGCCTCATCCATCGCAAAGCTTCGGTTTGAAAACGACACTGATCCTGGTTTGATATTCTGTCTGTACTCTGTCATGGGTAGCAGGGGTGTGTCCTCCTGCGCCCCCCCCCCCCTCCTCCACTTCTTTTATCTGTGTGGTCATCTTATTTCTCATCCTATCTTGGCTGTTTACCCCCCCCCCCCCCCCCCCCCATCCTGAGGTAAACAGGATGATGGCCCTCAACATCCAACCTCCCTCCCTGAGTCCAATCAGGACACAGCTGACGACCACACAATGCGGAGACACACACGCACACACTCTCTAGGAACACACACAACACACACACACACAAATGCACACTCTGGACACGAGTGAAAAGGGGACCGTTTGGTGGCGGGAGCCTTGGTGGACGTTCCACCGCTCTGTGTTGTTGCAGCTCCCACCTCCAGATGACGTTCCACTGAAGAAGGAGCTGAGCAGATGTCGGAAGACCAGAATGACTCATGACAATTAAAAGAGAGAGAGAGAGAGAGAGAGAGAGAGAGAGAGAGAGAGAGAGAGAGAGAGAGAGAGAGAGAGAGAGAGAGAGAGAGAATGGAGGGGGAAATGAGAAAAGTGTAGGGAAAAACGCCGCGTGGCTTACTGTCTACAAGTTTGGGTTCTGACCCCCTGCCCACCAAACACACACACACACACACACACACATACGTCCAAACCACCCAGGGCAGAGGCAGAGCAGAGCTCCAGGGTGCTTCGCCGTGTCCTGTGAGTAAGACTGAGTCAGCCTGGGAAACCAACCACGGGTGAGAGTGCGGTAGGAGGGAAGACGGATGAGAAATAAACACAGAAAGAGAAAGAGAGAAAGAGAAAAAGAGAAAGGTTTCAGAGACAATGTAAGTGATTCTGGGAGTGCATGCACACGCGCGCACACTGACACACAGCCACACACACCCACGGCACAACGCCCACGCACAGACACACGCCCACGCACACAGCCGTCGGCAGTTGAGTGACTCAATGCGTGTGTGTGACTGGACCTGCAGACAACAGCACTAGTGTTAGGGATATCTGAATGAGGTAAAACTGCTTCGCTGGCAACCGCACAAAGACACACAAGCACACGCTCAGCATTACACACAACACACACACACACACACACACACACACACAACCACACACACATGCACACACCAACAGGAATGTAGAGCTAATAATCTCACAAGACACAAAGAACTGTTCATGGTTCCTGGAACAAAGACTTTCTACTTGCTTTGACAGACTAGTACTAGTTTTTGCATTGTTCTACTTTATGCTCTCTGTCTGGCTTTCTCTGTTTCCTTTGAGAAGCCCCCCCTCACCCCTGCCCCCCCGCCCCCCATTCCCCTCGCCCCCTGTCAGACCACTACATATGTTTCCTGATAAACCAGCTAGTCAGTGTGAGTTCTACAGTGTGTCCTCCATGTTTCTCTCTCTCTCACACACACACAAACTCCAGGGTCTGTCAAACAGCTGGTCTCAGGCACCAACTGTTCTCCATGCATTGTAAACACATGCACAGTCACCCACGCAAACATGCTGACCAACTGTAAAACAGTCAAAAAGCTTATCAGATGTAAGTACAGTTCTTGAAAAAAGCCTGTCTTTAAGTTTTCCAGTAAAGATGAGAGTGAAACTAATGTCCAATCTTAGGATTAGCATGGCACTTGTCTGTTCCACCCTGCTAATTAGTGGTTTGGTCTTGGCTGTGTGGACTTGAAACACTCGAGACTAAACCTTCCCACAAGCCTCTCTGGGTCTCAGTTCTGAGAGCTATAGCAGTTTTCTCCTGCTAGACTATGAGTCAGAATCGACCTTGTATGGCTAGTTGACATTCACATGACACCCCCTTGAATAAAGACACATACATTCAGTCTCTCACTGACCCAACAACCCAGTCTGTGGTGGGAAGATGGGTAGAGCCCCCACCGATGACGAAGCTTTCTGTCCCGCTCTCTACCACAGCCACCACAGAAGAACAAAATATGTCCCGCTCTCTATGACAGCTACCACAGAAGAAGAAAATATTTGTCCCGCTCTCTACCACAACCACCACAGAAGAAGAAAATCTTGGTCCCCGCTCTCTATCACAGCCACCAACGACAAGCCAAGAATTGGGATCAGCATGACATGCCGTAGAACCACAGGATCTGGGATGGGATCTAGGTCAATTTCTTTTTTTCATTTAGCAGACACATCTTCTCCTTCAGTGGTGTGTTGATGAACTCCATTGGTGGGACTGAATACTGCCACTCCCCCCATCGCATGCATGCACACATATACACACACAAACACTCTCTCACACATACACATATATATACACACACACGCACACACAAACACACGCACTCACATTCATATAGTACACGCACGCAATCTCACACACACACTAACACACACTTCTACACACACATACACAAGTTTTCTCTCTCTCACACACACACACACAGATTGGTCTGGCTCCACAGCCTTCCCAGAAAACAGAGAGGGTCTGTGGCCCCAAGCCTCGCTCTCTGACCTGCAGCTGCAGAGAGGCTCCAAACAGAAGGAGAGGGGGGGGGGGGGGGGGGGGAGAGTCGAAATCAACAACGAAGAGATGAAAGAGGAGGAGAGAAAGGGAGAGAGCGCACAGAAGAGAGAGCGTAAAGCAGATACCTTGCGGAGAGAGGTGAAAGGAAGGCAGGCGATGAGAGAGCAGAGCCCCACAGGTCAGCAGCGACGTGGTGAGTAGTCAGGGCTTTGATTGGAGAACGGTTGAGTCATCCAATATCATAGGACTACACAGGAGAAGGACTGGAAGACAGATTAAGGCTGGCATAGCAGTGCTGGGCTGGCAGTGTGTTACAACAGTGTCACAACAGCAGTACAACAGTGCTAGAGCAGCGTTAAAGCAGTGTTGTAGGAGGGTTACAGCACAGTTTAAACAGTGTTGCAGTAGTGTTATTTAAGTTAGGACCAGACAAGCCAGGAGTCATACTGCTGGGTACTAAAGCACTGAAGGGGCCCCTGAACTAGCAAACAATGACAGCTCTACGCTACCCCTGACTGACCACAAACGCTCACACACACACACACAGACAATGGATACAGATAATGAACTCAGTGACCCATTCCACACCCTCAGCAACATGATATTGCCATTTTCTGAAGACAAACACAGACCCCCCCCCCCCCCCCCCCCCCCCCCCGTACATTAATATCTGTGACTAAAAAGTTATCTAAGAACACTGGCTACTTAAAATTCCTGACTGACTGTTGCGAAGACTCCGAATGTGATCTCATTCCAGACTGAATATTAGCTAGATAATATAGGACTGCTGGACCGTGACACAGTGGTAGAGAATGTTAGAATGAAGGATTGTGCAGAGAAGGGAGGGAAAGATAAGTAGACGACTGAAAGAGTGAGTAAGATGTAAGCTACTTGGTGAATTCCTCCTGCTTCTTCCACCTGGGGTATCACGTCTCTCCCACATAAAGACCTTACTGTAGCCTACCGTAGATCGTCTCGCGCCTAGTCAGAAGGCTGTGCATGTACAGATTTTTGCAGTATTAAAGACATTCTTTTACACAACTACACACCTGATGCGTATTGAAAGCTATAACCTACAGCAGCTATACCTCAATATTTTTTGGGGGAAAAAACACTTCGATATTGCAGTGTAGCCTATACGGCAACGAAACCCCCCGTTTAAAATTCCGCGTCTTACCAAGTATTGTGTGTGCACCGGCTTGCTTCTTCTCCGTATCTCACACGTTAGAAAGCGTCCTTGGTGTTCTTGGAGTATAATGTTCTCGATGCCAGCCTTCTCGTCGTTTTTATCCAGTGTGTGAGGAAGAGGGAGGGCGTTTGGCAATGAGCAATAGGAGACGGGAGGGCTCACAGGATGATGATGCTGCGTGGGCGGTTTCGGGACTGTCCCTACTCCTGCTGGCAGGTATCCGGACAAAATTGTCCAATGTTATTTTGAGTTCATTTTGAGGTTTCCAGATAATTTGGGGGTTACCAGATAATTTTGAGGTTCATGCATTAGTCGCTATAATTTAAGACACGTTGACGTGATATTGAATGATCCGAGTTTGTACTGAATCACAAAAGACTACCCTAGCTATGTTTTTGGGCTTGATGTGTCGACACCTTTTCACATGCAGCATCAGTACATTGTGTATAACCGCAAAATGTCTATAACAAGTGGTTGCTTAACTGGTAGGACTGTTATAGTGTCCCACAGAACCGCAAAGCTAGGGATGTTTCATAATGTAAAACTGATTAGGCAAGTTACCAAACAACACTTTGACATCCGACTTCCGCTTCAATATACATCCTATAGGCCTAAAGCGGAGGACAGCAGAGACTTGATGAAGTGGTTGGCTCCAGGGTCGATCCTATAGGACTTTAGAACCCTTCTACCAAACCCTTCCCTTTCCTCAGGAAGTCTAGTTAGCCAGTAGAATGGCACCAGGTTCTATTAGAACGCTAAGCCATTCTAATTCAACTGTTGGGTTGTAATTCAGTGGTTTGGGAGGGTGGGGGACCATGTTGACGGCTGACGCCTCGACTCGTCAACGCCAGCTGTGTTGCATTAGTGAGGAGTCCAAGTTTGGATGAGGATATGCTCAAATACACACACAGTTCACCACTCCTGTTGTCGTAGCGGACTGGAAAATGATGATGAAAACGAGAAAGCGTGTGCAAGAGGGAGAGGGTAGCATTGTTAGAAGGGCATTGCTAGAAGTCTTAAACATTGGACTTAAACTATGTGGTATGGGGCCCTTTGGTGTCGAGGAAAAATGGAGTTCTGCTCTTGTCACTGTTAATTTGGGACCAGAGAAAATGAAAACTGCACCATATTAGTCAAGCGTAAACAGGAAGTCCTACTACAAACATTCACTCTCGAGAAGCTAAGTGGCTTGTCACAAACCACGCTCACGTCAAGGAACACGCAAAACACGTTGTCAACATGGCATTTCCCTCAGCAATAAACAGAGTATACTAGCATCATAGAATGAAGGGTTTTCCATTCAGAGGAAATCGTTTGGGTCACATTTGATCTCCCGACACTCCTAATATGTGACTAAATCAAACTGGGTTACTCTAGAACGCATCAGCGGATGTTTACTAAAAACACACTTCATATGACCAGACATGACAGTGCACATGAAACAGTACAGATGTGTGCATTAGTGTGCGTCACACGAGCAATAATAGGGATTCATCCTATAGCCTACTGGTGTTATAATGGGTATTACTCAAGTTCTCAGGTTCAACACCCCCCTCATACGTCGCTTTGGATAAAAGCGTCTGCTAAATCATTAAGTCATGATTATTATCATCCCTTCTGCTTAGATACTGTTATATACAGATACATTTTCTACTTTTTATATTTAAAACTCGTATATGTTTACCGTATGCGCCTTCCTGCCATAGTAAATTCTTTGGCTAATAAAGCTGATTCTGATTCTCCCCTCTCAGACATTGAGGTGACTGGCTTGGTGTCTGGCTTGGTGACTGGCTTGTCTAGAATGACATGCTGGACATCACAAATGGTTCCAGCTCAGGTGTTCTTCCCAGCAGTGTGGAACCTGGGGTGGGGACAGGTGGTCAGCCTGGTCCCCTTTCCTCCTGACCAGCTTCTGGCTAGGGCCATAGGCCTATTTTGGGAAATGCAAACGCTTTTCTTAAACTTGTTCTTGAGAAAGCTGTGGTGACTGATACAGTAGTGTCCTGATTCTGTGTGTGACTTACCCCCCCCCCCCCTCCTTCACCCCCCTCCCAACATGGACCCCTGTGCGCTGGTATTACTCACACACACACAGAAACACTCACACACACTCACACATACAGAGAAACACACCCACACCTAACCCTAACCGTAACCCACGCACACATTCTGATGAAATCCAATCATAACATCAGTGACGTCCACTGTTGAACTCAGACCTGCTTTGCTAACCCTGCTGAGTGGGGGTGCAGCGATGCTGTGATAGATAGGCCGCTCTCCACATCCTTATTATTATTACAACATTGTATTTCAGCACACTATGAAACTATAACATTTTTTGAAAAAAAATGAAGAATAGCTGGAAATCTGGGCTCTCTCTGCGAAACTGGACCTATGGCTAGGGCCATAGGCCTATTTTGGGACATACAAACGCTTTTATTAAACTTGTTCTTGAGAAAGCTGTGATGACTGATACAGTAGTGTGCTGATTCTTGTAAGTATGTGTGGCTTAAACAGGATGGGGTCAAGAGTTTCATCATCTCTGCATGATCCAATCCAGTGCGGCAACTAATGCACCAGCAAGCAGACAGATCGTTAGTTGATCAATCTCATCTGCGCTCCAATTACAGCAACTTGTGTGAAAGACTTTATGGATGAAAAACTCAGAACGACCACAAGGTGTTTATAAACAATGAATTAGACTACCGTCCCAAGAAAACCTCTTGAATCAAGCTTGTTTGGTAAAGTGCAAGAAACATTTACAGTAACGGGGTTTAGAGATCAAGGTCTAAGAGCCCAGCTGTAGCCTCCCTCGGTGACCAATCGGGGTTGAGCACTACGATTCCAGGAATTAAATACAGTCATACACGGTAAATCAGAAAACTGTTGAGGTTCACTTGATAGCGAAGCCTGCTGTTCACCATAGATCTTTTTTATTAGAATTTTCTACACAGTTGTCTTCAAAGAAGTTATTCACATGCAACTGGGTTCTCTCGTCTCAATTGGCCAACGCATCGCAGAGGCGGACTGATGGCTTATGGACTGAACTGCTTGTAGGTTCAGAGGAAACATGAGAATCAGGAAGTGTTTTTTCGCCAGTTACAGTAGGCCTACATGGTCCTCGAAAATGAAACAAAGAAAGTCGTATTTATGGACATCGATCAATTGCCTTTTAAACGAGTTTAAGTTGTCTGGCTTCACAAAGTAAAAGTTTGTGTTAACTTGTGACGGCCAAAGTACCAAGGTAAGACTTTCCCACTGTACGAAAGGTGTGTTGTAAGCGGGCAGTTGTGTTATGGCAGAGGATTTAAGGTCACATTCCAAAGCGATTAGAGACAACATGAGCCGGTTTTTATTATTTCTTAATATAGCCTCATAGTTTTCGAATGATCTTAAAAGTTTGCATATATTGGTTTAGTCCGACTGAGGCCTGACAGAGTAGAAAACAACATTGACAGTGTATTTTGTTGTGCTAAAATGTCAGCTATTTTGTATCTGGTCACGCAAACGTAAACATACCCACACATATCATGTAGCCCACATTCCTTACTAGCATATTACACGGTTGTTTAAAAACAAAAACAAAAAAAACATAGCCTACATGCTAAATATTGCAGCTTTTACCTGTGAAGCATACCTTTTACAAGGTGTTTTGTATTGACGTGAAGGTCCTGTGCTCGAGTATTGATGTGATTGGTATGTGACAAGCTAACATACCAAAAGCTATTAAGTCGCTAATGACTGGGGAAGATAGCAGCACCAGTGGACAGTAAGACCTGGGAACGATCCATCAAGGTTTGGACCAGGAGAGGTTTTGGACAAGGTTTTGGACTGTGAAAGAACCATGAACCGAGTGCAGCAGATCCAGACCTGCGGTCCATGGGAGCTGAAGGAATGCCTGGGGAATGGAGGATTTGGAAACGTGACGTTATGGGTGAACAAGGTAAACAGTTTAGATGAATCTAGAATGCGTCTTTACTTTGCTTCTCTTTCAGGCCTCCTCCTCCACAGGTCAATCTCGCAATCAGTCTTTTTCAGTCTCTCTCTTTCATTCTCTTTTTTTCAGTCTTTTTTTCTCTCTTTTTCTCTCTCTTTCTCGACCCCCCCCCCTCCCTCTCTATGAGGTATATTATAACTCTTTCTTCTGAGGCACAAAGAGGTTGGTTCATCCTCAGGTGATGTCATCCGGGCTGTTGAAAGGAATAGAATGTTCTACTGCCTCTCCTCTCCATTAGCCTGTTCAAATGGGCTAGGGAAGTTGAACGAAACGATACCCAAGTAACACAACCACCGCCTGTGTGCCACTACGAGGTTGTGTGAGATGACCCAGGCTTGTGTTCCGCTTGGTGGGAACCCTCACCCCAGTGCTCCATGGGAGTCACAGCTCAGGGTAGGGGAAGAAGACTCCATGAGCTTCCTTCCTCCTTCTCTGCATCTCTTATTCTCTTTATTCCCCTCCATTTTGTATTTATATTTACGCCCCACTCCCACGCTTCTCTCTCTCTCTGTCACTTTGTCTCTCCTTCGCTCGCTCTCTCGGCGGGAAATGTCACACGGGCATCATCATCATCCGGTCACTATAGATAACGTTCAGCCCCACCCACCGCCAGGCGGATTCAGAGGAAGAGGAAGCGATGGGGGAAGTGATGGAAGTGAAATGGGGTTGGAGAGCTGCTGCCACTCCCACCATTGTGATGATTTCACATCCTGTTTCAATGGCACCTTTCTGATTATCAGTGGTGATGATATCTGTTGCTGTGTTTTCCTGGTTTATTGATGATGTCATGTGTAATCGAGAAGGTAAAGTCGTCCTTTGGGTTGAAGGATTGGTGAGGGGGGTGTGGCAGTGTTGGTCATGCACATCGTTTCTCAGAAGTGTACAGGTCACAGATTAATGAGGCAATTGGTGTGACTCAGACCTTAAACCTTTGTGTTTGTGCTTGTGTGTGTACGTGTGTGTGTGTGTGTGTGTAGGACACGGAGGAGCAGATTGCCATCAAGCAATGTCGTCAGGAGCTGAGTGAGAGAAATAGAGAGCGCTGGTGTATGGAGATCCAGATCATGAAAAGGTGAGTGTGTGTGTGAGAGAGAGAGACAGCGTGTGTGTGTACTGTATGTGTTGTATGTATTAGTATGAAAATGTCTGTGAGGGATTGTCAGACTCAGCCACCTTCTCGGTGCCACCTACAGCTTCCTGTCACACAGCTGGTAAAGCCCCTGTCTCTGATTGCTGTCTGGTCCACACCCTAACAGACAGATCCGGCACTGGTCTCTCTCTGGGCCTGACAGGTCTCTCCCTTGTCCTACCCGGTCCTGAGTGGTATGTTTTCTGGTCTTTCTTTGGTCTCTCCCTGGTCTTTCTGGTCCTCCCTGTTTTCTGTCTGGTTTCTCGGTGGTCTCCCTGGTCTCTCCCTGGTCTCTCTGTGTTCTCTTTGGTGTGTCCCTGGTCTCTCCCTGGTCTCTCTGTGTTCTCTTTGGTGTGTCCCTGGTCTCTCTCTGGTCTCTTTCTGGTCCATCCTGGGCCTCCCTGGTCTCCCGAACGTCTCAGCTGGGAGATACATTACCCAGCCATGGTTAGCCGGGCAGAGAGCCCGAGTCTGCCATTTCTGGACCCGTCAACACGTCCTGACGCCTCCTAGCAGGGTGGAAAATTCCATGACAGCTAGAGACATCCTAATGCCCTGTCCCCAAAATCTGTTTCTCGAAATAGCCCCGAATACAAAAGGACACAAATTTAGACCCCACTTGTCATAAAGCCGACCACAACGCGTTTAAAGGACATTCGAGTTTCTCCAGCGTGTGGGTTGGGTCGTTCTGTAAAGGGTAGAGAACCTCGGCTCCATTCCGGAGCCCCTGGTTTGGTTTCATCTAGTGTTGTTGTTGTGGTTTCAGGAGGTTGGGTGTCGAGCCGCTCGGCTTGACAAAGACATGCTAATGTCTTTGTCAAGACACTCACACACACAAAGTGCCATATGCATTTGTGTGTGTGAGAGTGTGTGTGAGAGTGGGCGTGAGGGTGTCTTGCTTTCGGGTCACGGTTTTAACAAGTGTGTTGTTGTCAGACAGACATGGTCTCCACCTCAACCGTGGCCTTCTCCCACACATCGCTAGTGGAAAAGCCACAGGGTCGGACACACGCGCACACGCACCCGCCCCACACACACACACGCCACACACACACTCGCACACACACATGTACAGAAATACACAGCACTTAGTATCGCAGCTCTGCATAGTAGGACAGACTTAGTATTGCAATTGAACATGTAGGTACGCACACACACATGCTGATTCTAATAACACAAACATTCATCTAATTATTATAGGTTTAAGATTTTTAATCAGGCTTATGTTTCCAGTATTGTCTCTATGCTGGTGTTTATAATCAGCGTGTAATCCCACAAAAACACATTCACATATACACACACACACACACAGCCACACTCACGGACACACACTTCCATACTGATGCTGACTGGTTCAGGCAGGTGTTGGTGTTATTTGGTCTTGGTTCTATGAAGGATAACAAGGTAGGTCTGGTCTCCGTGTGTTTAGTGACACTCTGGTTTTTATTGGAGTGTGTTGGAACTGTCTGTGACCATGAAAAACAGGTTGTTACTCTGTTATGCCAGGACAGCGGACAGGAGAGATAGAGAGAGAGAGAGAGAGAGAGAGAGTAGTGAAGAGAAATGGAGAGGGGTAGTATTGTTTTGTCAATAACAGAAAAACAGAATAAAGGGTGGGTAGATGTACGATCGTTTTATGGTGTCTGTCGAGGACTTATATAAATATGTTGTTGATGAGGTATTTCTGAAGTGTGACACTGACAGAGAAATGACAGATGGTTTCTTATAAGGAAAGATCCCTTGTAAAGCTTTCAGTTTGATATTGAATTGTTGGGCTGTAATTATTTAATCATTAAACCGTGCAACTGTTAGATCAGAGAACCACAGAGAACCGTACACACGGGATGATAGTTTGACCGTGCCATGTGTATTAACCACCTCTGCCTTTACTTCTCCCTCCACTCTCTCTCCATCTCTATCCCCTCTCTCCTCTCCATCTCTATCCCCTCTCTCCTCTCTCTCTCTATCCCCTCTCTCCTCTCTCTCTATCCCCTCTCTCCTCTCTCTCTATCCCCTCTCTCCTCCATCTCTATCCCCTCTCTCCTCTCTCTCTATCCCCTCTCTCCTCTCTCTCTATCCCCTCTCTCCTCTCTCTCTATCCCCTCTCTCCTCTCTCTCTATCCCCTCTCTCCTCTCTCTCTATCCCCTCTCTCCTCCATCTCTATCCCCTCTCTCCTCTCTCTCTATCCCCTCTCTCCTCTCTCTCTATCCCCTCTCTCCTTTATCTCCTCTCTCATTTCTCTATATCTATCCTCTCTCTCTCCCCTCTCTCTCTCTATCCCCCCCCCCCTCCAGACTGGACCATGTGAACGTGGTAGCGGCCAGGGAGGTTCCCGAGGGTCTCCAGAGGGCGCTGGGGGTCAACGACCTGCCCCTGCTGTCCATGGAGTACTGCCAGGGGGGGGACCTGCGCAAGGTAGCCGGGACTGCTGTGTGCGGGGTGGTGTGTGTGTGTGTGTGTGTGTGTGTGTGTGAGTGAGGGAGTGTATGTGAAGGAGTGAGACAGAGAGTGAGGGAGTGTGTGTGTGTGAGGGAAGGAGAGAGAGAGAGACAGAGTGAGTGTGTGTGGGGTTCTGGTTGTGTGTGTGTGTGTGAGTGTGAGTGTGTGTGTGTGTGTGTGTGTAATGCTGAGTGTGTGCCTGTGTGCCTGCAGTACCTGAACCTGTTGGAGAACTGCTGTGGAATGCGTGAGGGTTCTGTCCTGATCCTACTTAAGGATATATGTGAGTATTTAATTTTGTATTATGTCTGTGTGTGTGTGTGTGTGTGTGCTGGTGTAGTGGTTATTAGTACTCCTCGTGCGTTGTGTCTGTGTATGCAACAGACGTGGTCTTGCAAGCTCTGTCAGAATTTTCCGGACCGCGTTTGTCCTTCACCGAGTATCGAATACGCCACCTCTGACTTCCCAAGCGTGACCACTACCGGCTACGCCAAAGAAAAGCGATCTATTCATTGACGCGTGTGGCCTGTTTAGATACTTGAGGAGTGAGTTTCACCGATTCACACCGGCTACACTGGCAGTGTGGTTAACTTCCTGGATGGTCACTCACTGTGACTTTCTAGTGACATCATCCATGACCTAAACCATCGCCCCTTAGTCACACATACACAGACACACACACATAGGGTAGGAAGCATGATCCAGCCACAGAGATCACGCCTGATCTCACTGGAGGTCCCTCTATGGAGAGATGCTCTCGAAGTCACCTCAGAACATGGCATATTAACTACCTCTACCTCTCTCTCTCTCTCTCTCTCTCTCTCTCTCTCTCTTTGTCTCTCTCTCCAGCCTCTGCTCTGACCTACCTTCACAAGAGGAGGATCATTCACCGAGACCTGAAGCCTGAGAACATCGTCCTGCAGCAGGGAGAGAAGAGGGTATCTCCTCCTTCCTGCATGTCTCACCTCACCATACCTAGTTTCTCCTGCCTGTCTCACCCCACCATACCTAGTCTCTCCTGCCTGTCTCACCCCACCATACCTAGTATCTCCTGCCTGTCTCACCCCACCATACCTAGTATCTCCTGCCTGTCTGACCTCACCATACCTAGTCTCTCCTGCCTGTCTCACCCCACGATACCTAGTCTCTCCTGCCTGTCTCACCTCACTATACCTAGTCTCTCCTGCCTGTCTCACCCCACCATACCTAGTATCTCCTGCTTGTCTCACCCCACCATACCTAGTCTCTCCTGCCTGTCTCACCTCACCATACCTAGTATCTCCTGCCTGTCTCACCTCAACATACCTAGTATCTCCTGCCTGTCTCACCTCACCATACCTAGTATCTCCTGCCTGTCTCACCCCACGATACCTAGTATCTCCTGCCTGTCTCACCTCACCATACCTAGTCTCTCCTGCCTGTCTCACGTCACCATACCTAGTATCTCCTGCCTGTCTCACTTCAACATACCTAGTATCTCCTGCCTGTCTCACCTCACTATACCTAGTATCTCCTGCCTGTCTCACCTCACCATACCTAGTCTCTCCTGCCTGTCTCACCTCACCATACCTAGTATCTCCTGCCTGTCTCACCTCACCATACCTAGTCTCTCCTGCCTGTCTCACCTCACCATACCTAGTATCTCCTGCCTGTCTCACCTCACCATACCTAGTATCTCCTGCCTGTCTCACCTCACCTCACGTTCCTTCAGCTCTCAGCAGCGTGTCGTTACATAACGGTGGCCAGACATATTAAATAAACCAGAACACCCTGTTCTTGTGTTCTGTATTGTGTACATTGTGCACAATACAGAACACCCTGTATTGTGTTAATCAAAAGGAGATTCACTGTAATAAAAGATGTATTATGAAAGCTCCTTTTTCTCTCTCTCTCTCCCCCTTTCTCTCTGACCCCCCTCTACCTCTACCTCTTTCAGTTGATTAATAAGATCATAGACCTGGGCTATGCCAAGGAACTGGACCAGAACAGCCTATGTATGTCCTTCGTTGGCACACTGCAGTACCTGGTACGTCATGCACACGCGTGTGTCCGTCTGTGGTGTGTGTGTGTGTTGTGTGGTATCTGTTCCGTTTTCGAACCTCGTTTGGTGATTAGTCATAGGTCATAGTGGGTGTGCCCCGATGACTTCTAGTGCCGGGTTTTAAACTGATAAGAGCAGGTCTGTTTCTTTTGCTTAACCCCCCCCCCCCTCCTCCTCCTTCACCCCCCCCCCCCCCCTCCCCCCAGGCTCCAGAGCTCATAGAGAGGCAGAAGTACACGGTGACGGTGGATTACTGGAGCTTTGGGACCGTGGTGTTCGAGTGCATCACAGGGTTCCGCCCCTTCCTGCCAACATGGACCCCCGTGCGCTGGTATTACTCACACACACACACACACACACACAGAAACACTCTCACACACACACACACACAGAAACACTCACACGCAGAAACAGTCACACGCAGAAACACTCACACACACTCACACATACAGAGAAACACCCTCACACCTAACCCTAACCGTAACCCACGCACGCATTCTGATGAAATCCAATCATAACATCAGTGACGTCCTCTGTTGAACTCGGAGCTGCTTTGCTAACCCTGCTGAGTGGGGGTGCAGCGATGCTGTGATAGATAGGCCGCTGTCCACATCCTTATTATTATTATTGCATTGTATTTCCGCACGCTATGAAACTATAACATTTTGTGAGAATAATGAAGAATGCCTGGAAACCTGGGCTCTCTCTGCCAAGCTGGACCTGTGGGGGGAGCCGTCAACACCTCGCTCGCGGTGTGTGTGCGTGCGTGTGTGTGCGTGTGCCTGTGCGCGAGTGTGCATGTGTGTGCTTGTGTGTGTGTATGTGTGTCTGACAGTTTCCACACTGACATCCTCTCCAATTTCTTCACCCGCCCCCACTGCCCCTCCCTCCCCCCCCCCCCCTCCCCCTCCCCCCAGCTATAACAAGCTGAAGCAGAAGCATGATGATGACATCCACATCTATGAAGATCTAGCAGGAGAAGTTCGCTTCTCTTCGCACCTACCCCAGCCCAACAACCTCAACAGGTACACACACACACACCTGCCCCAGCCCAACAACCTCAACAGGTACACACACACACACCTGCCTCAGCCCAACAACCTTATCAGGTACACACACACACCGCTGCCCCAGCCCGATAACAGGTGTGTGTGTGTTCCAGCCTGCTGCTGGAGCGTCTGGAGAAGTGGCTGCAGCTCATGTTGAGGTGGTCCCCCCAGGAGAGGGGCAAGGACCCCCAAGCCACGCCCAGCAACTGCTTCTCTCAGCTGGAGGCCATACTGGAGCTGAAGGTACACACACACACACCACACGTGTACACATACACACGTCTATACACACACCATACGTCTACACTCACACATATAAACACACTCTCCCCTACACTCTCTCCCCCTGCCTCTCTCTCTCCCTTCTCCCTCTCTCTCTCCCTCTCTGTCTCTCTCCAGCTAGTTCATGTGTTGAACATGGTCTCTGCTAAGATGCTCGTCTACTCAGTCTCAGCCAATGAGAGCGTCGCAGACCTACAGCAGCGAATCGCAAGTGACACCAACATCCCTCCAGACAACCAGGAGCTCCTGCTGGAGGCGGGACTAGCCCTGGAGCCTAGCGGGAAGGCTGTGCAGTGTGCCGTGGACTATACTGTAATATACCATCGACACTCTCATACACGCACAAGGTCTGTTTTTAATGCTAGTGGGGCCCAGACTAGTGTTCATATTTGACGTGTGTGTGTGTATCAGGAAGTAGATGGCCGTCGTGCCGACCTGCCCCTGGTCTTCCTGTTTGATCGTTCCTCATGCAGCTACGAGCCTCCATTCAACCCACGCACCCTCCCCGAGAACATACGCTTTGTCCGTGAGTTCCCACACACTCTCACACACTCACTCTTTCAGCCTCCCTCTCCCATTATCCGTTTGTCGGACTTTCAACCCTCCCCCCCCTCTCTCTCTCTCTCTCTCTCTCTCTCTCTCTCTCTCTCTCTCTCATTCTCCCATTCTCCATTTTTCATCTCTCTCTCTCTCTCTCTCTCCCCCTCTCTCTCTCTCTCTCTCTCCGTTCCTCTGTGGCGGTGCCCCGGTAGAGAGGGACCCTAAGCAGGTGCTGTCCTACAGCCCTCAGAGGAGGACGTCAGGGCAGGCCTGGCATTCCATCCGCTCCCTGAAGGAGGACTGGCAGCGGCTGCAGCAGGGCCAGAAGGTGGCCATGTAAGACTCACACACACACACATACGCTCGCCATCACACACACACACATGCGCTCGCTCTCTCTTTCCCACACACCGTCTCCCTGTCACACACACACACTCTTTTCACAGACGGCCGTGTGGGGTGTGCCTCTCTGTTGCAGCATGAGTTTGCTGAGGCACAACTCCTCTCTGTCCAAGCAGAAGATAGAGATGGTGTCCATGCACCAGAGACTGACCGCCAAGCTGGACTTCTTCACCACCAGCCTGCACATCGACATGGACAAGTACCAGGAGCAGAGGACCACAGGCATAGGTACTGGATCCCAGGCATATGTACTGGATCACATGCATATGTACTGGATCCCAGGTATATGTACTGGATCCCAGGCATAGGTACTGGATCCCAGGCATAGATACTGGATCCCAGGCATATGTACTGGATCACAGGCATATGTACTGGATCCCAGGTATATGTACTGGATCCCAGGCATATGCACTGGATCCCAGGCAGATACTGGATCCCAGGCATATGCACTGGATCCCAGGCAGATACTGGATCCCAGGCATAGATACTGGATCCCAGGCATATGTACTGATGTAGGTGGAGGCTGGGGGTGTTGAGGACGATGATAATGATGATGATGATGCTGCTGTCCTCAGCCTCAGAGAAGCTGCTTGCTGTGTGGAGAGACATGGAGCAGACAGCTGTCAGCTGTGGCCAGGTAGGACTGGACACACCCCTCTCTCTCTCTCTCTCTCTGCTCACGTGTGTGTGTGCTTACACACTTCATTCTAAATGTTCTTGATCGGTTTTTAAATGTGTGTGTCTATGCGTGCGCGTGTGTATGCGTCTGTGTGTGTGTCAGGCGGAGAGTGTGAGCAAGCTGGAGGAGGAGATGATGATGCTGCAGACCGACATCGTGGACCTCCAGAGACAGCCCTGGAGGAGTGGAGAGGCTCTGGACACACTGTGAGTGAAACCCACTCCTATTGGCTGAACCCACTCCTCAGGGCAAACACTTCCTGCCCGCCATCCAATCGCCAGTGGCGCACAGCTGTAGGTGGTGAAAGCGGTGATTGTGAGAGGTTGTCGGTCGCGTGTGTGGGTCACGTGACTTGGGGTTGAACCCTGGAGAGGCAGGAAGTGATGTAATGAGCTACGCAGGGACACCTGTGATGAGGACCACCACCACAGACACACCACAGACTATCATAACTGCCTTCTCTTTTGCCTCTCTCTCTCTCTCTCTCTCTCTGTCTCTCTCTCTCTCTCTCTCTCTCTGTCTCTCTCTCAGTGAAGGGAAAGCGATGGAGCTGGTTCGTAAGCTGAGAGAGAAGCCCAAAGGTCAGACTTCACCTCCTCCTTAAAAAAAACAGTTTCCCATTCCATCGACCGTGCCATTGTACTGAGGCCGTCATTTCTTTACCCCCCATCTTTCCTTTGATCGACCTCCCTCCACTTCTCTATCTCTCTCTCCCTCTCTCTCTTCCTCTCTCTGTCCCCCAGACCAGAGAGCCCCTGGGGACAGTCAGGAGGTGGTTCGCCTGGTGGTGCAGGCTGTCCAGTTCTACGAGAAGAAGCTACGAGACTTCTACACGCACCTGAGGTCGGCCCACACTCCACGCTTCTCTGAATAGCTGGGTCCATCCCTGTGTGTGTGTGTGTGCGTGTGTATCCGCGTGCCCTGCGTGTACGCGCACCCCTGTGTGCGCCTGCGTGTAACTATGGACATGTGTATGTAACTGTGTGTGTGTGCAGTAAGACTGTGACGTGCCGGCAGCGAGCGATGGAGATGCTGCCCCGGGTGGAGGGCGTGGTGCAGAGCATGGTGGAGAGCGAGCAGGTCCTCATGAACCTGCAGGAGAAACGGCAGAGGGAGCTCTGGAACCTTCTCAAGGTGGCCTGTGTGAGTGGACGCTGGAACACACACACACACACACACAGCAGTCCGTATGCACAGACACACACACCCACGGACGTACGTACGCGCGCACATGCCCACGCGCGTACAGACACGCACGCCTGCTCGCAGACACATACACACGCTCGCGCGCGCACACACACACACACAGACACACATCAGCAGGCTGAGGAAGAGCATGTTAATATAATCCGGACCCTTCTCTCCGTCCTGCAGAGTAAGGTGCGCAGCCCTGTCAGTGGCAGTCCAGATGGGGCACTCAACCACTCCTCGGTACCCCCTCTACTGAGCCCCAGACACAGCCTACAGCAGCTGTGAGTACACACATACAGAAACACACACGCAGGTGGAGTTGAGAATGGACGTAGCTGCGTGGACGTAGCTGCGTGGATGACGCGCGTCAATGTTTCAGGGACGAGTCCCTGATGGAGGAGAGCAGGACGTTTGAGAGCAGACTCCAGAGCCTGCTCAGAGAGACCACTCAGGAGGCCGAGAACGACATGCAGGTACACACACACACAACCTAACACACACACACAACCTAACACCTACACACACACACACAACCTAAACCCCTACACACACACAACCTAACCCCTACACACACACAACCTAACACCTACACACACACACACAACCTAACCCCTACACACACACAACCTAACACCTACACACACACACACAACCTAACACCTACACACACAACCTAACACCTACACACACACAACCTAACCCCTACACACACACAACCTAACACCTACACACACAACCTAACCCCTACACACACACAACCTAACACCTACACACACAACCTAACACCTACACACACACACAACCTAACACCTACACACACAACCTAACACCTACACACACACACAACCTAACCCCTACACACACACAACCTAACACCTACACACACAACCTAACACCTACACACACACACACACAACCTAACACCTGACGTGGTCCTCACAAAATCCCTCAAATATAACCTCCCTCTCTCTCCCTGTCTCCCTCTTTTTCTCTCCCGCTCTCTCTCTTCCTGTCTCTCTCTCCCCCTCCCTCTTCCTGTCTCTCCCCCTCTCTCCGCTAGAAGCTCAGAGACTGGTCCTGGCTGAGTGGAGAGCAGGATCTCTCCAGCGACCTCTCCTGAGTCCACTGCCGTGTCAGTCTGCCAGGACGTGTCAACCAGAGTCCCGCACAGCTCCTGTTTTTGTAAACCACCTGCACCCCGCAGTGCTTCAACCTGCACCCACCCTGCCCTCTAGTGGTCAGGACGAGCATCATCAGGATTGTGGATGGCTGCATGTTCTAACTTTTGGGACACATCATAGCGTGAAAAAACATTTAAGAGTTAATTTCATTCTTTCTCCGTCTGTTTCAACGTTTCTGGAAACATTTTTACATGACATTTTGACAAGTGCCTTGGTTTTTCCAGGAGAAAATGTTGTAAATAACAGTGTTATTGTTTTAGTATTGTGTGTGTGCATAGTGTGTGGACCGGCAAGACAGTATAATTTTCTTACAGCCCTGAGAATCTTTGTTTTTTTTTTACCAAAATGTCTTTATTATGAATACAATTTTACTAACTGATGTATTGGTGTTGAGAAAAAATGATCCCTGTCAGTTTGAAATTGGAAACTTTGTGTTAAAACTGATTAAAAAAGAATATGCATACACAAAACCGTTTCACATTCTTTATTCCATGAATTCCTTAAAAGTCAGTTTGAGGTTTAAACTATCCGTAACCTTCCTCATTTCAAGCACAGCACAGACACGAAATGAAACGAAAACGATCGACTGGATAGATAAGATGAAACAGAGGAACAATCAACTGCTACAAGCCCCTCCCACAATGCATAACCATGGAAACCGACTCACGATGGAGATGTTTGAGGGTCACAAATTTCAACCAATCGATGAGTTACTACTAAGCACTCTGGATTTGCCATCCACTCGTATTGCAGTTTACTAAAATCAGTTAAACAGATAATAAATACCCTCTCTGTACGTAGTCTGGAACTCCTGTTCTGGAGAACATATTTCTACGACGTTTGACAACATTACTGTTCTGATGTGCTTCCACAGCAGCTACAACAAACACAGCAAAAATCAAAAGCCTACTATTAATCTCTGTAGTGTTGAAGAATCAAACGATTATATAACACATGATCTCAGGCAAAGATGAAATGATCTCAACAGATTTGTACTAGAAGAGTGCTTCAGCCTTTCTCCCACAACATGTATTTGAACCATGGACCAAGTCGTTGTCACGACACCTGGCTCCGTCTCACCTCGCGCCCTACTCCCAACCTGGTGTTGCCTGGCGACCCTTCCTGAATTGGAATTCCGAGACACTCTCTCGTTCACTCCCAAGAGAGCGCAGACGGTGGGCGGAGCCACTCGAGGAGGGGTTGCCAGGTAACGTCCAAATCGGGGGAAATCGGTTCTCCGTCTGAGGTGAGGAGCCCTGCAGGTTTCGCTCTGCCTCGTTGTCGAGGTACGTTTTGTTTTTAAATGCGCTTGATTGTTTGTTTACAAAGGGGCGTTGCTACGGAGAGAGCACAGAGATCTTGCTGTACATCATATGGAACCCAGACAAAAAATAACAACTCGGGTAGCTGACAGTCCGTCTGTTTATTACAGTACTGCAGGTTGGTGACGTGGAGGGTGCCCGGGGGGGGGGGGGGGGTGAGGGGGGTTAAGGCCAAAAAACGGGGTGGTGAACGTGTTTCTGTGCGCACAGAGGGGACATGTGACAAGGTGTGACAAGGGGACTTTGAGGTTTTGTCGGAACCAGGCTCTATTCTTTCTTCTCTTCCTCCTCCTCATCCTCCTCCTCGTGCCTTCGTCCTTATGCCTCCAGCTCGAAGCCCATGCCCACCTTGTGTCCGCCGGCATTGAAGTTCTTCCCGTCGATCAGAGCTGAGAGGGTGAGCTTCACTCCTACGGAGACCCAGGAAGAGGGAGGAGGGAGAGAAAGAGACAGGAAAGCGAGAGAGAGAGAGAGAGAGAGAGAGAGAGAGAGAGAGAGAGAGATAGAGAGGAGGGAAAAAGAGACAATAGATTGTAGGTGTGTTATGTTGGTATATTTGTAGGTGGGTAGGTGTGTTATGTTTGTAGGTTGACAGGTGTGGTACGTTTGTATGCTGGTGTGTTGCAGGTAGGTGTGGCCCTGTCAGTTACCTGGCCGCAGGCTCTGTGTGTATCCAACTCCAATCAGGCTGGCATTGTTCACTTTGGCCTGAAGAGGGAGACAAAGAGAGATTAGCAGTCATGCCATGTGGCGGCAGATGAAACAGCCAACCAAGAGTGGACTTTAACTGCTAAAGGGACTGGAGAGAGGGCGGGAAGGAGATATAGCCAGATAAAGAGACATAGAGAGAGAGAGAGACAGAGAGAGAGACACACACACAGAAAGACACAGAGAAAGACACAAAGAAGCTGGTGTCTCTTGAGATACTGACAAAGAGAGAGGAAGGGGGGTATCTCTATCCTTCACGGGTCCCTCCCCCCTGTCTCTGCTCAGACTCACAGACAGCGAAGCGTCCTTGTCCAGCTGGTACTTGGCCGCGATGCCGAAGCTGGTGTTGTTGCTGCCCGCCGTCCAGGCCAGGTTCACCCCCGTCTCCAGCTGCTCGTTCACCTTCTGGTAGATGGAGCCGCCAAACTCGGTTCCGTCGTTACTGAAACACAGAGACGCAGAGCCCGGGGGGGTGAGAGGCCTGGGCTCCACAGTCACCCCACTGCCCAGCGGTCGAGCCCAAATGTCTCGACGGCGGTAAGGACGTTTCTTCCGACATCCTCTTTTCAGGAATAAAGATCGTCTGTGGTGTCGTCCATGCCGATGACTACATGTAATAATAATGGTACTTATTCAACAGACAATTTCATCTAAATTAGGGGGGATTTGAACCCTCAATCTCTTGATCTTAATCTGCAGTCAAACGTTTTAACCACTGAGCTACTGAGCGGAGTCAGGTGGCTGAGCAGTTAGGGAATCGGGCTAGTAATCAGAAGGTTGCCGTTGCCAAATGATGTTGTGTCCTTGGGCAAGGCACTTCACCCTACTTGCCTCGGGGGGAATGTCCCTGTACTCGCTCTGGATAAGAGCGTCTGCTAAATGACTAAATTTAAATGTAATGTAAATGTAGCTACACCCATCACCCACGGATACATCGAGTCCTTGCTCGTTTCGCTAAATGTTCAGATGTTTCGTGCGAAAGCGACCTGACGCCGTGAGTCCACTCACACGTTGGTGTGGAGCTGGAAGTCTCCGGCCTTGTAACCCAGAGCGAAGTTGTTCTTGGCCAGTTTGGACTTGGCGGTGTCGAAGGCCATCTGGTAGCCGGCCAGCCAGCCCTCGTAGCCAAGCACAGCGGCGGCGTGGACGGTGGGGCCCGCCATGTCGAAATCCAGATCGCAGCCCATGTTGATGAAGTCCCGCTTGTAGGCGGTCTTCAGCTTGGCACTCTTCTTCCTGCGAAGGGGGGACGGAGGGATGTGAAGATGGAGGGAGGGAGGGGAGGAAAGAACGAATGTTTGGCTGTGAGGGTCCGTCCTTCGACACGAGCTCCACAAACACACTAAGCAGCCTATCTGGGTGTGTGTCTGCTTGTCTGTCAGTCGATGTCTCGCTAATGCCGTCTGTACACAGGATGTAGTCAGAGAGACAGCTCACCCAGTGTTGGGCACGAAGGAGGTGTCCAGGGCCACCTTCAAACCTTTGGCCAGCTGGAGAGACAGAGAGAGGGAAGGAGAAAGAGAGTGAGTGAGTGTAAGCGGTGACGGTGGGTGGCAGATAAATAATTGACTTTCTATTCACTCCTATACTAGGCAGGCGGCCATCTTGGTTTCCAGAAGGGTTGGGTGCTCTGGGGGGTGCTCACCTGGTCTTCCACAGTGATCTCGGTGGTCAGGGTGTTGTCTGTGTTCCACTTCTGGTTGAAGCTCAGGCCCAGATCGCTGACCTTGTACTTGGTCTCCAGGTGGCCTCCGGCCTTCCCTGTGTCAGTGTTGCTGGTGCCAGAGGTGGCAAACTCCTGAAAGAGGGAGAGGAGGAGGGAGGGAGGGGATGTGGAGAGGGAGGGAGGGATGTGGAGAGGGAGGGAGAGGGATGTGGAGAGGGAGGGAGGGATGTGGAGAGGGAGGGAGGGATGTGGAGAGGGAGGGAGAGGGATGTGGAGAGGGAGGGAGAGGGATGTGGAGAGGGAGGGAAAGGATGTTAGTGAGGATTACCAGACGTACTGTCGAGAAAGCACTGCAGGAGACGTCAAACCCAGGACATCGACAGGTGACGAGGACACCGACGCGTGTTAAAAGACAGCGGTGTCACCAGAGTGTGACAGGGGTTATGGAGAGGTGAGAGTGGAGGGGAGGTAATGGCATTATGGCTTTAGGAGAAGAGGGATGTAGTCTATCAGCTGGGACGTGGCTGAAAAGTTGAAAACTGGGGAGAAGAGTTCTCACACACACACAGGACAGCTAATCCTGCAACACACACACACACACTCTCTCTTACCATCTGACAATGAAGTCCACAGAGGAAGCAGAAAAAGACAGGAGAGAAAGAGAGGCAGTTAGATAAGAATCGCTCCCTCTCACACACACATCTGAAAAGAAGGATCATTCGTGTGTCAACGTTGATCTGATACATGCTGTGGGGTGATATATGATCCAGTCAGAAGTGAATCATTGGTATGTTCATGTTATTAAAGTATTATCTAGTAAGTCTAGATCTAAACAGCTTGTGGGAACTCTGTAGGCCACTGGTCAGAGGCATGGATGTGCCCTGTTGCCCCTCACACACACACAATGACAGACACACAGACACTCTGATACACACACAGACACACACACACATAGAGCCAGACTGTGAGTCAGCCATTTGGACAACACTGTACAGCCCCGGGGCATGGGGTCTAGACACAAGGCTGACAAACCTAGACGCAAACACACACACACAGTGAGAAATAAACAGTAGATTTGTTTCAACTAGTGAGAAACAATGGAGAGAGAGAGAGACAGAGAGAGAGAGAGAGAGAGAGAGAGGGGGGGGGGTAAGAGGAGAGAGAGAGAGAGAGAGAGAGAGAGAGAGAGAGAGAGAGAGAGAGAGAGAGAGAGAGAGAGAGAGAGAGAGAGAGAGAGAGAGAGAGAGAGAGAGAGAGAGAGAGAAGACAAAGACACAAAGACAAAAGGGATAATAAGGAAACTCACAACTCCGCTCTGGGCCTTGGTCTTGAGGTCCAGCTTGATGACACCGAAGCCTAGAAAAGAAAGGGACGGGGAAGACAGGACAGACAACCAATAAGAAAGGGGAGAGGGAGGAAGAGAAAGAAAGAAGCGTCAGACCTCAGCTGTGTGTATGGGTCGGAGATTAGTGCTCGGTGGAGAACCCAGAGGAAGAGGAGAGAAAGGGAGAAGGCTTTTTGGACTATTGACTACGGTGACCCCTTGGGACTGCGCTCCAGAGGTCAGGGGTCAGGAGGTCCCCATCTGAGTCCTGTGCTCTCACTTCTTAATGACCCCAGATAAGTAGATGCAGGGGACTGTGTGTGTGCATGTGTGACTCACCATAACCCTTGCTGAAGAGGTCTTTGGCAGATTTGCCCAGGTCAGCGTATGAGGGGGGGACGGCCATTTTGACTGTGGAGAAACAAAGTTAAAAGGTTGATGACTTACACTTCAACACACACACATATGCACAAACATACAGTACAGCAGGGTCACGGAGGCTAACACACACACACACTGCACTGTAAACAGCAATATATCCACACAGCATGAGTCTATTAGTACACACACAGGTTGCTACTCTACAAAAACAAAAAAGTCCACAAAACACCTAGCTATGCTTCAGCATGGTTCTCTAGAAGGGAAACACTAGCACAGTAGCACAACATGTGCTAATTAGCATAGTGTTTACTAACTACAGTAGCATAGCATCAACTGATTAACATGTACTGGCCAACCTGCTGTTTACTTCAAGCACCTTCCTGCGGCTGGTAAAGAAAGCACTGATGGTCAGCTGGCCTGTTCTTATAGAAGCTATTCAAGGCTAGGGTAGGCTGCAGTAGCGGTGCATCCCAATACCCATACTAGCATACTACCATACTATGAAGTATGGATATAGTATAGCCTCCTGAAAAGTGGATCAATCAGGTCCTGCAAGATAGACTAAGGATCTATGATAGGCTAGGTCTGGTTGCTAGACTAAACTAGGCTGGGCTAGACTTCATTATTTTATTATATGGTGTCTGGGTGCATGCAGACTGTAGTATAGACTACAGTGCCTCATGTAGGTGCTATAGGCTAGGCTAGGCCTGGACCTGTGATACACTACCTCTACCACCCCCACATCTCAGCCAATCACGTTAACCCCACTGATTCTCTGGCAGTATTCCCCTAGCCAGCACATTTAGTCATTTAGCATTTAGCCAGCAGCTAGCATTGTAATCTCCAATGGGATTGCCTTTCTATAAAGAGGAAAGGCTGATGTTCTGTATTCACTAAATACCGCAACGATTTTGGCCCTCATAGCCTCGACAGGCAACCTGCTAGCCAATGCTAGTGGAGTTAGATTAGGATTAGATGTGCCCGGTACATTGCATGGCTAATGGCTAACCTTCTGCCAAAGCATACCATTGTTTGACTCTCTTCATAGAAGCGCTTCATTAGAACCGCTTAACAGAACCTCTTTATAGAACCACTTAAATCGAAGGGCTTGTGGTGACTTAGTACGCAGGTAACCTGAGAAAGAGAGATGCCCTGACTTGTCCTCCTTGGTTGGGTATTATAATCTGGGTTGTGTAATAAGGTGTAACAAGGGCATATCCCCATGAAGCCTAACCTAGGTATGCTTGGCATTGATGCGGATGGATGGGTATAGCTCAGTGGTAGAGCATTTGAGTGCACATCAAGAGCAATGTCAATTTGGATGAAAGCCTCTGCTAAATGAATACTTACTTACATACATGTCCACCTGAATCTGTTCACAGATGCAGCGTTATTCTCTGCTGAGAAGGCTTGTCAGCTGATTGACTGGGCGGTGGGTTAGTTAGTTATTTAGCAGGTAAGTGTTAAGTTTGTCATCTGCTTGACACATGCAGCCTGCAGTGTTAGCATGTGTTAGTATGCGGTGGAGGGGTCCTGCATGGTTGCAGTACTAACCACCCTGATACGAGTCCACACCACAGAATATTGAGTAAGACTGGCCACATTTGGCCACTCAGCAGTTTCCACCACCACACAGTTCACCGCACTATGCACAAGGCTACTCGTCATCAGGGGCCCGTGTGTGTGTGTGTGTGTGAGTGCATGTTCTCTGTATCAAGGTGACATTGCCATAGTGGGGCGTGTCCTTCTGCAGGGGGCTTCATCTCAACTCTTCTGTCAAGTCACCTTCATTGGTCTCCTTGTCTCCTCTCCTTCACCACCTCAGTCGGTCGGAAGTAAAGTTCAACCTCAAAGCTTTCACTAACCACACCCGTAACAAGAAAAAGACCGTGAAGGATATAGGAGAGGAGAGAGGAGGTATAGGAGGAGGGGGGTTGGAGAAGACGTTATCTAGAGCTGTTAGATCAAAGCTCAACATAGGGACCATAGTCTAGGGACCCTGATGACAAGACATTCCCCCCGCCCTCTCTCTCTCTCCCCTCCCCTCCCCAACCCACCACCTCTCGCTCTCCCCCGCCGCCACTCACCAGGTCCCTTGGGTGTGTGCTGCTCACAGGCCCCACAGCTGCCTTTGCTCTCTGCCTGCTTGACCTCTACTGTCACCTCCTCCGCCAGCGCCACGCTCACCACGCTCACCACTGCCGCTACCTGCTCCTCTGCTGTCTCTGACATGACTCTTGGGACGGAGGGGAACGTTGCAAGGAAGGAAAGCACATCGTTGGCATGCATTCTCGTACTGTTTTCACAAACAACGGGAGACCTTTGTGTGTCACCAGCACCTCTTTATTAGGTCATAATCGCCGGCTTCCTCTCAGAACCGGTCGAGGAAAAGGGGTCAGCTTGGCTCATGTACAAACAACACCCAGATACAGCGCAAACGAACCTCTGTAATTGACATCAGTGGGTCAACAGCTGTGAATCTAGCCCAGACTCACTCTGTCCTCATCTTGCGTCACAAACACAGGCCCCGTAATGATGTTAAAGAGATACCATGATGTAAGGAATGAGAAGGGCTGCTAATGCAGTCACGGGCCATGCGGTTTGTGTTCTGCACGTCTGAACTGAACCGGCACTGACAGAGGGAGGGGTTTGGCGACGCGTGATCTATAGGCCACACGTGTGTGGGGCTGCAGAGACTACTGGGCTATAAACCACACACTCACACACACAAACACCACACATATACACACACACCGGCTTTCTCTCATGTCTTCCTGCAGCTTCAGTGTGTTTCTGAGAGACTGATACTAGAGGAAGCATGCTGACCTAGCTTGATTGCCAGCCTGTCTCTCAGTTAACCAACCCCTACAAGCACACACACACACACACATTTGCCCTTTCTCGCCTCCCTCCCTCCTTACCTTGTCCCTTGTTGCCCCCTTCATTCCCCCTCTCCCCCAATCCCTCGCTCCCCTCTCTTCCTCAGCACCCCTAACCCCTGTTCTATATTCAGCCGGGGTGAACCCGACACTGGCACTCATGTGACCGTGCGGTTTTCGAAATGGTCGCTTTGCCCTTTCAACCAATCAGCACCTTTCCTATAACTCTGACCTCCACCCCCTAAACACCCACCCTCCCACTATAACACAAACCACACCTCTCTCTCCCTCACACACACTCTACATGTTCCCTGAGCTCCTGGGGGTCAGAATGACACCATGAATCACCAGGCCACAAGACCGGAAAACACCTGGTGACATTAACAGCAATATGGCGGCCCTGCTGAGCTTCCAAACCACAAGACAACCATAAGAATCGTCCGAGCAAAGAAAAAGAAAAGAGACAAAATGTGCAAAAGCGTTCAAAACGACACCACCAATACCCGCAGGTATTCAGCCTAGGTCTGGTGAACTGCTTTGTCACACAGTGTCATCCTGTCTCTTTATAAATTATTTCACCACTATATCCTACTACACTCACCACACACTATATCCTACACTCTATATCCTACTACACTCACCACACTCTATATCCTACTACACTCACCACACTCTATATCCTACACTCTATATCCTACTACACTCACCACACTCTATATCCTACACTCTATATCCTACTACACTCACCACACTCTATATCCTACTACACTCACCACACTCTATATCCTACTACACTCACCACACTCTATATCCTACACTCTATATCCTACTACACTCACCACACTCTATATCCTACACTCTATATCCTACTACATTCACCAGACTCTATATCTTACACTCACCAGACTCTATATCCTACACTCACTAGACTCTATATCCTACACTCCATATCCTACTACACTGACCAGACTCTATATCCTACACTCCATATCCTACTACACTGACCAGATTCTATATCCTACAGTCACCCGTCTCTAGGTTATATCTTCACCAGCTTGCCAAGCTTAGTGCCCCACTGGCAACCCCATGTTTGACATGTAGGATGAGGAATGTGTGTGTGTGAGATAAGGACGACAGCAGTCATGTTACACCTACTGAATTTATAGCCTGGATGTGACCCACAGGCCTGGGTGATATGTGTTCAGGTATCATGACCTACTCAACATGACATTCCTATTGGCCACACCAGACCAGACCAGAACCTGTTTTCCTTTGAGGTCTACTTTCCTATAGTACTGCTACCAGACCCTCATGTCATCCAAGAGAACAGTTTTAGAGATATTTCAATATCACTGGTAAACCCATTGTCTAAATCATCTACCATGGGTGGTTCAATACAAGTCACTGCACTGTACAATAATATAAGGTTGAATTACATGGACTACTATTTTGATAAAAGCTTTAGAGTATTATTTCACTTATTTTTTGGTGCGATAATAATAGCTCACATAGTAGGCCTAGGCTACTAGAACCATATATAATTTAGGTTCGACCACTAAGGAATAAGTAAACGTACCAAGAAGGACTGTTCCTGTGCTTGTAGTCTACTTGTTACAAATGACAAATAAACAAGAAAGTTGACCTTGAAACTTGGGTTAGATCCTAGGTAAAAATCCCCTATCTGTAATTCTGCAGCTGTTGGCGCTAAAACATGGAGACAGCGGTTGGTTCAGGGTCTTTATCGACGTGGGTTTTTTGAGATTATGCTTTCAGGACTTTGGATAGCGACAGATACCATTACTTCTTAGGAGAAGGCAGGCCTAACGTTCGGTAGCCTACTATAGGTTACATTTTATGACTTTTGTACAGATAGACTAGTCGTTCAATTTTCACTTTCATTTAATCGCCATCCACTGGACTCCGCTGTACTCTCTGTTAATGAACGTCTTAGTAGTGCCAATAACGTGACGGCACTAGCAATTGAAAACTGGAATATTCATGGTCATTTCATGCGAACCACCGTGTGGGTGCGCAAAGAGCTGTCCCACAGAAGAGGATGAACCTGCTTGTCATTGTCCCCAGGACGGAGACTGTAGTAGTAGGCTAGGCCATTTTTTATCCCCTAACAACACTCGCTAAAACACCTACCCACATAATTTATAGCACGACATTGCCCTTTGGGATAGACAGATGGTCAGATCTCCATTGTTCATTCCTCAATGCATAAGGTTTTTTTTATCCGTTTAACATTCGACCTACCCTATAGCATTCACTTTTAAACTGACAGTGGTTTACTTAATGGCGTACGAGTAGTTGTATTATAGGAAAATACAATTAGAAGCGTATGATTTCGCGCAGACATTAATAGTTAGCTTGACAGGCCTGTAAAGCCAATGCAGCCATGGAACATTGCGGACTCGCCCCCCCCCCCCCCCCCCGGATTTTACATGTTTCCCCTCCCGCAATAACTCAAAAAAAATCACAAAGACACAAATACAACACCATCAAATATATAAACAGTCTAGAAACTTAGCGAATGTAAACGTCCATTTCTCCTACCTTGTAGTAGTTGAACGATGCGCACAGTTTCAGAACGCTGTGTATCGCGCAATAGGGCACAGTGAAGGAGAAAGCAGCGAGGGGCGGACGGACTGAGCAGGCGCGTTCAATCCACAGTGAGGGCGGGGCCGTTGCATAATTGTCATTGAGGAAAGAGTCAAGGCATAAACAAACAGTTGAAACAAACAGACGTTTCCTTTTTTAAGGAATGTTTATGGTATTTGATATTGCTTCATCTATGAGCGAGAGGTGTTTTAAAATTGACACATCAGACTGGCTTGGCCTGCATCCAGGGGTGCCTTTTGGCAGTCCAAATGGACATAAGCTATGAGAGCGAGAGAGAGATACATACATCACTGTGAATCACAGTCGGTCATTGGTATATAAGAGTGTCGGTTAAAAATACCCAAGTGTTGCTTATGTGATTATAAACACAGCAGACTGGACACTTCTTGCAAAACTGCTTTCAATTATTATGTTTCTTAGCTAGCTTCACAGTAGGTTAGAGCTAATGGTTTGAAAATTGAATGTGTAGGCTACTGTAGCTAGCCTACTTTGTACTGTAGCGATAGTTGTATTATAACCATACTGGTGCGAAACGAACTGATTGAACTAAAGTAGCCTGGTCTGAACGTTGAAATTTCTTTTTAATCGTTTTTTTAATGAAAATTTCAAAAAATGTGTCCATGCTTGTTCACTTGTCAGCTTAATGTCTTTAAGACAAGTTCAGAGCCTTTTTATCTGCGGTATGGGTCAGAGCCATATAAAATATGGGTCATCAGCGTTGCCATGGTGAGGAATTCGGCTTGAGTAGTGTTGACACTGCGTCATCAGTCTGCGTGTTGTTGACCAGGCAATCAACGACGGTGGCTTAACAAGTGTCTTTCTCTTAAGATTGTACAGGTAAACTGAAAGTACTGTCATGGAGAATCGCTAATATCTGCATTTCACTTTTTATGTCATTACAACGTACTTAAAACATTATTTTCATGCTATCTCTGTCAACTCTGTTTGCTGAACTTAAATAGCCAGCCAACGATTTACCTTAGCATGCCATAAACGCTAGCCTAGCTAGCCATGCTCACCAGAATCAAGTAACGTTATGTTCTGTTGCGTTTGAAAACTAGCTGGCTAGTTAGCTCATTTGATCTATATACTTAAAAACAAAAGCATTCTGACTATTTCTTGATTCCTGTTCGTGAAGGTGCTTGAGTGATGTGTGAAGGACCGTCTATGATATCTGGGCCTATCCCCCCAGACCCCTCTCTGTTCCCTGAGTACTACAGGCGACCAGCCTCTGGTAAGATGTTAAACTTCTAACCTCTTAGCTCAATTAGTTGTCAGTGCTCCTTACAAGTATCCACTCATTGCTGAGTATTATTTTTCTGTGAAATGGTAATTCTTTCATAACGTTAACCTCACTCTCCCCCATCCTCACGTGTGTTGAACCAAAGCCAGGGGTCGCCTGGAGGGGAATGCTGAAGGGGGCCCTGGCCTGCTATCTGGACCCCTGGCTCCAGACCCTGTAATGTACCCTGGCTTCTACAGTGCCCGTGCCCCTCGGGCCCCCCGCATCAGCCCCAACGCCACCCACATCCTGGAGAGGGGCCAGAAAGGTGTCGTAGGGGCCCTACTCAAACTGGATGGGATCTCTCTCAGCCCCAACCCCCCCAAACACAGTAAGGACAAACAGTACTTGCTCACAGGGTCCACACGCCCTCCTCATTATTACTTTTTCTCAAGTCACAGTTAAAGCCATCTGAAGTTGGAGTGGTTTTAGAATGCAAGTCCTGCACTGAAACTTGGGGTGTTACTAACTCATATGTAGTAACAGTGTAAGTGTGTAAGTGATGTGTGTTCAGTGTCAGTGACTCGTCCAGTTTTGCTTGTTAAACTTGATCGGGGACAGCAATCCTTTTGCAGCCTTAACCAGGAAACAACTTACTCCATAAAATAATGTAAGCTAGGCCTACTTCATACTGAATTAGGTGTAGGCTACTGTAGATACAGTCATTCTCACTCACCCATCTCTGCAGGCTTTTTATTTTAATATTTAATTCAGTTAGCAGATGCTTTCATCCAAAGCTACATACAACATGCATACAACGTGCACCTGTGTTGTGTCCCTCAGAGCAGATGCTGCGTGACTACGGGAAGGAGAACGTGCGCCGGCTCCGAGAGATCCAGAAGAGGTGCCGGGAACAGGAGGTCCAGAGGCAGCAGGCCCGCCCCGTGCCTGTTAAGGCCCTCTGGAGCTCCCCCAAGTACCAGGACGTCCCCTCCAGAGTCATGGCCCAGCTTCAGGTGAGGTGCCGTCCCGTGCGGGGCCAACTGGAGGTCAGCATCCGATCCACTGTCAGCAAGCATTCAACGTAGCACCCAGTCACTCTCGCACGCGTCCTTTTCGCGTCGACAGAGTTGCCGTTGACAGTTCGAGCCCACAGCTGACCACTTACATTTACATTTAGTCATTTAGCAGACGCTCTTATCCAGAGTGACTTATAGTAAATACAGGGACATTCCTCCTGAGGCAAGTAGGGTGAAGTGCCTTGCCCAAGGACACAACATCATTTGGCAACGGCAACCTTCTGATTACTAGCCCGATTCCCTAACCGCTCAGCCACTTGACTCCCTCCCTCACTTGCTTCTAGAGGATTGTGAACGTTGTTATAATTCACTGAAGTGTGGAAGAATAAGGCTCCGCAATTTCTCCTCCTAGCAAGAGACCAGCCCTCCTGCCAGGGCGGAGTGTCAGAACTTCCTGAAAGCCCACTCCCACTGCGGCTCTGCTGGTCGCCCCCGACCACAGCGGGCCCCTTCACCCTCACCCTCTCCATGTCCATCTCCTCGTCCGGCCTCGCACAACAGCACCCACAGGCTGCAGGTGAGAGGACATTCTGTATCAGATGTGGGCAGAATAACATTCTGGGATTTGGGGAGGTTTAGGGGGGGGGTAGTGTTTTTTGGGTCAAGTAGAAAAGCTTGGTACATTCACATTAGATTAGGATCACCTCAGCAATACAGATTTTGTGTACTCACACAGATATGCCGGAACAAATGTAAGGTCCAGCGATCTCACTCAGCTTTCACGTCTGATATTGATTGGCATGTTTTTACGTTCATGTCACAGTGAATTTACTTCTCTTCTGCCTTTTGTTGTTCATGGTGCCCCAGTTGGAGGTGCGGGGGAGGACGGTGGACTTTGTGAGCCACAACGCCCGCGGGGCTAGGAAGACTGGGCTGCGACGCTCCCAGTCTCTGACCAGCCTCAGCAACAAGCCTGTTCCCAGCGCTGTCAAGGGACAGGTCCCTCAGTAGTGAGTTCATCTCTGTTCAACACAAAATCATCCCGTTCCTACCCCTGTGTAGCACCAGTTTACAAGCACTGGGTGCTGAGATGTGTATATACCATCCATATACCATGAACAGTGATGTTCTCTCTGAAATGTGAACATCATGTTTTTCTCCTTGCTCTCTCATTCACATACCCTCCCTCTCTCTCTCTCTCTCTCTCTCTCTCGCTCTCTCTGTCGCTCTCTCAGCCTGGAGGAGAGGAAGGAGCAGTGGAGGAGGGAAGCAGAGGAGAGGAGGAGGAACACCCCTGATCCCTCCGTCCCAGCTGGCCACACCCTGATGCCAGAGGGGGAGAGACAGGAGACGCTGCAGACCCTGAGAGACAGTACGTCTCTCCTCCTCTTCTCAGCGTACCTACAGACTAGTCTTCCCGTTAAGCTCCTTATCTTAGAAGGCACGCATGATGCGCTCAAATGAACACTCGTTCTGATGCACGCTCTTTCCACCCTCTCTCTGTCTTTCTGGCTCTCTCTGTTCTCTATCTGTCTGTCTGTGGTTTCTTTCTCTTCCTCTATATCTTTCTCTCTCTATTTCTTCCCCCCCCCTCTCTCTCTCTCTCTCTCTCTCTCTCTCTCTCTCTCTCTCTCTCTGTCTGTCTCTCTCTCCCTTTCCTTCCCAGCCCACAAGACTCTGGTGGCTGAGCTGCTCTCTCTCCCGGTGAGGGCTGACACCCTGAGCACTCGCTCGCGCCGCAGCCAGTTGGACCAGCAGCTCTCGGAGGTAGAAGAGGCCATCAAGATCTTCTCCCGGGACAAGGTCTTCGTCAAGACCAACTCCTAACCTCCAGTGGCCAGGGGGAGAATCTGCCAGAGGAGACAAGACTGAGGAGATGTCATGAAAGACTTGAAGGAACTGTGTTATCCCGTTAGATAACGTTTATTTTCATAATGCGCTTACAAATGTTCAAAAAAATAAATAATCTGAATATGAGTGAGCTTGTAAATAGTACAGACTCAAGAGCTGTTAGATGTGAATTTATTGAATTAAGTTATATTTTTACCTCTTTGAGGTTAAGCAGGATTTCTTTGTATTTCATACTATTGATACTGAATGTATGACACAGTTTGATCCTCAATAGACTCTTGGGTGACAGACAATATACATTTTGTACTTTACAGTAGTCAGCTATTCTGTAGGAAGGTTTCTGGAATGGATATCAAATCAACTTTTGTAACTGACTGGAACGTTACCCTGTATTTTCTTATAAATTGTGTTTGTAATGTCACTTGTGTGATATACTGCTGTTATTCTATTGAAACTACTGACTATAATGAATCTGTCATGCACAAATGTAGGATGTATTCAGTTTTTTATTTAAAAAGATTGACTGGACAGTATTTGTTTGGGGTGCTGTGGACCCCTGGGCCCTCTATTACAACATGGTTTTTGTTGTCTTTAGTTATTAATCCGTGGGTATATTATATATGTGATTTTTTATACAAAACACATTAAATATCCTGCTTGTTCTCATCCATAGGCACGCCCCCAAGTTCTATGACGTGTGACGAATGCCCGGCTGCCCCCTCTTGATTTCATTGTTCACTAGCTTTAGGCTAACCGCTAGTTTAGCTAGCTAACAGATACTGCTGGTTCTCGTAAGTGAACTTGTGTGCAAGTACACATAAAAAAACACTATACAACGATGAGTAAAAGGAAAGCGCCACAGGAATCCCTAAATGAAGGAATTACAGACTTTCTTGTTGGTGAGTTATGGGTATCTGGCTATGGTAGCTCTAGCTGCTTTCAATAGTCGAGAAGTGCAAGTTAGCTAGCTAGCTAGCTATCCTAGTTAAACAAGAGTCAGCGTAGCGAGCTGACCAGAACACACAAAAAAAAAGGCACACTTCGTATTTCTCAGGCTGATTGTGGTTTAAGTTTGTACTATTTAAAGCTCCCTGTCATATTAAGGTTCAATGACAGGCTCTGGATAAGAGCGTCTGCTAAATGACTAAATGTTTATAATTTGGCATAGTTACCAAGCACCATGAGAGAGCTGATTAGCGTAAACCATAACCCCAAAACAAAACAGCATGTGCTTCTGCACTACCCACTGACCGCAGTGAAATGCCATGCTTTGTAGAAAGCCACATACACTAGCAAGCCACCTAATGTCCTTGCTCTCTGTGTCTGTTATTGTCCTAGAACTGGCCAACTATGAGAGAAATGTCAACAGAGCTGTCCACAAGTACAACGCATACAGGTAGGACGATATCTGTGCAAATCCATTGATACTAAGTGTTTACTTCTATTGCTTGCCTATTGTAACACCTAGATAAAGGACTGAATGGTTGTACTATGTCTATGTCATGTTCCACAGGAAAGCAGCATCTGTTATCTCAAAGTACCCCCAGAAGATTAAAAGTGGCACAGAGGCCAAGAAATTGGTAGGTGGAATATATCTTTCTGAATTTAATTGTAATGCAATGAGGAAGTACCACTCTCCAGTGTGTATGGGAGGCACAGAGTTATAAAGTGTAAAAGAAAGTGCAAATAAATCACCGTACAAAATTTGCCTTTTTTATCAGGACGGTGTTGGTGCTAAAATTGCAGAGAAGATTGATGAGTTTTTACAAACAGGCACACTCAGGAAACTGGACAAGGTGAGGGTCTGGGGAACGGTTTAACAGCCCTTTGTGAACTTCCCAAATTCCATCCTAAAAAGACTTATCTGTGTTGTGTTTTTAGATTCGTAATGATGATACAAGTTCTTCCATCAACTTCCTTACCAGAGTGACTGGTATTGGGTATGTTATCCTGCTCTACTGCACATGAACACCTGGAATCTTGAAGATATTGTTTTCTAACTTGTATATTATCTATTTATCTAGGCCTGCTGCAGCCAGGAAGTTCTTTGACGAGGGAGTCAAGACCCTGGAAGGTATGTTTTGATTTTTTTAAACCTCATACATCAGATGTAGTTGCACTGAAGACTTGAGTTCAGTGACTAATCAATACACTGTTGTATCTTTTAGACCTGAAGAACATTGAGCACAAGCTTAACCATCATCAGCAGATTGGGCTCAAGTAAGTGTGCTGGCTGTCCTATATACATAATACATACATAATATGTGTGTAACCTGCATGACACTGTGTCGTGCTTCCGGCAGGTACTTTGAGGAGTTTGAAAAAAGAATTCCACGAGCAGAGATGCAGACGATGGAAGTGAGTGACTGAAGTATGGGCTGTTTGCCATGAAACATCTTACATATCGTTGTGTTTACTTGAACCGTGTGTGTGTGTGTGTGTGCACGCAGGCGCTTATCCTGAAGGAACTGGACAAAGTTGGCACTGACTACATCGGCACAATCTGTGGGAGTTACAGGAGAGGTGAGATGATGCAGTCAGTGGTCAGGAAGTGAAGGATCAGTGGGTGTGCATATTAATGCAGGCCTGGTAGCACTTCCTCTATGTAAATTTGCACATCGCTGCACTGTTCTCTCAGGAGCTGTGGATGATAACATCAGTGGAGAGAGTCATTCAAGGATGGGTTTCCATGCTGTATTATTGTTAGATCAGGGGGGGCAATAGTAACAACATACCATTGTCTGAAATAATTAATGCTTAATGGTGATAACACCCATATTATTGTGTGTGTGTGTGTCTCAGGTGCAGAGTCCAGTGGGGATATTGACATCCTCCTAACCCACCCTGATTATACTTCAGAGTCTGAGAAGCAGGTATTCGTTCACCCCAAGCATGACCTCTGCACCACAACTCCAGCGCAGTGAAGGGTCGTTGCATGGTCTCTCACCTGCCTCCCCTTCTCTCTTCCCCAGGCCAAACTCCTCCATGACGTAGTGGACCACCTGGAGTCCGTCGGGTTCGTGACCGACACCCTGTCCAAAGGGGACACCAAGTTCATGGTGAGGCCTGGCGGCGTTTTTAGAGGGGGTTGCTGGGTCTTGTTCGGTGTTCAGTGGCGTTACGTCTGAGCTGGTCGCTGTGTCTCTAGGGGGTGTGCCAGCTGCAGCCGAGCGACGAAGAGGAGGAAGAAGAGTACCTTCACAGGCGCATTGACATCAGGTGACCGTGACAGCCAACCAGACCCTCTCCTCTCAGCTCCTCCCCTCTCAGGCTTGGTCCTTATTGAGCAGGGTAGTCAGCAGCATGGCAGGCTGTTTATGTTGCGGAAGATGTATTGTTTCAGTACAGAAATCCACACTTGTGTTATCAGACGCTTAAAGAATCAACATCCTGTTTTAGTACAGGGTGAAGGAATATTAAGGAATATTATGTAGTTATACATATGTGTCTCTTTTTCATGTTTCCTTTCCGGTTCTGCTCCAGGTTAATTCCTAAGGACCAGTACTACTGTGGCGTTCTGTATTTCACTGGGAGCGACATCTTCAACAAGAACATGCGAACCCATGCTCTGGAGAAGGGCTTCACCCTCAACGAGTACACCATCCGGCCACTGGGGGTCACTGGTGAGTCATGCACGCTGAGATCAAAGGTTAAACCTTGAGTTGTCCAGGGGAGCTTAGAACTGTGCGAGGGGTATGAAGGAGGAAAGAAGTGTGTGTAGCACTGTGATTGCTAACATGACTTCTTCACATAAGAGCATCTACTAACTATCACTGGGATGTACAGTTACTTAATACAGTTTTGTAAAAGCACCTGCAAAATGACTACATATCAAATTTATTTTTCATTGTCCTTCTGTGGTTGCTAGGCATGGCAGGGGAGCCTCTGTTGGTGGACTCTGAGAAGGACATCTTTGACTACATCCAGTGGAAATACAAAGAGCCAAAAGAACGCAGCCAGTGAAGGGCCGAGACACAAGCTTTTGTTCTCAAAACAATGATTCTGCTACAAACAAGGCTCAAAAACGTGTGCACATGAAACTTGTCTGTTTTGAGTTTAGATGTTTTTTGTTGTTTTAAAAAAAAGAAGCTTTTTCTTGGTTAATCAGTGAATGAGTATTGATGAGACGTAGTCAATACAATATGGGTCAATGAGGAAAAGAAATATTGTCAAGGCAGAATTTTTACATTGTTTTACTTGTTCCATGATCATACATGACATCTATATATCATTTTCTGACAGATCACACAAAAAAATGTTTTTAATTTATTGGTGACTCTTTTGGTTTCAATCCAACTTAACATTAAGGAGTGAATGAGTAGGAAAGGCCTCAGTAGCCCGTTTGACTTATTAAACTTGCTAGGCAACAGTGGTTGTAGCTTTGTTGACTACAGACACAGCCAGGCCACCAGGCCCTTGCACAGTGCTACCAGATATTTAGTTATGATGTCACAGCTGTATACAGCATCTGTGTGATGGTTTTCCTCCAGACTGTCCATCAGGATTATATTTATTGTGCTTGAAAGTTATTAATCATGTATTTGAAATGTAACTGCCCAACCCTTGATGTGGTTATTAATGATCTGTATCTATTTCTGATGGCTTAGTCAGTCTAGATATAATTTGTGTGGTCTTATTATATGGTGCTGCAGTATGCTAAGTTGGAACGTTTTTATTTTTTATCTCAGTAGAGGTTACCAATAGAAGAAATTCAACGTTGAGTTGATTTTGGCAAGCAATGGAACAGTAACTTGGTAAATAGCAATTATGTTCTTTTTCATATTTTTTGTCAAACGTGTTTGAATTGTGTATGGTGTGGATATGATAATAAATGTGAAATTGTGTCTTTATAGTTTGAACTGTTAAGGGTGTGCACGTATATTTAAGGTACTTTCTAAGTACAGTATCACTGAAGGAGTGGGAACGTGTCTTTTCTCAAGCACCACATTTTCACTAAAATAAGGGCTCCTCAGAATGCTGGTATAGTATGCTAAGCTGGCTACGGTTAGCAGTGGTCAAAAGTGCCACTAATTTACATTTGAACCCAAGCCACCAAGTTGGGTCCTCATCCTGTATGGTGTGCAGACGTATCACTTTTTTATTTTTTTATTTGGGCACAAATCTAGCCTACATGTCCGTCAAACCCCTCATATACTCAAACTCATATACTGTGAGTGTAGCCATGCTCTTATTCTGAAGGTGAATTCTGAAGCCAGGTTCACGGCAATGTTTATACCCGTTGTCACGGCAACCAAGAACCTGTGTGAGCCGCAAAGCATGATGGTCTGAAATAAAATGCCGACAGAAATACCAGTGGAACCAGCAAAAATTGACCAATTGCTGAGATGCATGCGTTACTGTTAGCCAATAGGACGTAACTGCGATCGAGTGCTTAGTCAGTTACACACCCTCATCTTTCTTGTCAACCACTTTGCGGGAGTTGAAGCTGTGCTGTGACCAAGCGTTTCTGCAAAGTATACAACCAACCACCGTTGGGAATACCAGGTAAATTCGTCATAGCTAATCAACTTAATATTGTATTACAATTTGGCACGTGATTTAAGCTTCGAATTGAACATAGGTCGATTAAATAAACGGAGTTTAAACGCTTGACATCAATGCCTTGGTCTGCATGGTTGTCCATCATTCATTTCTGCACGGAGCTAGTTACTATAGTTAGCTAGTTAACTGGCTAACCAGTATTCATGTTTTTAGAAGTTTGCTTGACATAATTACGTTGCCTATCTAAGTTACTGCTTGCTATTTGTAAACATGTTGGAATTGTAACGTAGCTAGAGCTAACCATCTTTATTATAGGTAGCCTAGCTCTATCTAAATAGTAAAATTGTAGGTCTCTAAATACTGGTAACGTTAGTGAAGCCCATTAGCTAGCTACCTGAAGTAAGTTATAACAAAAGGTGGAACAAGTGAGACTAGTCCGATTTCTTTAGAGCCAGGCAGCAAGGCGCGCTCGTCACTCCCCCGATGAGATTTTTTTGCTGAAAAGCAGTTGGAATCAGCAGCGGGCGGTATCCATAGAAACTACGCACAGAGCGGTAGTCAGCCTATTGTGGTTGAAAACGTTATGCAACATTGATAAATGATAGCTACATCAATGGTATGCAGTGTGTCTGCCATTATGTAACTGGCACGAGTGCAAAACTGCTTGCTGTTGCTAAGCCTTGATCTAAGATGCTAAGCTTGACGTTTAGTGGGAACGCTGGCTTGAGTCGAGCTGCTTCACGAGTCCTTTCATCTCGCTCGCTTGGAGGCGCGATAATGCGGATTTGGATAGGATGGACTGGATTTTTAGCGGATCCTTTTCTTCCATGTAGGCTACTGTTGGTAAAACTAATTCTGTGTTTTGGTCTCCCAGGGCAACCATGTCTGACAGAAAGGCAGTGATAAAAAATGCGGACATGTCCGAGGAGATGCAACAGGATGCCGTGGAGTGCGCCACGCAGGCTCTGGAGAAGTACAACATCGAGAAGGACATAGCTGCATACATCAAGAAGGTACACACCGTGCCCATCACAACTGTAGTTCACTATAGCCATCAACCCGCCTGTGATGGTAATCAGAGCCAGGCTGGACTACAGCCTCACCTACTGTACTTATCGCATTGCATGCCTGTTTAATGGAAAGCACGAGGAAGGTTAGGAATAAGCAGTCGGCAAGAGTTGATGTGTGGTCATTTGGTGTCCTGGCCTAGTTCCCAGTCTTTGGCTACCATCTTTAAAGGAGCCATTAGCACTGATTACCCCTCCTTCAAAATGGTAATTGGTGACTGCCCAACTCTCATCTGTGTTAATTGAGACATGCCTGTTTGTGCCTCTCTCAGGAGTTTGACAAGAAGTACAACCCCACTTGGCACTGCATCGTTGGGAGGAACTTCGGCAGCTACGTGACTCACGAGACCAAGCATTTCATCTACTTCTACCTGGGCCAGGTAGCCATTCTGCTCTTCAAGTCAGGCTAAGGGGCCCTGCGCCTTGCCCCCATCAACTGACCATTAAACAGTGACTGACTGGACAGAAAGGCTCTATCATTCCTGGCCAACGGGCTCTGCCCTCTTCTGTGCTGCTTTAAACTTTGTTCCCCTTTTGTTTATGGAAAAAAACTACAAAAAAAACATGGCCATGTGAAACAAATGAAATCACTTGTATTTATTTTTGTTTTTCTATCACATTAGATTTGATGTCTCAGATTTCTTTTTTGTAATTAAAGCAATGTTTTTGGCTGGGTATACATTTTTGGAGTAGTTTGTTTCAGGTGTTCATGCTACCTCGTTGACACCAGTAATGCAAGACTATTTGAAAGCAGCTTTAGACTAACTCTCAGGACCAGCTCCGATGGTTGCGTAACCAGGGTATGTGCTACCTGGAGCAGTAATATGGGCCATCATGCAACCGAAATAGAATTTCTACCCACTCCAGTCACACAGGCTCAGGTGATGGAATATCACAAGAGGCTTGTTTATGCTAATGTTGCATCCATGAATTGGAAGTGTAGCCTTGGACTAAGCAACAAAAGGGGCTCATATTGTAAAGATTTCACAGCTGCAAGAACATGTCGACACTGCAATTGCTGACCAGACCTGAATAAACCATCAAAATGTACAGGTTTTGTATAACCTTGGGTGTCTAAGACTGCACTACAATGAACACTTCAGTCCCAGCTGAACTAGTTAAAAATATCAATAGCAGAACCAAGAGTGATTTAATTAGAACGTTGGCAGGCCAACATTGACCATTTTGAAAATAACATTTCTCGGCCTCGGTTATTTATAAACCATTGGATCATTCATCACCTATACGCCCACATCAGGAACGCAAAATAACATTCATACGCTAACAAAAGCCAGTGGTGCGGGACATAGGTCTGTGGTACTCTTTATTACAACACGTTTAGAAAACCAGCTTGTGAGGGTACACGCCGTTGGACAGGCAGAAAGATGAGCGCAGGTAGCCCTTGAGCTGAGGGACCTTCTTGATGAGGGGCAGCAGCTGGGAGTCCACAGCCTTCTGGTCCTCCTTCCTCTGCTCTGTCAGCTGGTAACTCTGGGGGGAGGAGGAGAGGGGAACAGTTAAACACCATGCCAACGCCACTCACTTCCTGGAGGGCATCGACAAGGCTGGAGGGATCACGTAATCAGATTTACATGTTTTCCTTTCTTACATTTAACAGGATAATTGATATAATACCTGATCACAATAGCACACAAAACAAATAGCTACCACCTGTTAAGTTTGTGGCTACCTCTAATTTGGAAGGCGGCTGTTGTGGAGCGGGGTGACTACTGTACCTCCTTCTCTGTGTCGAAGATCTCGCCCTCCTGGTGGCGTGGTCTCCTCAGCCTCTTCTTCTTGAAGTAGGCGTCTGACAGGGTCTTGGGGATCTTCATGGTGGAGATGTCGACCTTGGTCGCCGTGGCGATGACAAACTTCTGGTGTGCCCTGCGCAGGGGGACGCGGTTCAGGGCGAGGGGGCCTGGGGTGAGGAAGGGTACAGAAGGACTTGTGAGATAAGTCAAGAGATCAGAACAAGGACACCCAACATTGTCTTAAGGTCGTACTGTGTTGCAAACAGGAGCAGGTTCTCTTACCAGTAACGAGCATCAGACCGCTGGAGAGCTGCTTCAGGAACACCACGCGCTGAGGGGAGCAAGCACACCAGTCAGTCCTTCAGGTCCACAGGGACACCATCTCATCCTCGCCTAAACAGCAGCTGCTAAAGTACCATCCAAATCTACTAACTAGGACTGCTAAAAACACCTTAAGCTCTAGCCAAATGAACATCTGACCAGCCAATGAAAACCAACCCTCAATATTAAAATGTCAGACAAAAACAATGGGCACAACCGCAGAAAAATTTAATAAGACAATCGGACCACCAATTTACATAAATGTGCCGTTTCACAAAATTACACGCTCCCAATTCAATAGCATGAGTGTCCTCTGCCTATCAAGCAGCCCTTGACGTTTGCCACCCTGGAGGGCCTGGGCTGAGCGTGCGTGTGGGTGCACTGCTGTGTGCTGGCTCCTCTGCCCGCCTGCCCCCGCACTGGGCTCAGGGAACAGTTGTTTGTGTGTGGGATGGGGGAGAGGGAATCGGATTCCTACTGTGGAGGTGTCGTTTAACGAGTGTGAACGTGCGTGGGTGCACGCCGTCGTGAGGGTAAAGCCACAGCATTCTGGGAAGTCGCCGGCTTCGCTACGGGAGATGGGACGCGTGGGGACGGGCGCGCATGTTGGGGGCACACCTGTCAAACCCACTTCAGGTATACACAGGCTGACCCGGGGGAAATTATTCATCCGCGTGTGTTGGGAGATATGGTGGAAGGGTGTGTGTGTCCATGCCTTTGAATGGAACCGCTCACGCATGTGTGTGGGACAGCGTGCGTGTGTGTGTGGCGCTCACCTTCCCACGGTGGCGCCCGGTGAGCAGGACGAGCACAGTGCCAGGAGTGATGCTGGCGCGCAGCTTCCTCTTGTGCTGGCTGAAGGGCTTCTTCCCGTGGCTCTTCAGCTTGCGGGGCACGTCCTCTGTGGGGTAGTAACGGGGCTGGCGGCGGGGGGAGACGGGTACACATCAGAAACCACCCCAGCAGCCATGTCCACCAGCAAGACAAGACCGTGGAAACCAAACACTGTCTACAGGGAACTTCCCAATGACAGTCTCATATGTTTGTAGGACATAGAAGGCAGAGCAGTGGTCTGACAACCTGAGGGTGTTGGGGTGGAGGGACTCACCATCTTGCGCAGCTTGACGACGCGAGTGCCTCCATTCTTGTCTCCTCCGACAGTCTTGGTGACTGTAGCGGGCGCCTTCACCTTCAGCTTCTTCTCAATCTGAAAATACGACAAAAAAAAACGTTTACAAAACAACCTCAGACCAGGCATGTCCCTAATTTATAAGCCATGTCCATAGCTTGGAATGTTTCATCTAGGGACAAAGCTTTCGGGTCCCATCCTGAAAAGTCGGCGGTTCAAATCCCTCCACGCTTGGCCTGGGTCTCACCTTGGTGGTGGTGGTCTTGGTCTTCCTCTTGTACATGGCTCTGCGAGCGTACATGGCAGAACGGGAGTAGCGGCCGATGCCCCTGACCAGAACCGGGTTCCGGCTGCCGTGCTTCCTGACAGCCTTCTTTTTATCTCCCTCGGCCATCTGAAGACAGGTAAAACACACTCGGAGTCAGGACAGGACGCTATGATCCCCAACACTGTGCTACTAATGGCTTGCTAGCAACATCAGCATGTCAGTAAGCGATGCACAACAAGGCTTTGGGTCGCATCTAAAAATACATTCAGGGTTAATGGTTTGTGAACATTAGATAATTATACTAGCAAATTGTAAGCGTTAACCACAGAACTGAAAAACCGGCATGAGTCACTGTAGGGTAAAGGCATGTATAAATTGTGGCATGACAGATGCTAACTAGCAGACTAGCAACTTGCAAACTTGAATTATGTTCTGGTCAGCCGGCTATGCTCGGTGCAGTCTAGAAATACCTTTATTATTACTTCAGTTACGTGCTTCAGAAATACAGTAGAACACTAACACCATTTTCAGGATTCAAACAGATACGTAACCCAAAGACAGGCAATAGGGCTTTACAACGCGTCCATCAAGCTAGCATATTACCACAGGCCAAGCCTAAACATTAGGCAATATATTTTTAAGTTATCGTCCATGAAATACTGACATTTTTACAAATACCGGGTCTTTAACACAAACAGAATAGCCTCACTTCAAAGTGAAAGGGTAAATCTACTTAATTCACTAAGATGAATACCGATTTTATTTCGGAACAAATGTGAGGAGAAGCCATTCCTACCTTTGCTATGAAAAAAAGAAAGACATCCGGGGATGTGACGCATATATTCACGTCGATTGTCACGGCTACGTAACGAGCGTCCATCCATGTTTTTCATGGAACTTGTAGTTCAGAACAGGAGAATACGTTGTATTACAATCCACAGCTTGAGCCTCGTTTTTCCAACTTTCTTACAGCAAGGATGTTTTCGTATAATTTCGAACTGCAACCAGGACACACCTAAAACGTTAGAACTATAGCACCACTGTAACTACAAGCCATCCGTTACACATTACACGTAGGCCTGTTTGATGGGACGGGGGGGGGGGGGGTTGATTAAGACTGCATATGATAAAGAAGTGAACAGTCTAACTTATGCTAGATATTTATGAGGTAGGTAGGACATAGAATAAATGGCACAACAAATTCTAAATCAAAAGTTTATTGATATGATAAACAACATTATCCTGTATAGTAGGGTCCACAGTATTGACACATTTTCTTGGGCACTGTGTGCATCCCTGCCATGGAGTGAAGGCAAAATAAAGAGAACAAGAGAGAGAAGTGGGGTAGAATCTGTACTGTCACAAACAGTCAAGTTACATTTGGAAAAAAAACTTTATTGTTTACCCTCATTCATTGGTTTTGATTCTAGAGGTATTTATGCCTTATTATAAGCAAGCAGTGTATTCAAGGCACACGCAGAACCAGTCTAACGGAAAGCAGTAAACCTTGTTCATAGGAACTGACATAAGTTAGCCCTTTAACATTGTAAGGCCTCTTCACCAGAAGGTTATTGGTTAACACAATCATCTTGAATATGAAGTTGTCCTAATCTCTGCTCAACACAGACATTGTAGGAGTGCCTTTGAAGAGAAAGTGTGTCTTCATGAGTGTATTTGGTGCGAATCTTCTTTACAAGTTAAATTTCTAAAAAGTCTAATGTTTTAGCAAGGCGATGGTGTGTGTTGTTGCACTGAATGTGTGGATGGCATTTCTGAATATTTCAATGAAAGCAGTATGTGGAGTACCGTTTTGAAGACTACATGGCAAAAAATATGTGGACACCAGCCAGTATATGGACACCTCCTTCCTGTCAAAAGAAATCTAATTCCCAAATCTTGGTCATTAATATGGAGAATTATACTGAGCATGGGTCCACATGTGCAAAAGTAACTTTGTATTCTATTTTCCATGCGTACTGCTGAAGTAGTACACTTCAGAGTACGGACAACAGAAGAAAGTACACTTTTCAGTGCAAAGGGTTTGTTCTTCACTGGGTGTTTTCGATGATGATGGCGATGCCCTGTCCTCCTCCGATGCAGGCAGATCCTACAGCATACTTGCCTCCACGCCGCCTGAGGAAACCAAAAGGACCATTCATGAAAACATAATTTTTGAAACATTCCTCACAATAAAGCAAGGGATACATGTTTTGATAAACACAAAGAAAGCTGTGACCTGAAGAATCGAATGATTGGTTAGCAGGTTTTTACGAAAAATATGGATACGTTGTTAATTGACTTTCCTGGTATGATAAAACCAAAATAGAAATGGCGGTGTGTGTGTAGGCATGTGTGTGCATGTTCATGTGTGTTTCTTTGCAGGTGTGTGTGTGTGTGTACAGATCTGTGTGTGTTCAGGTTACCTGAGCTCGTGCACCAGGTGTGCAGTGATGCGAGCTCCAGAGGCCCCCAGGGGGTGTCCGATGGCGATGGCTCCTCCGTTCACGTTGCACTTCTCTGGGTCCAGCCCGAGCGCCTTGGACACCGCCAGGTACTGGGCGGCGAACGCCTCATTCACCTGTCACACACACAACCGTCAGGACCGCTCGGACGAATCGGATAGTTCTTGTACATCCAAGCATGAAGTATTAGTAAATGGTCAAAATGGCCATAATGGTCGATTTTCAGATAAATTAATGGATGAATCATTTGTTCATACCTCTACCAGATCCATGTCTTGCAGAGTGAGACCTGCTTTCTTCAGAGCTTCAGTGATAGCAGGAACAGGGCCTGTGACAGAACACGACATCTTAGCAAACCAAAATAGGAACGAGACTCCATGTTGATCGACAGGGGTTTCGGAAACCAACAGTCGCACCCGTGTCTAAATGAAGCCCATTACAAAGCCTTGCTAGAAAGGAATAAATCACTTCAGTCCCAAAGACATTTGATATCAATCACTCACCAATTCCCATGATGCTTGGGTCGCAGCCTGAGATGTGATAGGCCACTATTCTGGCCAATGGGGTGAGCTTGTGCTCCTTCAGGGCATCCTCACTGGCTATCACCACGGCAGCAGCCCCATCGGACACTCCCTGCAGACAAGGAAGAACACATAGGATTGATTAAAACACAGTGTTGCCAATGCATTGAACATTTTAAATAGTTTTGTTACCATCACGGTACAAAAGCAGGAAATTGTGGGTTTTTTTCTGTCTAACTTCAAGAATTTATACAACTTGTTCCAGGTTTCTGGTCTGTTACTCACGGATGCGTTGGCAGCCGTGACCGTTCCTCCCTTCTTGAAGACGGGCGCCAGCTTGGCCATCTGCTCCAGAGTGGTCTGTGGGCGTGGGTGCTCGTCCTGGGTCATGGCCACCTTGCCCTTCCTACCCTTCACTTCAATGGGCGCAATCTCAGCTGTGTAGTGGCTACCCTCATGGGCTGTGCATACGGACAGAAGAAGAACTCCACAATAAGAAAATAAGACTGACAGGAACCTGGTAGGAAGCCTGCATTAGGAACTACAGAAATGCAGGTATCTTGTGCGTTGGCAGATGATAGTCCTTTACATTGAGTAGAAGCAGAAGGAATTGTATTGATCCCCAAGGGGAAGGAGTATATTCCGATATATACCTTCTGTTCTGTAGATGATAAACTCTTCCTCTGCGCTTATTTAAATGTGGCGTTAGATCTATGGGTATAGTCTATAGGTCTACAATAACTATCTGTTTTTCGAATCTACAGAAAATATACATAAGCCATTTTGTGCCTGTCTGTCTGTCTGTCACTCGATTATCTTGAAAGTCGGCAGGTGTATTACTCAGAACACTACTTGTACAGTGTCGAGCACGATCCGGCAAAGAAACATGCTGCAAAGTACTTGACAAAGTCCTTCCTTGAAGGGAACAGGGAGCACGACTGACCAGCTTTCCACTTCTGCTGGGTGTGGTGTGCATACTGGTCGCACGCCTCTCTGGTGATCTCGTACTTCTCAGCCAGGTTCTCAGCAGTGATGCCCATCGGGATCTTGATGTGCAGGTCGGTAAGCCCCGCCCACAGGGTATCCTCCAGCTAAGAATCATGCACGCACACACACACACACACACACACACAAGTACCAAGTACTTCTGATGAGTGACAAAGAACGAACTTCTAAGCCTGTGTGAACAACATCTGTTCACTCAAACCCTTTTCAAATAAACCTCAAAGTTCTTGAAATATTGTAGGAGAAGATGTTGGAGTGCCTATTTCATCAGTACTAACTACGTGGCATGCATATTTTTCCATCGACGTGTGCCACTGTCTACGTAAATAAGGATAATGTGAAGTACATGTTGAAGGTGGTGGTTTTGTTTACCTTCAGATCAAATCCAAACTTGGTTCCAAAGCGAACGTTACGTACGGCATACGGTGCCTGGCTCATGCTCTCTGAGCCTCCGCACAGCACCACCTCGGACTCCTTCAGTTGGATTTCCTACACCCACACGTCCACACACACACACAGACAAACACACACACACACACACACACAATGAAGACAACATTTGTTACAGAAACACACAGACTGTTGCAAATCCAGAGAACCGACGACCTTTCGCTGTCGAAGCGGAAAAAGGTGACCGTGAATCATGACTTTGCATCCATGACTCTGCTTGTTAACGGCATGCTATGTGTTCCTGCTAATCCGTGTTGCCCAACAGTGAGTCCTTGCGGGTCTACCTGGGCACCGTGAGTGTGTACGGGTCTACCTGGGCACCGTTGATGATGGACTGGAAGCCGGAGCCGCACAGCCGGTTGACGGTCAGCGCGGGCACAGGGATGGGCACGGCGCACCTCAGGCCCACGTGGCGAGCGATGTAGGCCGCATCAGCAGAGCTCTGGAACAGAGGGGAGAGAGGAAGAGGTAGAAAGATAGCGAGAGGGGAAGGAGAGAATCAGTTCCAACCTTTAATCAATTGAAACAATTTGCCGTTCCTTCCAGAGGTTTTCCTTGCTACCGTTTCCCCCCGAGCCGTGGTTGCTGTGCATGTGGTTGCTGTGCATGTGGCTGCTGTGCATGTGGCTGCTGTGCATGTACCTGCATGACGTTACCCACGATGACACTGTTGACCAGCTCTGGAGCCACACCCCCAGCAGCCAGGGCTGCTTTGGCAGCGTGTGTTGCCAAGTCCGTGGCAGTGTGGTCCTTCAGCACGCCGCCATAGGTGCCAAATGGGGTGCGCTTGGCCGACACGACGAACACACCTGGAGAGAGGGGTAGACAGAGAGAGGAAGAAACTAAAAGGAAGGAAGAAAGAATCTCTTTCTCCTTGATCTCCCTGATGGCTGGAAGGTTCTCCACATTTCAACAGTTTAAGAACCATATAAGACTTCCCAATTTAGAATGAGCCACGTTCCACGCCACGAGAGATTGATATGAGACTGTGGCATATAGTTCACTCTGTACTGGATAGATGGGTCACACTGATAACGGTAATGTTGATACAACTATGAATAGTGTCACAGTCACCTTTGACCCATTTCACTCTCCTTACCAATTTATCTGAGATTATACAACACTACTACTGTCATGATTGGCTTGCACCTGAGATTTATTCTAAATAATAATAATAATAAGAAGGGCTCTGCGTCACTCTCGTTTCTATTCAGAAACATTAAAGTGTCGATTTCATTCATTTCTACTCAATGGGCACAGCTGTCAGCCTGTGCACAATATGTCCTTATAGAGAAATTTCATTTTATGTCCCATCAGCAACTTCGATAAACTCTAGATACATTGACAATAATGTCCGAAGTTAGTTCTCATGCTATCTAGCTGGTATTTAACAACTTAACCAGCTACGTAGTCACTCATACAAAATGTACAAAAGTATTCTACACTCGCGTACTTGCATGCATGTATTATTCAATTCGCTTTCTTACATATTTTCATATTTTAAACAGAAAATTACCTCTGAGCAGCGCCATTATATTGATTCCACGACAATGATCAAGGGTGTCTGTGTCTTGAGCTACTTGCGACCCGAATACACTTTTAGCCAAACACAGACAATCTTGACCTTTTGCCTACAATACATACTGAGGAAAGTGTCTTAGCATTGACGGAAACACTTTCGATAATTTATTCATCAAATTTTACGTATTTGATTATATATAGACATGTTTATAATACCAAAGCATACAATACACGTCAAATGAAACATTGCTTTTTTATTTGGTGTAATCTTACTAATATCTTCTTTCAGAGTTGCCACCACTATAACAATGCATTAGAAAGTGCGGTTTCAAATTCAAAACTTCGTTGACTTGATTATTCAGCAACTGCACTGTACTTCCGTCCTGTGGCTGTCAAGGGGACAGCAATGATATAATTTGAAACACACTTGAAAAGCTTTATCAAAATATGCATGAAAAGTGATCAAAAGGAACCATGTCGTTAGCGATATCGCGTGCCCTGTGCAGGGTATTGACTCGACAGAATGCAGCGCCAAGGTAAGTAGCATAGCCATAGTTAGTGCTATCTTTGATGTATACCCACGTTGCTAATAGCTAACAAGTTGGATACACTGAACTAGAGCCAGAGGAAAGCATCTAGCTGGTCCTGTCGTTGGTGCTTACACACAAGGTCGTTCCTGCATTTAATGACTACTTATAAATGCTGTTGTCCCAGATCTGTGCTGGCAGTGAATGGCCAGGTAGCACAAGCTCCCTGGTTTGCTTCAGTTCTCACGTTGAAGACCTCAGCCCCGCTATGGTAAGTGTAAGACCATCTTGACTTGAACCGTTCATCCGCCACAACAAGAACAGCATCTGTAGGCTGCGATCTGAACACTTTCCGTGATCGAACAGGGCTGAACCCAGGAGAAAGAAGAAGGTGGACCCCCGGAGGGAGCAGATGATAAGGGAGAGGATGAAGAAGAAGCTCAAGAGGTTGGAGAAGGTTCCCCCGGAGATGATCCCAATCGAAGACTTCATCACTCCAGCGAAATATCTGGACGAAGCAAGGTATCGTTCACAATACCAGCTGTAGATTCTGTAGATAGCTACTGTGTGCTGGCTGGAAACAGGGCTGGCCACTGAAAACTATTCCCAATGTTGATGGAGATGCGATCATCTCCATTGATGACCAGCTAGAAACTTTGGAGCGCTGTGGTTAAGTCTGGTGGAGTGAGCCTTACTGTCAAAATCTATTTGTATTTAATTAATTCGTCATTCGATTAACTCGTCCAGTGTAGTCAGTTGTTAATAGTCTGTGTTGTGTTTCTCAGGAGCCGTGCTCCAACTCAGCTGTCCTTCGAGGATAGCGAGCGGCGAGCTCTGCTTCTGAAGGATTGGTCCCGCTACAAACTGGTAAGACGACCCGTCAAAACCACTAGTAAATCTGCATAATATAATGCATTTAAAAAAATATCGTATTTAGAAATACTAAGTAAGCATGGTGTTGTGTGAGATGAGGTGTTATATGAGAGAGAGATATTAGGCATATTCTTATCTGTGTATAGCACAGATAAGGCATGTTTTATCTCCTGTGCTTCTCTGGGGTTCTCACTGTGCTCCCTGTTCCACCCAGGAGCAGCACAGGGCTGAGATGGAGGCTGTTGGCCAGGCCCTGGAGGCCCAGGCGGAGGCCCTGAAGGAGCTGCGGCTGGTGTCGGAGGACCTCTACCAGGCTGCGCTGAAGCCCGACCCCCTGCTCTTCCCGTTCAGCCAACAGGGGCCCTGCTTCACTCCACCCAAGCCCCAGTACGAAGCACCGGAGGGCAAATACACAGACATCACCAAGGTCTACACTCAGTGAGGTGGGATGAGGAGGAGTTGCGTCTGGTGTTGCAAATCCATGTCCACGTCTTTCAGACGAACTTGACGTGACAACGGACCAGACGTTTTTTTAAGATTCGCTCAGAACAAGGATCACACCTGGGTGGATCGCCTCCGCTGTTACCTCTTTGCAACTTCCACAAAACTGGGAGGGGGTTGCGCTCGTCAGATTGGCAGTTCTATCATGTGTTAACTGCCAGAGGAAGTTGTTCTGTCCATAAAAAAGAAAGATGGTCGATTGCAACGTCTCACCGTGGTGTGGTTTCATCAGCTCATTCAGTTTTGTCATGTTTGAAAATGTAATACTGGTTATGTCACAAAATGTACAACATCAAAATCTTGTTATTCATGTTTGTTTTTTATTGATATGCATTGATCAGATTCATGTATATTACACACACAGACACACACAAGGTGAATGAATGAATCATTAAAGGCCATTAACATACTTTGATACTGGTCTCTATTGCAAAGGGTTCAGCAACACAATCATGCTAATTAGTTATTCCATACAATGTTATGGCTGTCTGGTAAGAGGATGTCAACTCAAATTACTATGATAAAATGCTATGTTGCATGTCCCTTTATCTAGCTTTTCCAAAGTACCAAAAGAGAAATTCTCATGACAATGTTTGACATCCTTCCATATTTGCAAGACCCTGAAGTGTCTAGCACAATTAAATCTCACAGCTTCACACAACCCAATATGGATATAATTGGACCCCACTGTGGAGTACAGCCCATGAGGTCATACCACCTTCATTGTAACCTCTACTGGGCAGAGAACCGGGGAGGCTTCATGTACATTTCTGCAGCAAAATGGCATCTCAGAAGTCTTTAGCCCCACAGAGGGCTCGGGCAGTGCTGTGGGTGGGTGTTCAGGAGTCCTGAGGCTTGTCCTGGTTCAGGGGCAGGTGCCAGTCTCTGGGAGGCTCTCTCCTCATCTCCCAGACAGGGGTACATTTCCTCTGCTCTGCTACCCTCTTCCTCTCACTGCTCTGTAACGCCTCCTGGACAACGAAATAAAATAAAACTCAGTCAAGGGATGGCTTTGAACCAAGCACACACGCAGGTACACATGAAAGATAAAGGCAGTTTTCATATACGTGTCACCAGTTGCTTGTGTAAATGAGTACATTAAAAAGTGACATTCCACGAGACACATGATTGTGGTGTCTATTCTACCTTGGTTTCTGGATCTGGGTGGTTCTCCCACTGTTTGCACATGTTGAAGTCCTCTTTCCATTGCTGGCAGGACGGTGAAGTGCCATGAGCGTAATAGTGGTGAAAACGGTTCCACAGGCTTTTGCAGTGCCTGAACTCACTCCAGTAGACATCACAGTTACGAGGAGGCTAGTGGAGGTGACACAGACACACAATGAAGGGACTGGTGTTTCTGGCTAATGTGAACTGACAGCAACAATTTAGCCTAGCTAGCTAGCCTAGCTCCCTCGCTGTGTTTTGATTTCGACTATACAACCTTACAGCGAAATACTCGTATGCAGTTTGTAATGCTGGGCATGTGATTAAATGCACGTCATGATAATAATACAGTATTTCATACGTTACCCTCCACATCGCTTCAGAGGCTGCCATTGTTTTTTTCCTTAACAGACGTCACAGCGTGAAAGACGTTGAGTCACGAACCTTGCTTGGGGCCAATAAGAGGTTACGTACGCACACAGCTTCCGCCCACTGTCGAGAGCGATTACACCGTTTACCGAAAAGCGTTTCTTATATACCAATATACGGATCATTCCTGCACTAAAACAATAATATTTCAATAAGAAATTAAAGGAAGACAAATATACAGAATGTTCTTTATTTCAAAGCAGTAGTCCTAATGTCAGAGTTTATAAATAAAATAAAAAGCAGTCATGCCACTCACCCAAGATTGACATAATCCACAAGGTCCTAAATCCCAACCCAAATTGTGAAAACCCTTCAACTCGAAACAATGTGATGATCAGAATTAGGCTATAGTTTTGTCTTCTCAACATTTGACAGAGTGGCCCTTCAAAGTGAAGGACAGGGCAAAACTGAGGAATCCATTGGCTACATTTCCCCCAAAAAGAAAGTTATAAATGGAACTAAATTGTGACTCAACCTGTGAAACAAATAACCCACAATTCAAACACACAGGCTGAATGTTGAGGGGATTCATGTTGTGGATGAACTGGGAAATGATCATAATATGTTTAGACAATGAAAAACCCTTCCTTTCTGATGCCCCCACAGCAGCAAAGCTATGCTCTGAGGGACCAAGCGACCGCAGTTGTCATCGTGGCCTGTATTTATTTGTTTGTGTTGTGTTTGGGAGCGTTCAGAGTCTGTGTTAAATCGGTCCGGGCCTCCATGTTAAGACGTAAAGCCTCATGGCTTCCTGCCCTTCTTGCGTAGTGACTGGCCCTCCCCAGAGAAGGCGATGAACCTGCTCAGCTCATCCTGGAGAGGATATACAAGACACATAAGCAGGAATTAGTCCTATAAATGACAGATCTGGCTCAGTTATAACAATGCAGCTTAAAAGAACCTCACTATAACACGTACCACTGACACAGCATGTCATATATAATTCATCTCTCTAAGCAACAGTTTGCCTCGCGTATCTTATTTACAATGAAAAAAAACCCCAACCCAAGTTGTTGTCTTAATTATTCGTTGGTTTAATATGACGGTGGCACTCACATCCTCCATGGTCCTCCGGGGCTGGGGTCTGGAGTTGCGGATGAAGGTGATCCTGCCCACCTTGTACTCGTAGTTAGGGATGCCCCTGTGGGCAGTGGAGGTTAAAGGTCAAGACCATCGGTGACATCATCATCGTGCCCAACCTGGAGTTCATATCATCTGACATTCCTATCAACTCATCATCTACTGTAGGCAATTTCTGTCTTGCTTTCAATGTGTTGTATTCTACCATGTGAGTATGAATGGTCAAGCTATGTGAATGGTTGGTTATTTATGTACATTTGAAGAGTATTCTTAGGTGTGAGAAAGGTGCTATTTAAATAACCTACATTATTATTCAAATAGGGAGGCATGTAAGCAGTCTAAACACCCCACCTCGCAAAGACACTACTAGACTGATGCAGCCCTAGGTCTAATAGACTCTGTTAGGTACATGAAGGAGGCTCGTCAAGCTGATCCCTGGATGACTAGATGCAAGAGAATCACCCCGTTTCACCAACTACTGTTTACTCCCTGTGAACATCCAACAGCGCAGACTCTAAACACGGATGACGTCTGCTCACCTTTTAATGTCGCTGGGATCAATGGGGACGGGGCTCGGCTCGATGCCCTTCAGCTTGCCGTCAAGGCGGTTGCCAGAACCAGTGAAAGCCTGCATGGGAACGTTTCGATTAGAAACGTATATGCTTAGCTCCCATGCTCACTTGCGTGTATATGGTACTATAATACATGTAAAGAGAACCAAGTCTACAACTGACCCGGAATCCCATGTCCATGTCAGCATAGCTGTTGGCGTCTCCTTCCTCCTCCTTTGAGAGAGAGAGAGAGAGAGAGAGAGAGAGAGAGAGAGAGAGAGAGAGAGAGAGAGAGAGAGAGAGAGAAAGAGAGAGAGTAAGAGAGAGAGAAAGAGAGTAAGAAAGAGAGAGAGAGAACGAACCACTATTGTGAGTCCAGCCAACTGGGTCATCATCTACATTTAGTTTGCAATCTAGTTCCTAAGGTAGCACTCGTCTTTTTTTTAAACTAGAATTTACATTTTTAACCTAGAATTCTCCAATATTTCACATCCAATATTCCACATGTCGTTTGTACTGTGGCCCCTCCTCGCCCTGTGGCCCCTCCTTGCCCTGTGGCCCCTCCTCGCCCTGTGGCCTCTCCTCACCCTGTGGCCCCTCCCCTCGCCCTGTGGTCCCTCCCCTCGCCCTGTGGCCCCTCCCCTCGCCCTGGGGCCCCTCCCCTCGCCCTGTGGCACCTCCCCTCGCCCTGTGGCCCCTCCCCTCGCCCTGTGGCTTCTCCTGGTGAGCTACAGCTGCAGCGGTGGTCCTACCGTGGGCTCCTCATGGTGCTGAGGCCTCCTCTCAGGCTCCTTGTACCCCAGCGGAGCGTCAAAGTCCACCTGAAACACCGGACACACATCCAGGTCACGGACATCCGACAGACACAACTGTAGCTCTGCTGCACAATTGTAACTGACACACATTTCCCACGGTTGTATTTCGGACGGTTTGTATCACTGTGGCAGGGGGACTTACATTCATGTCACACTCGATGATGGACACTGCTTTGTCCGGCTTGGTCTCCATGACCCGTAACTCATAGATCTGACATGAGAGGAAAGCAGGAGAGGAAGGGTAAGGTCACATGACGGCATTGTATCCCACGTCCTGAACTCCTCAGGCTTTGTTAAAGAGATGTGGCCCATGGTCTGTTGCCGTCTTCCAATGTTTACCTTTTCATTGTAGTTGATAGCGATGACATCGCCTGTGGTTAAGCAGGCAAAATTTCTCAAGGCATTTTCCAACCTGTGACACAGAGAAACATAGCCACAGGTCAGTTTTCAACCAGAAATTGAGGTATTTAGAAATGATAACTTTGTGCCAACCGCTGTAGCAGAAAGACTATTAAAAAACTATTTAAAAAAAAAAACTTTCCTATTCTGTTAACCTTTCTTTATCCAAGCTCGGCAGTTAAAACTATATGGATATGCCCAATAACAATCCAATCCTAATCTATCAGTCTGTGTTTCTAAACATCCAGAACATATGGAAGGCTGCTGTCTTACACAGCCTTGGGGTTGGTGATGTCCAGGAAGTCTGGGCTCTGGGGCTGGAACTTGGAGTAGGTGGCCACCATGAGGTTGACGCTCTCCACCTGAACCAGCCCTCCTTCCTCAAGGAGCAAGTTCTGCATCATCTACAGCCAGGACACACACACACAAATTATTACTTTATGACAGTATATCGGAGGTAGACTATGCTCCTCAAAACATGTAATGTATAAACGGAATTGAAAAGGTAGAACAAGGTTTCCTATTTTCGGACCAAGTTAAAATAATGTAATTATAAACATGATTTATGTGTAAATACAGCTTTTGTTGTCAACTTCAACAACATGGTTAAACTAACCCAGTGTGGCAAGTAACAGATTCCCTCATCTGCAACAAACTCCAGCACACCACAGTGAGTCATTCTGTCTGAGTTCTTGTTGGTCAGCTTAAACAGCATGGGGTAGGTGATGTTTAGTCTGCCTGTGTGGGGGAAAGAGATCATAGCTATCTGTCAAAAGGATTTTTCTTTGAAGAACACATCCGTGTAATGTGTCCGAATAATGGAGAGTAGGCTACTTACTGAGCTGGTCAAGAGCAGATGGTGGCATTATAACTACAGATAGAACAGAAAGCATACATTAACTTTGGTAGCTAGCAATTGCTTGTACTAAGAACGGCCCAGTTAGGCTCACATGGTTCAGTACAAGTGCTTCGTTGGAGTGATGCATTGGTGACATTACATAGCTACGTTCCGTCATTTCACTACGTGGACTGGACACAGTTACAGTGATACATTTTGTATATCTGTAGTATAATATCACAAACTTTTTCCTCCTTTCTCGACGTCCGACCGGTCGTTGGGACCTGCCAGCATAGACACCGAGTAGCAACGGTATTGCGTGGAGAAGCGGTTTTGGAAAGCCCGTGGAATAGGGTGATCGAACATGTTGAAGGAAAACTGCAACACAAAAACAAATTGGACAATTATTTAAATCTGGATAGGTGATTATGTTAACAGACGGATTCAAGCACAACAAAGCATGCTACCTGGATATTTTCAATAAAATAGGACTGCAGTGACAGTGCATCTTTCTTTCGTCATGTTGTTGAACAGCTAACGTTAGCTATTGTAGCGTTGCTTACAGGCAAGAAAAAATACTGGGCTATATTGTCCTCGATGTTTTGTATTGTTATTACTTACCATGTTGACTATTGGGACGTCAACTTCCTTAGACCAAATAGTTTAATACAGGACCTTTTTGTATATCCCTGTGCGACCTAATAGTTACAGTTGCATCCAATGTTGTCTTCCTCTTCAACCACGGAAGTGAGGTCATAGCAGGTAGTGACGTACAAAGCCATAGATGTTTTTTTTGTTTTGTTTTTTGCTCTGGTAACATTAAGTAGTGTCATAATAACAATGTCTCTAAAGTAAATTTCCTGAAACAAAATACATCCTCAAACACAAATCCCATCTTCATTCAAAACCACACAATTTAATACAAGTCTTACAAAGACCATACATACAGTATTGGCAGCATACAGGCTGATCAGAACAGGAGTAGTAGAAAATCCACAATGGCTCTAACAGAGGTGCAACTACACATGATAATGACAAGCCCCTTCGTCCACCACAGAGAGTACCCTGCTTTACACAGACATATAAAACGCTCAGAGGAGAAAGCCCTGGAATAACCGCTGCACATATTGTGTGTCGAAGGTAGTCACTGGCACTGTAGGTGTTGTGTTTTGGTAGAGGTCTGAGTCGTGTCCGTCTCAGGATCGCCCTCCTGTCTGCTGGGTTCAGGATTGTGTGTGTGTGTCTCTGTTCAGACCGGTGGCCAGCTCTTTGCTACCTCTTGGTGCATAGCCTCAGGAAGCCACTGGCAGTAGGCAGACAAGAGGACTGCGGACAGAAAGACAGAAAGAGATGGAGATGGGGAGAGGTGGGGGTTGAGAGAAAGAGGTGGTCAGTAAAAGAAAAGAACATAAAAAAAATAATATATATACATCTTCAATGCATTTAGCACACACACTCACATTGGCTGTTGTTCTTCCAGGCAGTGAGCAGAGCCTCTCTGCAGTCCACCGTTTCAGAGGCCAGGGCCCCAAGCACAGCCTCAGTCCTGGGCTGAAGTCTGGGAGAGGACACAGCCTCTGGTTAACACTCACACGACCGTCACTTAACTCAGAACCAACCTACCATTCATAGTATACACATGACACTCACCCCACACACATTGAAAACACAAACCCTTTTTTATTATGGATTCCTATTAGCTGACGTCTTAGTGACAGCTAGTGTTCCTGGCCTACACACAGATACGGCCGTAGGAGTGTTGTGTGGAGGAGTGTTGAGAGGTGTGGTGGGTGGAGGAGTGTTAAAGGGTGTAGGAGGGCTCCTTACTTGGCCCAGGTCTTCAGCATGATGGACGGGCTGGAGAGAAGGTGGGCACTGTGCCGCTTCAGTTTAGGACACACCTGAAACGCGACACACGCAAATGTCAGTTCCACTGACGATTCGTCCACACGAAGCTAAAGCAGTTTGACTGAGTTTGGACAGCCCTGGACGGTCACTGTGGATGACTGACGACGGTGGATAACTGTGGAGGGCCCAGCTCTGGACGATGCTAGGAGGATGATAGTGGATTACCTTGATCTAGAGCTCTGGGGGATGTTTGGTAGGAACACCAGGGCAGTGAGGAGGGCTGACTCAACAGCTGTGTGAACACACTACCTGTCCCTCCAGCAGGAACCTGGCGAACAGCTTGTAGCGGTCAAGGCCTTCTGGGTAATCCATCTCCATAGCAGGTAGCTGCCAGGCCACACGGACTGTGGCGGGAAGAGAGAGAGATGAGAGGGAGAGAGAAACAGATTAAGATACATGGATAAGGGACAGAAAGATTTTAAAAAGAGAGAGGACGGAGCAAGGGAGAGAAAGAGGGAGAGTCCTCCAGGAGAACGGTTAGACTGAGAGTCAGGAGACTGTCATTCTACCCATTAAGACAACAAAGGGAGGTGGAGAGAGAGAGCATCAGGTGACTCACAGAAGGTGCTGGGGCAGTGGCACCTCACCCTGCCTGTGGCCTCACACAGCCAGGGCGCCGGGCTCGACAGGGGAGAGCCAAAATGGCAGTACTGCGGAAGCAGGCGGGGCACCCATTCTGGCTCCACCGCTGACACACCTGGGAGAGGGGTGTCATTCGTGTTAAGTGGCTTTTATTGGTTGGGACCCAATTTTGTGACAATATAATCCAATAAAAACACCACAACTAAACACAAACAAAACATCACCATCACACAATTATTATTTAGAGTTTATGTTATGATCTGTTTTTCAACTGGCAGGGTTTCCCATGTTCCTGCGTGATCCCGTCGATGTATTTGACAGGAAGAGAACCACTAGTGGCCGTGGTGAACACACCTCTCATGTACATCTTGGTGGTCTCCATGACCTCTTGGTAGACCACAAACATTGGCAGGGTTTTGAAGAGGGCGGAGGAGGGGTGGATGTACACAGGCTCATCCAGGAGAGCTGTCTGGAATACAACAGTCACAACCACAAATGATTCTTCTGCCCAGTCTGCTAAAAGAATACATCATTATGACTGAACATGACTGGATCTCACCTTGTAGCCGTTCCTCCATTTGGGGTCCAGCATCTCCTCGGGCTGGACCCGTCGGGCCAGGTGGTCGCCCAGCCCCGCCAGCACCACCTGACGCAGGCACACCACCTGGCTCTCTGTGGGCGGGGCCATCTTGGGGTCCACGAACACACCCACCGCCGGACACACCGCATTCACTAGGGGAGAAGGGCTTTTGCTCAGTGTTTGTCTGTGTGGGTGAGGCTGCGCGTGTGTGTGTGTGTGTGTGAGAGAGGGGACATGTGTGTATGTGAGAGAGCCAATGCGAGCGAGAGATGGAGAGAGAGAAAGAAAGAGAGAAGAGTGTGTGTGAGAGAAAGTGTGTGTCCGTTGATGTGTGTGTGTGTACCTGCGTTGGTCAGCTGCCCTCTGAGCCTCCTGATCTCCATCATAGCTTTATACCTCAGCCCGTTCTCCTCACAGAACTGAGCTGTGCAGCCGGCAAACTCACATGCCCCCACGGCACCTAGACACACACACACACACACACGCTATTCATCGGAATTCACCAAGTAAACTAAAGCACTAGCATGAGCCGCCAAAGGGTGCCATCAACAGGCACTGCACTATAGACACTAATTATATTTAAAAGGAGCATTTGATGGCTGCTCGACTTCCATTCTAATGCTTCCTCACCCAGCATGACCATGAGATCCCCCAGGAGTAGCGAGGCTCCCTGCCCAGCCCACAGCCTCCTCATCTGGCCTAGCCGGGCCCGGCGCTGGGCCAGCTTGGAGCTCTCGTCCTCACTGCCGGCCGGTCTGGGGGGCACAGAGACACACTCATCGTTAACATCTACATCTCCAGAACATTCTAGAAAACAAACAAAAACTACGTGCCGAAAAAACCCATTGTCAAATCACTCCTTTCTTTCTTTCTTTTTCTTTCTTTCTTTCTTTCTTTCTTTCAAGAACTTTGGATGATCCTAGATCTTCTGCAGTAATTTCTATATGCACTATATACTGTATACATCGCTTTGGATAAAAACCTCTTCTAAACAAACACAACCCATGTCATATAAACCACCCTAACACATAAAGGTATACAGGTATAGCTCCGCATGAATCCGTTCAAATCCCCCTTCAGTGCACCAGACGACCCACCTGTCCAGGTCCTCCATGATCTCTCGCACCGTCATGGCGGCCACCACGGCGATGACGTAGGGCAGGCAGTCCTGCTGCCGGCCCAGGGCCAGCATCTTGGCGTAGCGCGGCGCCACGGGGAAGGAGGCCATGGCCCGGCCCAGGGGGGTGACGGGACAGCTCAGACGAGCACGCTCGATGTCCTTCACCCTGTGGAGGAGGGAGGGAGACGGTTAGGAAGAGAGAGGTGGAGAGAGAGAGAGAGACATAGAGAGAGAGTGGTAGAAGCTAACCGTCCAGTGCGGGGGGGTTCCTCCAAGGCCCCCAGGGAGACCAGAAGCTGCTCTGCTGCTACCAGGGCCTCCATGGAGGGAGGGGTGGGGAACGGGAAGTTCACCACCTGGACACACACACAGATATTCTCTAGTAACTTTTTTTTCTGAATCTCTATAAAGTTCTGTCTTCTGTGAAGGAGTTATATCTTCTGTGAAGGAGTTATATCTTCTGTGAAGGGGTTCTGTGTTCTGTGAAGGGGTTCTGTGTTCTGTGAAGGAGTTATATCTTCTGTGAAGGAGTTATATCTTCTGGGAAGGGGTTCTGTGTTCTGTGAAGGGGTTCTGTGTTCTGTGAAGGAGTTATATCTTCTGTGAAGGGGTTCTGTGTTCTGTGAAGGGGTTATATCTTCTGTGAAGGGGTTCTGTGTTCTGTGAAGGAGTTATATCTTCTGTGAAGGGGTTCTGTGTTCTGTGAAGGGGTTCTGTGAAGGGGTCTGAATAAGGTTCTGTGTGGTGGTACCTTGTCTATATTGAGGTCTTTCATCTGCAGAACCAGGTCCTCTACAGGCCTGCGAGTGATCTCTGCCTCGGAGAACGGGCTGAAGTCTGAGAACACTGCAGACGAGTACAACCTGCACACACACACACACACTTCAGTTGTAGCTACTATCACTAACAAGGAGACAACAGACGAGGAAAAAGTTGCTCGCAAAACCAGACAAGAGGCTTTTTCCCCCCCTCTCAACAATCCTGACCTATAGCAGTGCCCGGGTTCCGTTCGGCCGGCCCTCCCAGCTCTCTGATTGGCCGAGGCCTGTGAGGTCCACGTGACCTTGAAGGAGGATACCCCGGTGACGCGGTCGTAGAAGCGCTTCTTGACGCGGCCGCAGTCCACCACGTACTTGATGCCCGGGATGGTGAGGGAGGTCTCCGCCACGTTGGTCGCCACCACGCACAGACGAGCTCCAGGAGGGGGCGGGCTGAACACCTGCACACACACACACACACAGGTTACCACACATGCAGGTACACACACACACACACACCTATGTCTAGTCAGTGTGTCCTCACCTTGGCCTGCTGTTCGGGCGCGAGGAGAGAGTAGAGAGGGAGGACGTAGAGGGGATGGGAGGGGTCTGCCTTCTCCTCTACGAACGCGCACACACACACAGAAGAAGAAACCGTTTCAGCGCTTCAAACACATCATTTAAAAGTCAAATCGTTTCTGGCTTTCTCAGCGGGAACAGGCACCTGTGTTCTCGGGGTCGTCTCCGTCATCCAGGAAGGACCCCTCCCCCTCCCACCCCTCGTCCTCGCCAACCCCCGCCTGCCGGTCCTCGCCTGCCTCGTCCACCGGGAGAGCCGAGTAGTTGTCCAGGTCGATCCGCGGCAGCGACTGAAGGATGAACACACACATTTAGTCATTTAGCAGACGCTCTTATCCAGAGCGACACACACACACAGAACCTCAGTACGTTCCTACACACACACACACGTTCTGGACAGAGCGGCGAGGGTTCCTACGTACCACAGCCTTCTTCTGCTTGGCCTTCTTAAACTTCCTCATCTCCTCCGAGGCGTCTGGCTCCTCCCCCTCACCTGAGGACACTCGGGGTCAATCACGTGACCTCACACGCCGGAGCTGCTGTAGGAATATAATCACACTGGAGATACGGTACCGTGCAACAGTGTGTAGCTCACCAGTGTCGGTGTGTTCTCTCCTGCAGGGGAAGGCCTTCCTCAGTCTCCGGCAGACGCTTTGGACTTCCGCCTGGCCCGTCAGAAACACCAGGATCCCCCCTGGAGACGCACACACCTGCTGTCACTCGCACACACCTGCTGTCACTCGCACACATCTGCTGTCACTCCCACACATCTGCTGTCACTCGCACACACCTGCTGTCACTCGCACACACCTGCTGTCACTCGCACACCTGCTGTCACTCACACACCAACACACCTGTGCTCGAGTCTGTGTCTCCGTGTGTGATTCTCCGTGTGTGTGTACTGTATGTCTGTGTGTATATTTGAATGGGTGTGTAAGTGTGTTGGATTGTGTGTGTGTACCTGGGGGCAGCATGCGGTGGATCTTGCAGGTCTTGTGGAACACCTCTCCAGAGTAATCCTCCAGCGGGGTCCTCTTGTTGAAGTGGACCGACACAGGAAACTGCCGGGCGTCCACCTTGAGGACGGGCGGGGGCGAGGGAAACAACTTCCTGTTCTCTGTGAAGTCCTCCACGCGCAGGGTGGCAGACATGACCAGCAGCCTCATGGGGAGGCCTTTCTGTGTGACACACACAGGAAACACCAGGTCACGCCAGACAGGAAACATCAGACAGACAGACAGACAGGTAAGACAGACAGGCAGGACAGACCGCTCACCTTGTTCCTCAGGGGGACGATGCGAGACAGCAGGCCGACCAGGATGTCCGTGTACACACTCCTCTCATGGGCCTCGTCTATGATGATCACACTGTACCTCTGGAGCAGGAAGTCCTACACCAGAGACAGAGGAGAAAGAGAGAGGGTGAGAGAGAGACAAATAGACAGAGATGGCTGCTGTAGGGGCTAACATGGCGAGCGTATAAGGAGGGCTGAAGAACGAAGAGAAAAGGATCAAGTTTTATCTACCTTCTGAATCTCCTTCAGCAGGACACCGTCTGTCATGAACTTGATTTTGGTGTCACTCGTCACGTTCCCCTCAAAGCGAATCTGATACGACACCACCCTGGATACCAGCACAAGTGGAGGAGATTAGAGTACATCGTCTGCATTAGAATGACTTTAAGAAGGTCCCTACTTGTGACCTTTCACCCCAGATTAAGACGTAGGGTTGATGAAGAAGGAGAAAACCCTGGTAGTATAACCTGATACTTAAGAGGAGTGGAAAGGAGGAGAATAGGAGAGAGGAGGAGAGAGTGGAGAGAGGCTAGGATAGAGGAGGAGAGAGGATAAGGAGAGAGGAGAAGAGAGGATAAAAGAAAGGAGGGAAGAGAGGATAGGAGGAGAGAGAGGAGAAGAGAGAGGATACGAGAGAGGAGGAGAGAGGATAAGAGAAAGGAGGGAAGAGAGGACTGTTGTCAGACCGTGTGGACACGTTCATCTCCTTGGCCACTCTTTGGGACATGCTGACGGCTGCCACTCTCCTGGGCTCTGTTACACCTATGATCCCACTTCCACTGGAGGGAGAGAGGTGCGGCGGAGGAGAGAGAGAGGGAGGGGGGAAAGAGAGAGAGGTTTTCAAACATGCTCATTCATACTTTCTCAACCTCTGTCTTTACAGACGGCAAGACTGGGGGATATCAAGAGGAAGATCAACATCAGAAGGGTTCAGGATGAAGGAGAGGGGGGGGGGGGGATCGCCGCTTGTGTACCTGGCGTAGCCAGCCTCATACAGGAACTGGGGCACCTGGGTGGTCTTGCCACTTCCTGTCTCTCCACAGAGGACCACGAAGGGGTTCTCCTTCACCCCCTCCATGATCACCTGCTCCTCAGCGAGCACAGGCAGCCTCAGACGGGCCTCCTACACACACACACACACACACACAGAAGGAAAATAATCACATGCTGCATGTGAAGCGCACACAAACTATCACTTCATATGTAAAGCTGATAACAGGAGGTCCATGTCCACACACACACACCTGTATCTGGGGCAGTCGGTCCACGGGTATGAAGACAGCCGGCTGGGAGTCGGTCTTACTCGAGCGCTGGGCCGCAGCCCTCCCCTCTCTCCTCTCCTCCGTCTCCTCCCTCGCTTTCTTGAACTCCTCCTCCCGACAGGGACGAGGAAGCTCCTCGGTCTTCCTCTCCTCCTCCACCTCCACCACCCCTCCGTTCTCCAACTCTTCCTCATCAGAGGAAGTGTCTAAATCACTGCTGTCCTCATCCGCCGCCCCCTCATCCTCCTCGTCCTGCAGATGGGTCCACGTCCTCTTCCTGTTGGCTCCGCTCACGCTGTTGATCCTGGGCCCGGAGCCTCCCTCCTCCACCTCCTCCAGGGTCCTGCACAGGGGGAGGCGGGGTGAGAGAGAGGCCATGTGTAATTATGTGTGTGTGTGCGAGACAGACAAGAGTGAGGAAGGAAGGGTGTGAATCTGTACGTGTGAGAGTGAGGAAGGGAAGGAGGTTCAGAATGTTCTAGTGTGTGTGTGTATCTCCATACTGTTTATTCTGGTACAGCTTGTCTCCTGTGCCCATCTTGGAGGTGGTGTAGAGCAGTTTCAGCTCCGCCTCAGGAATCTGCACCTCTGACAGCTTGGTCAGGATGTCTGCTCTCTGCAACACACACACACACACAAACTGAGCGTTTCTCTAAACAAATCTGTTTTCCATCCTACTATAGACCCTGAAGAGAACAGTGTCTGAGATGACAAGGTCACGTTCTATGACGTTGGTAAGATGAAGAGGTCACTTTAAATGAGGGGTTTTCGTGTTGGCGAGCGAGGACGCTTACATGAGCTTTCTTCTCTTTGAGCTCCAGAACTTTCTCCAGGTTCTTCCTCTGTTTCTTAGTGAGAGGCGGCTTCTTACGCACTGGCTTCTGCAGGCCTTTCTTCTCCTTGGGTTTGGAGGCTGGGAGGACCAGTGCGTTGCTCTCGTCCACCCCCTTCAGATTAGCCCCATCTGGGGGGAGAGGAGGGAGGAGGAAGGGAGAGAGACTTCTGTTTACAATAGAACAGACCGTGTTTATAATAGCCAGATCATCTTTAGATACTGAAGTACCTAGATAGGACATTCTGTCTCTAACCCTAACCATGTCTGTCTCTCTCACGCACGCACACACATACCTCCTTCCATCTCTCTCTTTCTCTCATGCTGTAACTCGCTGTCTCCATCCCTCTCAACAGTTACTGTGACCACTTCATGTGAATGACTGTTTCTCACCTTTAAACTCCACGACTACATCTGTCGCGGGCTTCCCTTCCACCGGTGCCGGTCGGGTCTCGCTGTCCTGCTGCCTCCCCTTCCAGTTATGTTTCTTTCTCAGTCTCCCCATCTCGCGCAGAGATCGCTGTTACACGAGCACAGACAGGAGCTCTGGGTGTAAATAATGAGCGTTTATTGAGCTGGACAGTGGAGACTTGATCGCGATGACTACTCGCTGTCGTTGCAACTTGCAAGAAGGAGATGAGAAATATCTATGCCATTAAAACGTTAGAAATTAGCAAAACGTTAGACATTAAACACAATAAGCTAAACAACAAACATCAAACCTTCAAAACAGATCTAATCAACCAACAGGAGGGTTTTTCCGACTCCACTCACATCCAATGTCTCACGTGTAAACAACAAGTGGTGCTGGTCCAACACGATAAATTGTCCGTCGCATTTCCTTGGCTGCGTACAAAGGTTCCGCTAACTTCACCTCATCAACTATAGTAAAGCAATAGATGCCTGTGGCAATAGTTGGCCGTGAAATACACTATTTCACGTCTTGGGGGTCAGATGGCTGAGCGGTTAGGGAATCGGGCTATTAATCAGAAGGTTGCCGGTTCGATTTCACACCGTGCAAAATTATGTTGTGTCCTTTGGCAAGGCACTTCACCCTACTTGCCTTGGGGGGAATATCCCTGTACTTACTGTAAGTCGCTCTGGATAAGAGCGTCTGCTAAATGACTAAATGTAAATGTAAAATGTCTTGAGTAGGCTACGTAATGGCGCTGAACAATGTACTTAGTTGTACAGAACCAAAACCTTCTACGGAGACAGGGAAGGACAAGACACTGCATACAGCTCTTTAATTAGATTTAAATGCCCACACAGTAAAACATAACATACACATAAGTGAAAAAAAACATTTCTTAGCAATAGGAAAATAACATACCAAAAATAACAAATGTCAAAAAGGTCACGTTCTTTCAAAAACCTAGACATTATTCTGTTTGATTTAAACTTACAGTTTGGATACAATAAGCAGGAAAAGCTCCCTTTTTTCAGAATCTGCTGTCCTTCAAAGGCTTACGCTCGCTCCCCAGACAGCCCTCCCCTCCCGTGAGGCTCTCGTCGGCGGTTCGGCGTGCCTCCCGCGTCAGCCTCTCGAACCTGCGCAGGAACACCACCACGGCCGCCAGCAGCGCCGCCTGCAGCAGCACAAACACGCACAGGCACACCTGCGACGCCAGTGCCAGGTCACAGTACCAGTAGTGGCAGGTGTCCAGCACCTCCTCCTCCGTCAGGTAGACCACCAGACGCCCCCTCAGGTCAGGGGGGAAACTGCAGTTGACGTGGAGGTGTCCGGCCGTGGCGACGAGGCTGGCGTGATCCGGGCCGTCGCCGTTCAGGGGCCCATGGTCGCCGTGCGGCTGGCGCAGGAGCCAGGCGCGCAGGTAGAGCACGCCGCAGTCGCACGCCCACGGGTTGCCGTGGAGAGAGACGGAGCGCAGGGAGGGCAGGGAGTCCAAGATGCCGTTGGGGAGGGAGGTGAGCAGGTTGTCGTGGAGACGGAGGTGGGTGGTGTTGGACGGGAAGCGGTGGGGGAGGGAGGAGGTGGTTAGAGAACGCTGGCTGCAGTCCACCTGACCCTTCTGGCAGGAGCAAGGGGAAGGGCACACTGATGACCCTTGAACTCCCATCCCAAACAGGACGAGTACACACAAGAGAGGAGGCCCCATCATCATCGTCTTCATCACCAGTCACTGTAAGAACAGAACACAGAGCTTCATCATCATCATCATCATCATTGGAGCCTCACAACCCTCACACAACAGCAGGCTAAAATGATCCCTTTAAGAAAATAACACGATCATCAGACTAAGTAGAACCTCCCCTTTAAGAATCAATCTTGATCATACACCTACACTGTGTGGAACTTTGCCTTTAATGTCATCCTCCTTTAGATGAACCCGCAGAGAATCTCTAGAGGCCTCTGAAGGACAGGGGCCAGGAGGGAGGGGAGTGGAGGGGGAGGAGAAGGCGAGGCCAGGGGGATGGATAGGAGATTAGGAGACCGGATGAGGATGGAGAGAGGGAGGAAGCAGGAGTGAAGTGGAGGCTTTCCTCGTCTGTGGTTGTGAACGTGTGAGGGATGCAGATAGCAGGTCTCACTGAGAGATACGTTTAATACTGCATCTTCTCTGGGTGGGACTGACCCAACCGTCTGAGTGTGGCAGAGAGAGATAACCCAACCAGGATAGAATTCCCCCAAACAGGAAGTAGAATAGCACAGGATTGTCATGACACAAGTCACTGAGAGGCCATGGAGTTTTTTGTTAGACTGGCTGTGTAACTATTACAGTTAGACTGGCTAGATACATATTACAGTAATGGTTAGTTATGAAGAGCAAATCATGTCTGTTGTAAACTGCTAGTAGTAGTCAGTTAAATTAATCAATTTGATTAATTTAATGCTGAGGTATCATCATCATCCAAGGTTCTATTGTGGATTACAAATCAACAATTTAACTATTTAAACAGTTTAGCTGTTAGCACATTACAGTTATTACAGTAGGTTAATGCTTCTCAAACTGTTTCAATCAGGTCCCTCTTTGATTATGGAGAAATAAATAACAAATATTTTTTTTTGACTCATGTATTCAAAGCAACGGACAAGTGGAATTAGATCCTACAACATCTTGACATGCAGTCAGCTGTTTTACAGCTGAACAATTCTCCCATGCAAGATCCTCCTTCAGGAGCATCTGGATTCGTTCTACTGTTAATCCCTGCAGTCTCACTGTAGTCTGAAGTCTTACCTTCTCTTCTTCACGTGATGTCTGGAGATCCTGAAGGGAAGGTCCTTCTGGCCAAGTGTAGGGGCACCGTGTTTCTGGCTTTAGGAGAGGCACATAATCATACAGCCCCAGCTGGTACACACTGATAAAAAAACACACACACACACACACACACACACTTATGCACAGCAGTCTTTAAGAGGCAGTACACAGGAAGAGGAGCAACATCTCTCTCCTCAGTACAAACTGAGAGAACTTGACTGACACAGAAACAAGCACAAAGATTCCAAGACGACAACACTGTATATTTTACATATGTACATATTGCATTTAGTCATTTTTTACATTTAGTCATTTAGCAGACGCTCTTATCCAGAGCGACTTTCAGTAAGTACAGGGACATTCCCCCGAGGCAAGTAGGGTGAAGTGCCTTGCCCAAGGACACAACGTCATCTGGCACGGCCGGGAATCGAACTGGCAACCTTCTGATTACAAGCCCGCTTCCCTAACCGCTCAGTCACCTGACTCCCAGGTGCAGTGCATAGAATACTACATTTTGAAATGTTTGTGTTGTAGTACCAAGGAGTATAATAGTTTACTATACAGATGTTTGTAATCAATTTATATGATTGATAAATAGCAGTAAATAGTAGTATTTTGTACATGGTAGTATTTAGTAGTTTGGAGAAGGTGCAGGTGCATGTATACCATTATGTTGGTGCTAAAGAAGAGAGACTGGGGAGATAAGCTATGACTCAGCATGTTCTACTGTATCCTGTCAGCAAGTTCTACTGTCAGCATGTTCTACTGTATCCTGTCAGCACGTTCTGCTGTATTTACTGTTGTACATTTGCGGAGGAGAAGGAATCATTTGGATACTCAGGAGGTTTGGAAGGAGATGAATCAAGACAGTTTATTTGTCATTGTTATAACCTGGGTTCAGGTTTCAGTCATAGCGCAGTAGAAAGCAACAACATTACCTGGAGACTGACAGCAGAGCTGGGAGAACCAGGTCAACCGACACAGAGGCACACACACACACACACACACCCCAAAGTCATATATACAGGCGGACAGAAAAACACAGGTCAGGCACATTTGTTAGCACACACACACACACGTCCTTGCATTCTCGTTCTCTCTCTCTCCATCACACACACACACACACACACACACACACACACACACACACACACACACACACACACACACACACACACACACACATACAGGACCTCCCCCTACTGTACACAGCTCATGCTTAGGGATTGAAATTCCATAATTTGCCATTTTGAGCCGAAGCTTTGACAGCAGCTGTTCTTCAAAGCAGACACACGAACGCTCTCCAACTGCTCTCTGGACAGAGCGTCTGAAGCAGAGGAACAGACAGACAGTGTGTTGACAGCGACAGCAGACAGAGGTCTCTTAGCTGCAGATATAAGGAGCTGTAGCATGCTCCTACATGCACCACGTACAGTACCGAGACCTACTGCACATAGCTACCCTCTCATTATAGCAAAGAACCTGAATTCAGCAGTCAGCAACTGGCATTAAGTGCTTTTTCAATGTTGCCAGTGAATGCAGAATATTTTCAGAGAAAAAGTTATCTTTTTAGCTCATGCCCAAACATCGCTTGTTCTTAAAAGAATACGTGTATATTTATACAATTCAGCAAAAATACATAAAAAGTGCCTCAGACAGAAACAGTCTTTTTGGACAACAACCAGATGAAAACACTAAACACAAACATATACGCACGTTCAACATGAATACAAATGAATATCTATATTCAGATATAAAGCTGCAAAAAATCTTGCAATGCGCATACCCTGGAGAAATACCCTAAAGGATTCATCATTATATTCATAAATTAGATACAAGTAGCGGTCAGTTAAATTACAAGGTTACAATGGTTCATAATAACATTATATTAGGATCGTTACCAATATTAAGAAATGGGCTCGCAAACGAACACACAAAATTTGTAAAAAAAAAAAACATACTATTATCCAGGTGGACAAAATATACAAAACATAGGACTGATGAATTCACAGCCACAGGTGTGCCCCTACACAGAGTATATCAGTAACATGTTGGTACAGTTGACTGTGATGTTGTGTTCTTGCATTCAATGTCTGACAGTCTGGGTGTAGTTCAGGGGATGGCCAGCAGGGATCACTGTGGCCTGAGCCTGCTCTGGGAATCGTCATGGTAAATCACTCTTTGTCATGAATCTGCTGCTGCATCTTATTCAGCATCTCCTGCATCCTCTTCAGCTGGAGGGAGAGAGAAGCAGAAGAAGATGTATTATAGTTCACAGTGCTGTTAGACATTACGAGGCTAACTTAAGCAAATCTACAAATGTACTCTTGGCCTCCCTTTGAGTGTGTGAGTGTGTGTTTGTGTGAGTGTGCGCGAGAACGTGTATGTGTGTGTACTTGCGTGTATGAGTGAGTGAGTGTGTGTGCATAAGTGAGGGATTGTGTGTGCGTGCGTGCGCATGTATGAGTGAGTGAGTGTGTGTGTTGGTGAGGAGGGGCTCTGAATGTTCACCTCCTCGTCTTTCATCTTGATGAGCCTCTCGGTCTCCACGTCGGGGGTGGACAGGGGCAGGAAGGGGGTGGGGCTGTCCACGCGGTTGTCCTGGGTCAGTTTACTGTGGACCGGGGAAGGGAGGAGGGGAGGGGGAAGGAAAGGAAGAGAGGAGGTAGGACAGGATGGAAGGCAGGAGAGGAGGGAAGGAGGGAGGGAAGGAGGGAAAGTTAGGAGATGTAATATTGAAGCAACTTCGTCCATCCAATAGTTTCTCGCTGCTTCATCTAGAATTTTTTTTTATCTGTCTCTGTGTCTCCATGTTCTTTCCCATTTCGTTCTCTGTCTCGCTCGCTCACACACCTGGTCATCTCCTGGATGCACTGGGCCCTGTAGTTCTCGTAGTGCAGGTCACAGGTCACATCTTTCAGGTCGTGCATGTGGGACCGGATCAGCATGTTCCTCAGCTTCACAAAGTCACAGTGGGACTGGTTCTCCACTGAGAAGGACAGAGAACGTCACCATCATCATCATCATCATCATCATCATCATCATCATGTGTGTGTGTGTGGGGGGGCTACAGTAGAGGTGGATGTGTTTGTTCCTCACCCTCTACGATGCCCCAGGGGTACAGACGTCCTCGGACACGCTGGCCTCGAGCCTCCACCACCGTGTTGCTGCCGATCACTGCAAACGGCGCACACTCCTGCACACACACACAGATGTACACACACACACACATACACACACACACACACACACAGATGTACACACACACACACCCGCACACAGGCACACAATGGAGGGAACACAAAGTTAGAATCCTCTCGGTATTATTGTTGCATACACACACACACACAAACACGTAAACCCTGTGTTTCACCTTAAGCTCCTTGTCCAGCTGTTTAAACTCTTCATCCTCATCCGAGTCACATTCTGGGAACTGGTACACCTTGATGCCAAACTTCTCTATCTCCTCACGAACCTACACACACACACACACACACACACACACGTACAGACACACGCACACTCATGTTAACTGCATGTTTGCAGCTGCGTACCATTGCCGTACCCAAAAAGGAAAAGAGCAACACATCCTGTCTTTATACATCAGGATCAGGGACGAGGAAAGGACCGGGGTCAGGGGTCAGGGGTCAGGGCAGGGACGAGGTCAGAGTTCGGGTCAGTGAGAACTCACTCTGTCTTTCAGCCTCTTGATCTCGTTGGGAGTGAGGCAGTCGGCCTTGGAGATGAGGGGGACCACGTTGACCTTCTCATGAAGGGCCTTCATAAACTCCACATCTACCGGCCGCAGCCTGGAGACACACACACACACACACATATGTATACAGGCCAAACCCACAGTGTGTGTGTCTGCGTGTGGATTTGTCTCCCAGCTACAACGAACACCCTATCGACGACACACACACAAACACAGCGAGAGTGTCAACATGTGAGAGACTGAGAGGCAACACGACCACAAATGAATGTTTAAACGAAATGTCATCTACATCCATGAGTTTACGCAGAGGAAGATCTCTGTGCTGGCAGCATGTGAGGTGTCCCGAGGGCTGAGGGGGATCCCTGAGCCTGGGTCGGCTGTGAGGGGAGTGGGGGGTGGGGGGGTGGTTGTATGTAGGTGTTGGTGGGGGTGAGTGGTGGTAGGTAGGGGGGTAATAACAGTGTTTACAGTGTTAACACCGTCCTGTAGGCTCCACACCTCCCGCAAAACACCCTCCGACAGCACATTCCTCCGTGTGTGTGTCCGTGTGTGCAATTATGTGCGTGTAGAAGAAGAAACTTTCATTTGATCGAGTGATGCGATACGGTCACGTGCGGGGGAATGGCGACACCACAAACACACACCAACGAAATGACGCGCGCGTGTGTGTGTGTAGGCCCACGTGAGCGTGTGTGTTCTCACCCGTGCCCGAAGGGAGGGATGAAGTAGAGGCAGCAGTGGACGCGGTTGTCCTGGATGTTCTTCCTGTTCAGCCCGCTCTCGTCTCTGAAGTACTGCTCAAACTGCTGGTCTATATAGTCTGTTATGGGCTTCCAGCTGGGTCACACACACACACACAAAAGTTAGCCAAAGCTTGCTATAATAAAACAAGAACCAATAGCTATGAACAGTATGGACCAAGACCAGGACCAGGACCAGGACAATCAGCTCACCACTCATTGTTGTTGACAGCATCTCCAAACCCAGGAGTGTCCACGATGGTGAGTTTGAGCTTGACTCCCTTCTCCTCGATGTCAACAGTGTGTTTGATGATCTCCACCGTCTGGTTGATCCGCTCTGTGAGGGGAGAGGAGAGGAGGAGGAGGAGGAGGAGGAGGAAGAGGAGGATGGAGGAAGAGAAGCGAGGAAAAGAAAGGGAAGGAGGAGAGGACCGTGGAGCGCGTGGAAGAGTGTTAAGGAGGATCAGGAAAGGGGGAGGAGGAACATGATTGTATTGACCCTGGTTGTCCTGTGTTGTAGAGGTGACCATCCCTTCCTCTGACTCACACAGCTCTGCCACTCACCTTCAGCGTTGAGCAGCTTTCTGTCCTTGTACAGGTCTGTCAGGAACAGGCTGTTCACCAAGGTGGATTTACCCATACCAGACTCCCCTGTGACACACACACACACGCACGACTATTGGTGTTTTTGTTTCCGTCTTTAGTATTGCTTTTGTTTGAACACACACACACATACACACTGACCTGCAACCATGAGAGTGAAGTCAAATCCCTTCTTCACAGATTTCCTGTGGACCTGGTTAGGCAGCGTGGCAAAGCCCACATACTGCTTCTCCTGTGGGGGGAGGGGGAGAGGGAGGGAGGGAGGGAGGGAGGGAGGGAGGGAGGGAGGGAGGGAGGGAGGGAGGGAGGGAGGGAGGGAGGGAGGGAGGGAGGGAGGGAGGGAGGGAGGGAGGGAGGGAGGGAGGGAGGGAAGGGGAGAAGCGGAGAGGAAGAGAGGGAATTAGGCAGAGCAGGGCGGGGGAGGAGGAGGAGAAAGCAATGTCATAAAGGTCTTATAGATTCACGATAGACTCTATTGTTTGCCACATTGTGTAAGCAGGAGAGAACAAAGGCTACAATCTTGTCATGCTTTTGTGAATCATCGATCCATCGTCGCAACACCCTAGAACCCTGGAACCGGTTCCATCATCACAACAGTCAAGAACCCTGGAACTGGTTCCATCATCACAACACTCTAGAACCCTGGAACCAATTCTAACAGCCTAAAACTCTAAAACCATGAGACCATGTCCATCTTCACAACACTCTAGAACCCTTGAACCTGCATCCATGTTACCTTACCTGTCACAAACGGTTTAGTATACTCATGTAGGTACACAGGGACCGGGTACATTCTCAGGCTTATATAGATGTCTTGAAACCCTGCGATAGTTTGTCAGGTTTATACTGTAGACAGAACTGCAAAATGCATTCAGAGCATTCCACAGGGTCACTGAGTTGGGATTCTCCAACTGGACAGACACCGTGTATCGTACACACACGCATGCGCACACACACACACACACACAGTACCATTGGAGACCAATCTCTTACTGTAATACTGTAATGCTGCTGGGTGCAACCCTACTCACACACACTTACACATACACACACACACACACACACCAGCTCAGTCGACCACTGGCAGGCGGCCGCAGAGTAGTGACAGAGCCTTATTGACCAGTCCTGAAAGGCTCATTCACTCTCCAAACCCACTCTGAGCGAGCGCTCTGCAAACACACAGCCAGGGGTCCTGAGACGCTGTCATAACTTGTCATCCGCATATCCGACAGCCCCTGGGGGCAAAGAGAAACAAACCACACACAGACGCCAACAAAGTAGCACACACACACAGACGCAGACACACACCCACATTATTCCAGTGGGAGCCAGGCGAGGCGAGGCCCGCAGGCAGAGAACGGAGAAACCTGCCGATCAATGAGCTATCACACAAGCATTCGAAAACACCAGGGTGTGCGAGATCTCTCTTTCACACACACAGACATACACACACACACACACGTACACATGCACACACACCAGCAGGCAGAACACAGGATTCATGACATCATGACAACACAGTTCAAGAGAACCTGTGAGTTTCTATCACAGCTTGCTGAGGTTTGTGTATGATAAGTGACTCCTCTAGGAATCCAAATCAGTGTCTGGCCACCTGAACCTCTGTATTCCTCTCTCCCTCTCCTCCATCCCTCTCTCTTTCTCCCTCATCCCTCTCTCCCTCTCCTCCATCCGTCTCTCCCTCTCCTCCACCCCTCTCTCCCTCTCCTCCACCCCTCTCTCCCTCTCCTCCACTCCTCTCTCCCTCTCCTCCACCCCTCTCTCCCTCTCCTCCACCCCTCTTTACCTTCTGTCGAGCTGTCCTCACTCGGGGGCACAAAAGACGCTCCACCAATTTCTCCTGGAGCATGATGGCATCCATACCAGACCAGACCAGACTAGGACCGAGACCAGACCCAGGGCCAGACCCAGGACCAGGGGAGGGCAGGAGGACCGGAGCGCTAGAGGAAGGTCCAGGGGACTGTGACAGGACCACCTCCTCCAGCTGTCAGAGAGACTCTGCTGTTCTGCTGCTGCCGTGACGACGCCTCCTAAGACTCAAGTCTGCTCCTCCCTGCCGCACCAGCCCCGAACACACACACACCTCTTTCCTGTTTTCCCCCTCACTACGTCTTTGTTACTTCTCTCTCTCTCACTCTCACTCTCTCTCTCTCTCTCTCTCTCTCTCTCTCTCTCTCTCCCTTTCCTTTCAGCCCCGCGGTGGAACACTGCTTCTTGTACAGACAGGTACAGGTATAATAGAGAGGGAGAGCGAAGGAAAGAAACCAAAAGAGAGACAGCTAGAGAGAGAGAGATAACTAAACCGAGAGACGGAGAGACGGAGAGAGAGAGCGAGAGCCAACGAGCGATGGAAAGTGGTGAGTGAGGTAGAGAGAGGTAGTAATTTAAGGGAGGAAGCAAGGGAGGAAGGAGAAGACGGGCGGAGGAATGAAATACTCTCATTCATTCATCCTGCAGTTCCTCCCCCTCTCTCCCCGGCTAGAAAAATAAAGCTTTTAGTAGCAAGCCACCAGCCAGATGCACACACACAGACACAGACACACACACACAAGCACACAATAGATCGACACAGACACACATAAACAAAGAAACTAACATTTCACAATATGAAAAAGAGGCCAAAGGTTTAGACAAGGTGTCCTGAATCTAACCCTGGAAGAATCTCTGGTTCCTGTGTGGACCTGTAACCTTAACTCCCTTCTGACAGAAAGCTTAACAAAGCAGAAAGGTCCTGTCACTCTAGCTAGCTGAAGCAGGAGAATACCCAAAGTAGCCTTTTAGCTCGACGTGTGAGTGTGTGTGTGTGTGGGCGAGGGTATGTATTTGTATTGTCGGTGTGAATAGAAGGCCTGCCCGTGTGTGTGTGTGTGTGTGTATTTTCTGTGCGAATACAAGGCTTGCCCATGTCTAGACGGCATATTAAAGAACAAACGGGTTGCTGGCTTGTAAGAAGCCCAGCTGTAAAGAGCTCGCAGTGGAAATGCACGAGGAGGAGACCATGAGAGCACTTAAGCAGGCACACAATTACTGCCAGATGCAGGGTTTGTCAGTGAGCGAGAGGGAGGGAGGGAGAAAACGAGAGAACGGGAGAGACGGAGTGGCAGTCAGAGAGGAGAGAGACAGAACGACAGGGGAGAGGGGAAGGGAAAGGAAGAGAAAGAAGGAACACAGACAGAAAGAAAGACTGGGCCATATTGGTTTAAAGAGAAGACTATGTGGGTACAGCCACGGTGATTCCACAGTAGCTCTTGGTGTTCATGGTCTGCCGCTAGTTCTGATCTCAGCCACAGGAGGGCGACAGAGGGTTCCGGGGACACTAGGACAACCCGGGGAGGAGAGGGAGAAGGAGGGAGGGGCAGGGTGAGGGTGAGGATATGGGGACCGACGGATGGAAGATCAATGGATCAAGATGGAGCTCAGTGTGTGTGTGTGTGTGTGTGAGAAAAGAGAGTTTAAATAATAGAGCAGATGTCCTGGAGTGACATCACAATAGACCCCCTCAGGCCCCTCCCACCTCTCTCACTAGCCAGCTGTCCTCCCATCTGATTGGCTGTGACACCTGCATATCTCCCGGACACACACTGATATAATCACAACTATATTTCAAGTGTGTCCAATATCCACCAGAGAATGTTCTAGATGCAGATAAGCTGAGGCTGAGACCACCCATCCAATCAAACAACAAAGTGTATTAACTCTCTCCTGTCGGCCTAACTGCTCCAATCAAAACAACCATCCAATCTCCATTCTGGAATAACAGCCGAACTATTCAGTCAGATTGTGAATAAATCTGTGCGTGTGAGTGTGTAAGTGTATGTGTTAGAGTGTGTGTGTGAGTTTCACACCCTTTTTGTACAAGGCAGTTTTAGGTCTGGTTCACAGCCGGTGCCCAATCTCCAACCAGTTCTTCGGGTTTTGACGGCGAAAAAAAAACAGCTTGTGGCCAGGATAACTGGTTCCAGAACGGCACCAACTCGTAGCTCATCTAGAACCGTTCGACTTACGTCAGGATCCTGGGGCGGGAATGTCATGACCAACCCTAGACCAACTGAATTTGTGACCACCATTTAAAAAACAGAGCTTCAGGGAGGAACTTCCATTGATTGTGCTTGGCTTCAGCACCAGCATGGACATCAAATCTAAACTGTGGCCCACGGAGGAGACTAGCTGTCTCCTCGCAAGGGATTGTGATGCCGATGTAGGGCTTGCAAAACCAGGAGCAATACTTTCAAGAAACACTGTGGTCAGACATTGTTGTTGTTGTGCTTGTTGGCGCTAGCATCGCTGGGAAAGCGGAGACATACACACGTATACAGTGACAAAGTGACGTGGCTCTCCTGGGCAAAAGCGGTTCTTAGAAGGTTTCGCAAGCTGAACCAACCAAACGACAGTATCAACAGCCCAGAACCAGAACTAGGTTGGCAGTGGAAAGAGGGTATCAGAGCCTGTCCATATCCCAGTGAGCTGGGCCCAGACCCAGTCCAGCCATCCCCGGGTCCAGCTGGGATGGTGTTCCTGTCATATGTCACTGCTGTGGCCTTTCAGGAAGTGCTTCTGAAAAGGCCACAGCAGTAAACTGCACGCCTATTACCAAGAGCAGGACATGAACACGCGCACACGCATCCACACGCACACACTCGCAGCACAAAGGAACGTCCACACGCGCGCGCACACGCAAACAAATCGTGAGTGTTGAATACACAGATGCCAGCAAACGTGCACACCCTCACACACCCACACACCAGAGAGTTGGCAATGCCAAACAAACACGAAGCCAGGTTGTCTTCTTCTCAGAGACAGAGATGTAAGGAGGTGTGACCTTCTCCGAGTGTCCAGACCCAGCAGCAGTGTTCACGTCATTAACCTCCAATGGCCGACTGAGGGGCGTCTGACTGCTGACACGGTCAGGAGAAACCAGACCGGAAGGAGGAGATAATGGAGAGATTGAGTGAGGATGAGCGAGGGAGTGAGAGAGAAGGGCAGAGAGATTTAGAGATGGGGGAGGGGGGATGAGACAGGGAAGAGGGAGGAGGTGAGAGAAGAAAACATTGGAGAAGGAAAGAGAGACTGAAAGAGATATAGACCTTTAACCCTCACCCCCCCCATCCCTCCCTCCATCCCTCCCCGTACAGCTTGCTCTTTTGAGAGATGTGAGTGTCTCCTCGCTACGCGTTCTTTAGCATGCTAATGCGACAGCGTGTAATTGCTCTGGCAACAATAGGCCGCCCCAGGGAAGGGCTCTTGGCTAGCGTAGCCTTGCGTAAGCGTCTGCCCACTCCTTCACAATGGGTTCTCACATAGGGTGGGGGGGTGGGATGGGCTAGCGTAGCATTAGCATTTAGCATCTGAGAGACACCCCGTGGAGGGTACTGAGGTCCTGTGTCACACGGACGGGGAGAGAGACACTCCAGCAGCGGTGACACAAGGGACATTTCAATCAGGTCGTCAGGGAGACATCAAACCATGCATGTCGTCACGGCGCCTAGGGGTGGAAGGTGAACTCAAGCTGACATGTCATTTTTTTACATGTTAGAACACTACAAGATAGACACTACAACACAGAACTAGAACCTTCTAGTTCCGGTTCCACCTGACAGGAACCAAAACGGTTTCCTAAATTATTTCTTCATAACTTCTGAAAAATGGAAAAATCTCAGATGACACAGTCTGGTCCAGGGATACGTCCATGTTGACTTGTCTTACATGGGCCTCCCATCAAAGAGTGAGAGGTTGAGGAAGTGATCCGCTCCGTTTCATCCAGCTCATTGGATCTGAGCAGAAAAACTCTTCTCCAAACAACGTATAATCCAAAATGTATCAAGGTCGCACCAAACTGTTCATGAAGAGGGCTTGGAGGAGTGGAATCTGGGTCAGGCCTGGGTTATTTCTGAACCCGGGAAGAGCTGCATGGGTAGTGGGGGGGGGGGGGGGGGCTTTACAGAAGCACAGGAGGCAAACCTGTGTGTGTGTGTGAGGGAGGGGGGGTAGGAAGGGGGGGCAGAGCAGTCTATACAGGAGCACAGGAGTGGAAGACCTGGGGCAGGAGATGAAAGATAAAATCGCTGTAACGTGATGTTCTACACACACACACACACACACACATGTAGACACATACTTTCTCTCTCACACACACACACATGTAGACACATACTCTCTCTCTCACACACACACACATGTAGACACATACTCTCTCTCTCACACACACACGCTCTACTGGATGACTGGCATTGTGAGCATGTTTAGAGGATAAGAACAGGCGCCATCGCTCGCACACCGCCATGGGAACACACACAAACATTCATGTGCAGGGTGTAGCCAGGTGTGTATCACCATGGAGAACACAGGAGGTACAACTGCAGAAGCTCCTCTGTTGGTGTAGAAACAGCACAGCCGTCCTGGTGTTTGTAGTCGAGCTCAATCTAATGATGACCATAGTCTCTCTTACTCTGTATTGGCCTCCCCCCTGTAGAGACCAGCCCGCCCCAGGGGGGAGCCCCGCCCATTCTAGCCCCACAGCTGCTCCTCTCTTCTCATGGAGGTGGGGGTCAGGGGGCCATCTGTGGCTGCGAGAGTGTGTCTGTGTCGTGTGTGAGTGGGTGTGTGAGTGTGTGAGTGTGTGTGAGTGTGTGTATGCGTGTGTGGAGGGGGTAGTTGAGGACTGCTCAGACTGGAAGGGCAGTAGTATGGATGCAGATGTATACATCTGTTTCTCTGGGTGGAAGAAAGATCAACCACTAAACATCTATGAACTATCTGTCACACAACCACTAGGTTTATAAAAAGGTGCAGTACTTTCATAACTAGATTGTATTTTCATAGACTTCAGTTGGTTGCTTTTCATTGGTTGCTTTTCATTGGTTGCTTTTCATTGGTTGCTTTTCATTGGTTGCTTTTCATTGGTATACTGGGTTGAGGAGATCTAGATGGATGGACAGGACCTCAAACTGACATCACTGGTCTAACTGGTCACACTGCTGGTAGTGGGAGATGTTAGAGGAAGGACTTAAAATCCCCACTCAAATTCTTATTCCCACAGTAACCAAAGAAACCAACAGTGCAGATTACCAGGATGTGTGAGTGAGCCCCCCCACCAGCCTACGCATGGCCTGTCATCGCCGCAAGGGATTGTGGGTATGATGTAATGTGATGTTTGAGAGATAAGAACGAATGGAACGTTGTTGCTAGGCAACCCGTCAGAGCGACTGTCTACCCTGGTGTGGTTGATCATTTTGGTGATGTAGCCTAACCTGGTAGCTCTCTTTCTCTATTTTTCCATCCATCCCTCTCTCCCTCCCCCGCTCTCACCCTCCCACAACCACTTCCCTCCCTTCACACCATACAGTCAGATAGTGAATGTGTGTGTGTGTGTGTGTGTGAAAGTGTGTATGTGAGAGAGTGATTGTGTGTGTGACTCAGAGAGGGTGCAGTGTGAAAATGTGTGAGAGTGTGGGTGTTTGAGCGAAAGGTAACTGCTAGCACCTGCTACAAAATCTCAACTGTAGTCTCAGAAGCTCTGTGACATCATCAGTGTACAGTACTATACACACAAACACCAACACACAACAGCCATAATAATCCTGAGCGGAAAATCCCAGATTAGGATCCTGGTGCCAGGGTTTGCTTGGACTCTCCAATACGGGAGATCCCCTGAGGAATGTGATGGTTTGTCCCTTACAGGCCCGACCTCAGCCCGCCTCACCACACTAGAGGCTTCCGCACACAAGACATACACATAGGCTACATATATAAACACACACACAATCACAATAACACACCCACAATAGATACATGTGTCTATGTACACGCACACACACCACACCAGTAGTACTGGAGACCCTACCAGAGGCCTATGCACACACACAATACACACATCTATGTACACACACACACATACACACACACACACACTCCTCTTGACACTGACTCTTACTCAGACAGAGAGCCCAATGCAGACCTGAGATAGTCCTCAAGCCCTCCCATGAAGGATAGCATTTCTAGCAACTGAGCTCCACCTGCATGACCCTGCAGTAGGGGTAGGCCTATCTGTGGATCACAGCTCATTTTACATTTTAGCGGGTATATTGGATATCCTAGCGGGCTATGCCTTTGTATCAAAGACACTATACCGCTGACCCGCAGTTTACTTAAAGATACCCAGACCGACACCAGGAATCTTGGATGCTACTTTTACCGAATAAAGTAAGAAATACAAACGAGCTTTCTTTCGGGTAAACCGTCCAAGAGACTGGAGAAATCGTTCATTCGAACGGAAGCAGGTCAATCCAGTACGAGGATGAGGGCACGCGCCAGAGGATGGGGGATGAGAGCGAGCCTTGGGTACCATTTGAATGCGTGCGCATCCTCTGTGCTGAATCTGTCCAACACGCGCCCGAATATGGTTATATATAATCCCGTGGGTTATTTACATGCTCATCGTAGCTCGTGATGCGATAGCATGGTAACCGGGTCTACCGGGCATCTTGGTGATGACGATTACAATAGATAACCCATATATCTAAAGCAGGGCTCGGTAACGACTATGTTGAAATCGAGCATGTCTGTGTGACATCTGATGCCCCGGTTTGGAAAGGTAAACGCTGCTGTATCCGCATGCATGCCCGCGTGCACTTGTATTAGGATACGCCATTTGCATTGTTTTCTTTAATTGAAAAAAAACAACGCATTCAGTGCAACACCCAACCCTGTTTCTTACCTCGGTGCTCTCATCTGGTGGTCATTGTTGAGTCGGATGAAGCGCAGGTGGACGGACACAGCGACGCCCAGATACATTAGGAGAGAGCGACAGAGAACAGCATGAAACCAACCACTGTTTTTACACAACAGCGTCAATACAAATCTCACAGGGCTGATTCTTACCCGATTTTATCGGGATCCGGCTCTTGTAGCGAATGTTGGTCGTCATCTTCACCACTCTCCTCCCTTGCTCTTGCGAAAGGACGGCTAGTGAAAGCACCCTCTCTCCTCGCGTCATCCACGGACCGGTCTGTAGAGGGAGGGGTTGCGACATCGCCCAAAGCCCCGCCCCTCTCGGTGTGGTACCCAGTTTTGGTTGAAAACAAGCCGATTTTGACGGGTCTGTCTGTGATAATATTGCATCAACACTTTCAACTTACCTGCAGTGACAACTTTCTACAGTAGCTTGGACGAGGCAACAGGGTACCATGTCAAGCACTGAAATTGTTGTAAACCTGGCCTCAAGAATCTATTCATCATTGTAACAGTTTTACTTTTCAGTCATTCAAACTAAACTCTATCCCTAGCATGCCTATACACCTATTCATATAGAGTACATGAAGTGTTGTATCTGCAGTATTACTGATGAAAACCTTTCCAACCTTACCAAGACTTACAGTAATAGCTCCGTATCCTGCAGTCCTACAGCACCATCTAGAGGAGAGAGAAGGAGTTGTAGGTAAGGAACAAAGCAAGGGGATGAACTATGAACTAGTTAACTGAAATTGAAAGTAGATTTCTGACATTGTATAAACTAAGACAGTCGCCATTTCAGGGTGTGGGACAGACCTGGGAGTTATATGCTGTGAACTTTTAAAAAGGTAAAAAGTAAACTTAATTGTTTTGGTAATAATTACAACATAAAGATACTTTGCATTGGGCTCATTCTCAATATTTGTCGATATTAGCAGCAGCATTTCCAGAAACCATGGCTGAGAAATTTGAGAGTTACTTGAACTGTCACGTCTGCTCAGAGACTTTCAGAGATCCTGTGTCTCTGGGCTGCCACCACAGCTTCTGCTCCAGCTGTCTGACTAAGTTCTGGGATCAGGCTAAAAACAAGAACTGTCCAGTCTGTAAGAGAAAATCCTCTAAAGAGATTCCAGGTATCAACCTTTCTTTGAAGGATTTAGCTGACTCATTTGCTGGGAGACAGAAAGCAGGATCGTCTGAAGAGAGGAGAGGAGAGGAGGAGATGGAGGTGTGTAGCAAACACTCAGAGGAGTGTAAGACAGTGGCTGGTGTCGTCAGAGAGTCTGAGGTGCTCTGCAGTCTGCACAGTGAGAAGCTGAAGCTGTTCTGTCAGGAGGATAAAGAACCCGTCTGCGTGGTGTGTCAGACCTCCAGAAAACACAGATCTCACACCTGTGTCCCAGTAGATGAAGCTGCCCAGGATCACAGGGTGAGAGGAAGAAGATTGTCAGATAAACATGGTGTTTTGAGATCAAATACAAGGACACTCTTGAAGTAGTTAAAGTTTCCTTTAACGGATGATACTAATTATTTTTCTTTTCTGTTGCCACTGCAAAATACCTTACAATAGCTCTTTTCTGATTCATTATAGATGAAGATTGTAAATGTCTGTCATGTGTCATTCCAGGAAGAAATTCAGACTGCCCTGAAGCCCTTAGAAAAGAAGCTAGAGGACTGTAATAAAGTTAAACTAACGTGTGAAAAGATTGCAGAACACATTGAGGTACAGTACAGTACGTGTTAGCCAATGCTGTGACCAACAGGCATTGAATCGATCAGTAAAGATTTGTTTATTATTTAAAAACAAATAATAAAATGCTAATGTGAGGTCTTCTCTGACTCTAACAGACCCAGACAGTAAACACAGAGAAGCAGATAAAGGAGAAGTTCAACAAGTTTCACCAGTTTCTACACGAGGAAGAACAGGCCAGGACTGCAGCTCTGAGGAGAGAGGGCAAAGAGAAGAGTGAGACAATGAAAGAAAAGTTTGAGGGAATAAATAGAGAGATGGCCTCACTTTCAGACACAATTGAAGCCATAAAGCAGGAGCTAAATGCAGACGATGTGTCATTCCTGCAGGTAAGGATGTGTTTCAGTTGACAATTCATGCTATTCTGAAACATGGTTTTGATGACCATGCTTATCATTGCCCTTTTCTGTTCATTCAGCGCTTCAGAATCACAGAGAAGAAGTACGTGAATTTATAATTAATCTTTTATTTGTTTAACTTTTAATCTCCACCCTCATCAACACTGATCATGAACATTTGTTCCAGAGCCCAGGTCACACTGCCGGATCCACAGCTGGTCTCAGGAGCGCTGATAGACGTGGCCAAACACCTCGGCAACCTGACCTTCAGAGTGTGGGAGAAGATGAGGGGGGTGGTCAGCTTCACTCCTGTCATTCTGGACCCCAACACTGCACACCCCATGCTCTCTCTGTCTGATGATCTGACCAGTGTTAGACAGGCAGGCTCAAAACAGCAGCTCCCTGACAACCCAGAGAGGTACACCAAGTACGCCACTGTTCTGGGTTCTGAGGGGTTCAGCTCAGGGAAGCACAGCTGGGAGGTGGAGGTGGGGGACCATCCTGTCTGGACTATAGGTGTGGTCAGAGAGTCAGCAGACAGGAAGGGGGAGCTGAATGCATCCCCAGAGTATGGACTCTGGTGTGTATTGCAGAGGAGTGGTGAGTACACTGATGGTCTGCGTAACACTCTCCCTCTGAAGAGGAGACTCCAGAGGATCAGAGTTCAGCTGGACTGGGACAGGGGGGAGGTGTCCTTCTACCACCCTGAAGACATGACTCACATCCACACTCATAAAGACTCCTTCACTGAGAAACTCTACCCATGCTTCTCTATTGGAGAAGCTGGTGATGCCAAACACCCTGACGTCAAGATCTGCCAATCCGAGGTGTCTGTGTCTGTGATGTCATCCCAGTGAGGTGTGGGGTAGTTTTAGTCCCACTCCTCTGAACTGCTGAGTGGAGGTTGCAAGTTCAAATGTCTCCCTGTATGTTGCTTTAGATGAAAGCATCTGTTAAATGAGCACATTATTATTGTTATGATAAACGTGTCAACCTGTCCAATTCAGGTAACATATGATCCTACATGTATGTTAGTCACATCCAGTATGAAGGTGTTGGAGTTGGGCCTCGGCCCTCATACTGGGTCTGTTGTATCTCTGTTGTATCTCTGTTGTATCTCTGTTGTATCTCTGTCATCCTCTGCTTCTATGAGAAGGTAGGATGCAGTACTGGGGATATGATGTCATACCTACAACATGTAGATATTCTTTATATGTGTGTTTCGTGGGGAGGAGGGCTTGATCATGTATCGTGTATCTAGATCTCTGAAAGGAGGTGTGGATTAGGTGTGTATTAATGTTAAGATATCTTAGTTGAGTTATACAATAATGACTGGATTTAGGGGTTCTGGGGTGATGTTTGTCCTTGAGGGTTTAGGTTGGCTGAGGGGCAGTTCTATGGGCGTATGTGAAGCCCTCTGTGACATTGCTTGTAAAAAGGGCTATACAAATACATTTTGATTTGATGTAGTAATGACCTGGGGTATTTATGTTCGAGGGGATTTTATCACTGTCACAGAAATTTGGGAGTGTGTTATTTGTAGACAGAAAGTTTGTGAATTCAAATCATTATATTTTCAAATATGTTAATGAGGGGTTAGGATTAAGCAGCTTGTATGTTGTCCTCTGACTGAGGCAAGCAGATTTTGTGTTGTTTGATTTCTGTAGTAAAATAAATGGTAAACTGATTGCGATTGTTTGTTCCCTGCCGCCCATCTACAACCTGATTTCACAAGTTCAGTAACACACCAGCGATTGAATACATTTTTCTATTGAAGCAGGGCTGGTAGCAGAGCTGAGCATGGGGCGGTTGGTGGAGGCTGGTAGCAGAGCCAGGCCTGGGGTCCTGAGGGGACGAGAGTGTGACTACTGGGATGCACAGGAATGAATGATGATGTGAAGCGTGCATGCATATTTACCAGGCATTGAACTCGGGGTGTGGAGGAGAGTCCTGGTGGGTCACGGCCGAGCAGCAGCTCAAGCAGATCCCCAAAAGGTCGCCGACAACGTCCCAGAACAGGGAGAAGGCGGAAGCCAACTCAGCTGCCGTGAGCTCCAGGCGGCAGGCGGGTTCAGGGTGGCGGAGCAGGACGATGGTGCGGGGGGCAGAGACCTGGGAGGGAGGAGAAGGTCGGCCAGGTCCACGTCATCACCCTGGAGGACGGCTGCCCGGAGGGAGGGAGACACGGGGGAAGGTCTGCCATCTGCATTGTTTTCTTTCATACATGATGAGAGAGCGACCGAGAACAGCATGAAACCAACCACTGTTTTTACACAACAGCGTCAATACAAATACGTCAAATCTCACAGGGCTGATTCTTACCTGATTTAATCGGGATCCGGCTCTTGAAGCGAATGTTGGTCGTCATCTTCACCACTCTCCTCCCTTGCTCTTGCGAAAGGACGGCTCGTGAAAGCACCCTCTCTCCTCGCGTCATCTACGGACCGGTCTGTAGAGGAAGGGGTTGCGACATCACCCAAAGCCCCGCCCCTCTCGGTGTGGTACCCAGTTGTGGTTCAAAACAAGCCGATTTTGACGGGTCTGTCTGTGATAATATTGCATCAACACTTTCAACTTACCTGCAGTGACAACAGTCACCTGCAGTGCTTGGATGAGGGAACAGGGTACCATGTCAAGCACTGAAATGTTTGTAAACCTGGGCCCAAGCATCTATTCATCACTGAACAGTTTTACTTTTCAGATATTCAAACGGAACTCTATCCCTAGCATGCCTATACACCTAATCGTATAGAGTAAATTAAGTGTTGTATCTGCAGTATTTCTGATGAAAACCTTTCCAACCTTACCATGAAATTATGTGAAATCAATAGTATAATAGTTATGGCATTTTATGACATGGTTCAAATGTGTTGTGATCTATATAAGTTTCACATTCTATAAGGAGGTGTCAGTAGGTCAGGAGTCAGTTGGCTGAGCGGTGAGGGAATCGGGCTAGTAATCCGAAGGTTGCCAGTTCGATTCCCGGTCGTGCCAACTGACGTTGTGTCCTTGGGCAAGGCACTTCACCCTACTTGCCTCGGGGGAATGTCCCTGTACTTACTGTAAGTCGCTCTGGATAAGAGCGTCTGCTAAATGACTAAATGTAAATGTCTATAAAAAACTTAATAAAAAACAATTAGCCGTCACAGCATTTAGCAATAGTGTGCAAATCTGCTCCCTACTTGTTAGTGCTTCAGGTGTGCATGAGTGGTCCGCCCCCTAGTGGATCTCTGGTGGAACTGCAGGTGACCCTGCTGCCTCCAGCCAAGCAGGAACAGAGTTCTGCTGCTCTAAGGAGAGAAGCAAAAGAGTTCTGCAGAGAAGTCATGTTTTGGTCTCATTAGAAGATGTTAAAATGAATCCATCTCTATCCTCTGTTTGGTCTTGATGCAGATTGATCCATTTTCAAATAACCAACCCTTGTCTTACAGTAGCATACTTACAAGAGTTCAGGTAAAATTGTATTTGTTCACACACGCTCACAGATACTGCAATCACAAACATGGATATGAAAACCATGTACCTGTATCCTGGCTACAGTGTAGCAATGCCTTTCACACCTCATAAAACCAGACTTTCCAGTATGATCCACTTGAGTAGAACTGAAAGAGTATTTTCACTTCCTTGAGGAGAAGAGACGGCATTGAAGGGAGTGAGATCGACACAACAACTAACCAAAAGAAACAAAGGAATAAGACACATCAGAGACCCACCTGCCTGGTCAGACGTGAAGCTGAAGGATCGACTGAACTGGGATTCCTGAATACAACAGAACCACTGAAGACAAAATGGCAGAGAAGTCTCTCCTGGAGAGTTACCTGAACTGTCACGTCTGCTCAGAGACTTTCAGAGATCCTGTGTCTCTGGGCTGCCACCACAGCTTCTGCTCCAGCTGTCTGACTAAGTTCTGGGATCAGGCTAAAAACAAGAACTGTCCAGTCTGTAAGAGAAAATCCTCTAAAGACGCAATAGTAAACTTTTCATTGAAGGATTTAGCTGACTCATTTGCTGGGAGACAGAAAGCAGGATCGTCTGAAGAGAGGAGAGGAGAGGAGGGGGTGGAGGTGGTGTGTAGCAAACACTCAGAGGAGCCTAACTGGTTCTGTGAGGAGGAACAGAGAGCTGTGTGTCACGTCTGTGAGTTCCCTGCCCACCACAACCACAAGGTGGTTCCTCTAGAAGAGGCAGTGAACAGCCTGAAGGAGAAACTGGAGGGTGACTTACAGTCTCTGCAGGAAAAGCAGGACAAATACAAACATGTGGAGAAGACGTACCAGGAAGTAGTGCAGCACTCTAAGAAGCAGCTGGTCACCACGGAGACACAGATCAGGGTTCAGTTTGAGAAGCTGCACCAGTTCCTGAGAGAGGAAGAGGAGGCCAGACTGGCAGCTGTGAGGGAGGAAGAGGAGGAGAAGGGGAAGACCATCTCCAGAGAGATGAAGAAGATTCAGGCCCAGATCTCCTCTCTCTCCGTCAGCATCTCTGCTGTGGAACAGCAGCTGCAGAAACAGAAGGTGTCGTTTCTCAGCAGCTATAAACACACTCAGTCCAGCACCAGAGCCCAGGTCACACTGCCGGATCCACAGCTGGTCTCAGGAGCGCTGATAGACGTGGCCAAACACCTCGGCAACCTGACCTTCAGAGTGTGGGAGAAGATGAGGGGGGTGGTCAGCTTCACTCCTGTCATTCTGGACCCCAACACTGCAGCTCCCTGGCTCTCTCTGTCTGATGATCTGACCAGTTTTAGAAACACAGGCTCAGAGCAGAAGCTCCCTGACAACCCAGAGAGGAACACCAAGTACAACATTGTTCTGGGTTCTGAGGGGTTCAGCTCAGGGAAGCACAGCTGGGAGGTGGAGGTGGGGGACCATCCTGACTGGACTATAGGTGTGGTCAGAGAGTCAGCAGACAGGAAGAGGGAGCTTAAAGCATCCCCAGAGTATGGAGTCTGGTGTGTATTGCAGAGGAGTGGTAGGTACACTGATGGTCTGAGTAACACTCTCCCTCTGAAGAGGAGACTCCAGAGGGTCAGAGTTCAGCTGGACTGGGACAGGGGGGAGGTGTCCTTCTACGACCCTGAAGACATGACTCACATCCACACTCATAAAGACTCCTTCACTGAGAAACTCTACCCATACTTCTCTATTGGAGAAGCTGGTGATGCCAAACACCCTGACGTCAAGATCTGCCAATCCGAGGTGTCTGTGTCTGTGATGTCATCCCAGTGAGGTGTGTGGTAGTTTTAGTCCCACTCCTCTGAACTGCTGAGTGGAGGTTGCAAGTTCAAATGTCTCCCTGTATATTGCTTTAGATGAAAGCATCTGTTAAATGAGCACATTATTATTGTTATGATAAACGTGTCAACCTGTCCAATTCAGGTAACATATGATCCTACATGTATGTTAGTCACATCCAGTATGAAGGTGTTGGAGTTGGGCCTCGGCCCTCATACTGGGTCTGTTGCATCTCTGTTGTATCTCTGTTGTATCTCTGTTGTATCTCTGTTGTATCTCTGTCATCCTCTGCTTCTATGAGAAGGTAGGATGCAGTACTGGGGATATGATGTCATACCTACAACATGTAGATATTCTTTATATGTGTGTTTCGTGGGGAGGAGGGTTTGATCATGTATCGTGTATCTATATCTCTGAAAGGAGGTGTGGATTAGGTGTGTATTAATGTTAAGATATCTTAGTTGAGTTAGACAATAATGACTGGATCTAGGGGTTCTGGGGTGATGTTTGTCCTTGAGGGTTTAGGTTGGCTGAGGGGCAGTTCTATGGGCGTATGTGAAGCCCTCTGTGACATTGCTTGTAAAAAGGGCTATACAAATACATTTTGATTTGATGTAGTAATGACCTGGGGTATTTATGTTCGAGGGGATTTTATCACTGTCACAGAAATTTGGGAGTGTGTTATTTGTAGACACAAAGTTTGTGAATTCAAATCATTATATTTTCAAATATGTTAATGAGGGGTTAGGATTAAGCAGCTTGTATGTTGTCCTATGACTGATTCAAGCTGATTTTGTGTTGTTTGATTTCTGTAGTAAAATAAATGGTAAACTGATTGCGATTGAAAAATTTATCTGAATAAATCATAGTTCTATACAATGTTTGGGAAGTGTTTTTCACCTATATACTTCAGTAACACATATCCATGATTACTCATTACATGTTTTTTAACTTTAGAATTAACCCCAGAGGAGAGATATGTGTTCACATGATGTCATATCCTGTCTGTGTTCTACATCCTCTCTGGTGCTGTGACTCAAATCAAATCAAATTTATTTGTATAGCCCTTTTTACACGCAAGCATGTCACAGAGGGCTTCACATATGCCCATAGAACCGCCCCTCAACCAACCTAAACCCTCAAGGAAGACAAGGAAAAACTCCCAAAAAACTCTCAACAGGAGAAAAAAATGGAAGAAACCTTGGGAGGAGCAATTCAGAGAGGGATCCCCTCCTCCAGAGACGGTTGGTGAGAGAGAGGTGACTGACAGTCTTTCCCTGCCTCTCATCTACAACCTGATGCTGTGAATGTTAAATCAACAAATCTTTGAACATAAGTACAGAGAACATGTTGGAAACTGGAGATTGGCCAGTAACTTACATAACCCATTTTGGACATGTCCCACCTTATGAAATCACAAGAAGAAAATATATGTTTAAATTCTCATTTTATTGATAACACCATGACACATTTCTTTATGTTATTTAAACATTATTAAGATCAGATTGAGGACACTTGGAGTGGTTTGAAGGCCTGTTATCATAGGAGAGCAGGTATAAAAAGGTTATAGGCCTATTTCCGGACGTCAAATCTAACAGCTCATCTACAGCTGAACTGAACCTGAAGAAAATGAGGTCTGACAAAAGCTTCTGAAGCAGTGAGACACACGACTAGACCAGTAGCACTCCGTTACAGAACAGACATACATGCCGTTTAGCCCACATACAGTACATCTCAATTCTCTCAGTCCTAGCCTAGTTGGGAACTCTCCCACATCTCTCTCACCTCCTCACCCACCAACGTCTTCTAGCCTCCCAAACTCACTGACCTTCCTCTCGCCCCAACAGAAGAAACATGGTTCGGTCCACGCTGAAAATCAACACTGCAAGGACTTTCATCTCAACACTATAATCAGTCATTATAAGATCCCTTTCTGTACACATACTGGGGAAAGGCATCATATAAAGTTGCATTACATTCATATATTATAATAACAAATGGGAAAACTAATTAAGACGTTTTGCAGAGCATGGACAACATGTAAAAACAGAAACCGTTTCAACTTTCGTTTAGCCTAATTGTTTTTCAGGTGATAGAAATAGACAGTGCCGCTGAAAGGACACTTCTATAACTGTAGCTAATGCTGAAACCAACAACATGATCCAGACATTCATGTAAACATTGAATTGCTAGTATTGTCTGAACTTTAACCATAGTACCGTTACAATGTGAGATCTGCTGTTTACACAGATAATAAACCACATCATGAAAATGATCCATCTGAAGAAAAGGACACTTCCACAGAACAGAACCACACACCAGCAACACTTTCGGCCTAAATATAAAGTTATAAAGTGAGTCATCCATCAAATCACTTTGATGGATGATGAAGTCCTGGAGGAGGTTCTATAGTACAGAAGACAGATTAGCTGATTGGTTGGTTGGTATTGATTTAGGTAGAAGGGCTAGGGGTGGAGGAGAGGGCAGATGGAGAGAAGAGATGGAGGAGAGGAGGATGTGTCAGAGATGGGTGGAGAGGAGGAGAGGGGAGAGAAGGTGGAGGAGTGCGGTGGAGAGGAAGAGAGAAAGAGAGAGGAGAACAAGGGGATGGGTGGAGTAAAGGGGGCTGATGGAGAGGATGACGTAGAGGAGAGGTGACGGGTCGATGACCCCCCCCCCTCCCCCTCCACTCCTCTTTCACTCATCCCCCTTCATGTTCATCTGCGCCTGCATCTTAGTAATCATCTCCTGCATGCGCCTCAGCTGCAGAGAGAGAGAGAGAGACAAAGAGGAGAGACAGAGAGAGAGTGAGCAAGCGAGAGATAAAGACAAAAACACATTCAGTGGGTTATGTGTAGTTATGTGTTACGAGTACTTGAACATCAACACCTAACCCTTTGGGCAGTACCTCCCTCTAGTGGTCAAGTAAGAAACATGCGTTCAAGCTCAGGTGTCAGTGTGTCGCTTGTTGCTTCCACCTGATCTTACCCATAACGGGATTCGAACCTGATGTCCTCTGACTCACGAACGCAACGACTACCTCTATAGACACCGTTTTAACCAGCTACACTGTCGAAAAGCTAGCTCTTCGATGATACGGGTGGGGAGAGAGGAGAGAGCTTTTAACCAAAATTAAACTGGGTTACACGTGCCCTGAGACAAGACACCCTGGGAGTCCAACAGACCACTGATTCCTCTCTCACACTTCCTGTGGTCGGAATGTGGCCGCTCTCACACCAACACTGGTCGGTCCACTCTAGACTGGGTCAGGCTGCAGTCACATGGTGGGACGTGTTCATGTCCACACAGCCTGGCTGCTGGTTCACCAAGCTGCTAAGCAGCAGGAATGCAGGCATGCTGGGAGGTAGACAGGAGCTCCCAGAAACACACAGGTCAGGTGACGAGGAGTAGGGAGAGAGGAAGAGAGGGGGAGAGAGAGAGGAAGAGAGAGAGGACTAGAAGGGGAGAGACAGAGGAAGAGAGGGTGAAAGAGAGAAGACTAGAGGGGGAGAGAGAGGGAATAGAGAAGAGAGGGAGAGAGGAATAGGGGGGGAGAGACAGAGGAATGGAGGTGGAGAGGGAGAGAGGAATAGGGAATGGACCACACACAAACTGAACGCAGTGAAGTGAACACAATCCAGGTCTGCTTCAAAACTGCTTAGTGTGTACTGTGTATAGGTTCATCTATAATCTGTAACCTCCTTGTGACTGACCTTTCCTGAGGACAAAACCAGTCAGTCAGCCGGTCAGTCAGCCAGCCCCGGACAACATTCTATACATCCCCTCAGACCTTTTCCACCAGATAACTAAGCCAGACAGGAAATTATGATGATGTCACATCCTGTGCCAAGGCTTGCGTGTTGACCAACAGTCCTGACTGCACCGCGCCCCTGTACATCGCCCCCGGCGACACAAACAGAGCCAATCCAGAGCCGTCAGGAAGTGCGGAGCCATGTAGAAGCCAGTGACGGGCTCTGGTGGCGACGGCTGGTTCCCAAGGTAAACAATGTAAAGCAAGATGGTGGACGGGGAGAGGGCTGGAAGCTCTTGTGCGTCTCTCCTAACAGAGCGTGTCAGGACCCGACGTATGGAGAGCCTCGGGGGGGACTGAGTGTGAGCGGGAGCTTCCTGAATGGGACCCTCCTCTTCCTGTCTGAGACGACACAGGACTGCCCCTCCTCCAGCAGGGGGAACAACCACAGAAGAAGTCAACGACTGAGTTACCAGATGCTGACAACCTGAGCCAGTGTGACGTACATATTGTAAAGTATGGGGTGTTGATTCGACAGCCGATTTGCTCAGTAGTGAGACAGTATATCCCTGTGTGAGACCCTGTATGTGGCAGTGAGACAGGTATCACAGCAGTGAGACAGGTGACCCTGTATGTGGCAGTGAGACAGGTATCACAGCAGTGAAACAGGTGACCCGGTATGTGGCAGTGAGACAGTATCACAGCAGTGAGACAGGTGACCCGGTATGTGGCAGTGAGACAGGTATCACAGCAGTGAGACAGGTGACCCGGTATGTGGCAGTGAGACAGGTATCACAGCAGTGAGACAGGTATCACAGCAGTGAGACAGGTGACCCGGTATGTGGCAGTGAGGCAGGTATCACATCAGTGGGACAGGTATCACAGCAGTGAGACAGGTACATGCATCCTCTCACCTCCATCTCCTTCTGCAGGAGAATCTGGTCCTTGTCCACCACATCTTCCTCAACATCCCTGCAGGAGAGGAGAGGGGAGAAGAGGGGAGGAGTGGAGAGGAGGGGAGGGGACAGGAGGGGAGAGAGGGAGAGAAGAGAGGATAGTAAAGAAGGGGTGAAGAAAGGAGTGAAGGGGAGAGAAGAGGCAAACAGAGGGTTAGCACTACGACGTTTGAGAGACTGTGTCTTGGTGGTGCATCTGTGTGTCTGTGTGTGTGTGTGTGTGTGTGTTTGTTAGTGTGTGTGGGCAGTATCTCACCTGCCAGCTCTCTTCAGTCTCTCGGAGCGGAAGTTCTCATAGTGCAGGTCCTGGGTCACCTCCTGGAGGTCCTGCATGTGGGTGCTGCAAGACACACGCACTTCTCTCCTCAAACACCAGGTGGCAGCAAACGTCAGCTAAGATTCCACTAAGAGCCTCTACACAGAATGCTACCTTCTCTCATGTCATGACTTTAATACTGTCCCAACAATGCCTTAATCCATCCTTTTGGTACCTTTCTACAGTTCTCTATAGACAGAAAATGATGTACAGTCTTATCTAGACTTTAATCTTGACATCGTTCTCACTCCGCTTCGCTTAGTTTCACAAACTGAAGTAGAATGGAACTGGAGTCCTCAGGTGCTGTAGAGTACTACAGGCCCGTACCAGTATGACCCTCTCCCTAACCAAAAAACGACACTACCCACAATTCCCATCCCATGTTGCCGCGGTGACTCACACAAGCATGGTGCGCAGTTTGAGGAAGTCATTGTGATCGGGGTTCTCCACCTCCACCACGCCCCACGGGTACAGACGACCACGGATCTTCTTCCCTTTCACCTCGATCAGCTGGTTGGAGCCAATCACAGCAAACGGAATGCTGGCCTGGAGGGAGGGAGGGAGGGAGAGTGAGATAGAGTGAGGAAGGAAGGGAGGGGTGTGGGAGCAGAGGAGAGGAGACAGAGGGATGATATGGAGGGGTTGCAGAGGAAGGGGTTCGGCAGCACAGGCGGATGATGTTCTCCCCTCACACACACACACACACACTCCTGGACGGGGTCCAGTCTCACCTTCAGGACCCTGGTCTGCTCCTTGAACTCCTCATCTTCATCCGAGTCGGCATCAGGCAGCTGGTAGATCCTGATCCCATGCTCTCCGATCTCATCCAGGATCTGCAACACGCAAGCAGCACACGGGTCAGAGACCAGGGGTCGTGACCCCATCCCGACCCGCGCGGGAGAGGGGGCGGGGCAGCAGGTGGATGTGGGTGTGAGGTCACTGTGGTGGAGTCACAGCCCTCGTTGGCAAGGTGACTGCCATCCCTCCTCTCTCTCCAACGTATTCAGAGAGGATGAGAGGAGGCAGAGAGAGGGGAGGGGGGAAGGGCTGGTGACATAATACCCTCGACTTCGAACCAAACCATCTCACCCCCAAAATCCCCTCAACCCCCCCCCCCCCCCCCCAACTGTCTTCGACCGGTTTCATCACCTCGTTGCGTTTGCGCGACGCTCCGCGAATTAGGCGGCCATCTTGTGTTCCCCTAGGGCCCCAGTGGCTCTGACTGGCCTTATTACTTTCAAATCAAAACAAGCTGGGAGGGGAGTTGCCCCACAAGGCGGTCAGTCGCCTGCAAATACCTGGTGTGGTTGTTCTGCTACAGGGCCCAGAAGTTTAATTAAAGTCACTTCGGGGGGGGGGGGGGTAAAGCGTACAAAGTAAAGCGTTTGAGCACAGGAGTCAGTGTGTGTGTGTGTGCAATGTGTGTGTACGTGCGTACGTTTAACCCTTCTCCCCCCTTCTTTGTTCTAAGCCCCACCGGGGCAGAAATAGGCCAACAAAGGCCTTTCTTCCCCCAGCAGAACCTAAAAGGACAGGCAGTATTTATTATCACTAAACATCAAAGTGTGTTTCCTTCTCCGACATCAGCTCGACTCACAATGCAACAAACTCACATCACAATGTGGCCTTACGTAAGCCTGGCCCCCTCCCGAAAATGTTGCGGGCTTGTTTCCCTCACTTTTGGAAGGACTTTCATGTCACATCGAGAAAAGGACAGCGGGAATGAGTCAGTCGAGAGTCTGGGAAGTGACTGTAGATTTTTCCCTCCAGAACAGCCTGCTGTTTCGGCTCCCTGTTATGGCTGCGCCTTGTTTTCTCAGCCAGCTCGGCTCACAGGGGTGTGTGCGATGGGGGGGGGGGGGGGGGGTGTGTGTGGAGGAGAGGGTATTGTTAGGGACCACATCTCAAAACAAACAGACCCTTACCAGACTAAGAGGAGAGCATGACATGGGACCAGGTCCTCGCTTCATGACTTACAACACACACACACACACATTACACAGAGACTCAGGCTACAACACACAAACACGCATAGTCCGCTAACATAAGGCCGGATAAGCATCAGTGTGCCGACCAGAAGGTTTTGGGAAACCTTACAGGGAGAGGAAAATAAACAGATATCACGCACAATGGCAGGAACAAACACACAAATAACTCAACTGCTACATAAAGGCAGAGGAAAACGGAGGAACATGCGGCAAAACGCTGAGCAGAAAAACGTGAGAAATTTCTGTGAGAAGGATGGAAAAGAAAACGTTTCGAAACGACTGAACCAGGCAGCGCACGCTGAAGCACACCCAGGAGATTCTGTTCCGCATATTCCCTAGAAGTGAGACTTCCACGCATACAAAACATACCACAACAACATTCCCCGCTGAGTTTAGACCCACTTTCTAAAACTGGACTCCTGGACGAGACCAAAAGCGCCGATGGGGCATGATGACACACACCTCTCTATTTACCGGCTTGCCCAGCCCAAACATGCTAATTGTTATTTACCTGGGTCTACCTGGGTTTAGCTGGAGCATAACATCTATTACCTTGCTAACCACAGGTGTAATAATAACAGCTGCCTAGGTGTCTGAATCACTGCCTACTGTCAATCCTTGCCTACTGGAGGGTCCACTGGAAGATATTCGGAGATACCACAACTCCAGTTCATCCCGCTGGTGTCATTGAAGTCTAAATGCAGCCCAGCACATCCTAGCCTTCCCTCCCTCCCTCCCTCCCTCCTTCCCTCCTTCCCTCCCTCCCTCCCTCCCTCCCTCCCTCCCTCCCTCCCTCCCTCCCTCCCTCCCTCCCTCCCTCCAACTCTCCTCTCTCCCTCCATCTCTCCTTCCCTCAATACCTCCTCCCTCCCTCCATCTCTCCCTCAACATCTCCCTCCCTCTCTCCCCACAGTTGGAATAAAGGAACCATCAGACGAAGACATGTCGCAAAATCGGAGATGGCCCACCAGAGTTCCTTAGGAGGAGCAATCAGCCACTGTGCACCCCCAGCCCTCCTACACCGGCCTCTCCTCTCCTTTCCTCCTTCCAGTAAGCTGTTTTTATTGGCACACACACATTGGCACTGGGAGGCCATTTTGATTTAATGACTATCCTGTTCCGCCTGGAGTTCCCAGTAACAGACTCCCTCCTTCCCTCCTGCTTTCATCTAAACCTTTCACCTCCATCCATCCCTCCTTCATCCTCCTTTCAACTCTGTCCTCTCCGTCTTCCCTCCCTCCCTTCGTCCGTCCGTCCTCCTCTCTCTCTGTGTAATGTTATGGTTGGCGGCGCGCGTCGGGCCCGACCTATCAGGAGGTAACAAAGGCCGCCGTGTCTCGGCGCTAATCAGGACAGGAAGTGAGAGACAAGAGATGCAGGGCCCGGGATGTGTTGAGGCCCCAGCTGACGTGATGGCCTGTTTGTGGAGCTGAGGGGGGAGGAAGGGGGGGAACGGGTCCCGTGTTTCGGGAGATGGAGGGGGGGGGGGGGGGTGAAGAGGGGAAGATAAGAGTGGAGAGGAGTGAGGGGGAGGAGTCTGAGAGGGGGGTCAGTCGAGGAGAGCGACAGTTTAAAAAGCAAAACACAAAACACAGATTAGGGGAATGACAGCACCAGCGTGGAAAACAAATGCTTTCAACATCAGCAAACTCATTTTGCGGTTCAGGAACAAATCCTGTTGTTCCAAGCCCTCCAGATATAGCACAGCTGTGGGATGGGCAGGCTCTGGAACAGCAGCCGCTGGTACAATGGTGTTGGTGTAACCTCACGCTGGGCCTGGGACCCAAGACCCCCCCCCCCCCACCCCACGCCACCCCACCATCACACCAGGTCCAGGAACAACAGGTCCAGGAACACCGGAGCTAGACCAGGTCCAACCAGGGCCAGTCACATTGGGTCTAGTCACACACACACACATACATACATTACACACATACATACATTACACACACACATACATACATTACACACATACATACATTACACACACACATACATACATTACACACATACATACATTACACACACACACACACACACATACATTACACACATACATACATTACAGACATACATTACACACATACAGTTTCTCAGCATTTCCCACCTGTGCCAGACCATCTGCACTGCCAAGTTTGTTTATTTGACCTGGCATTGTATGCGAGTCTGTACAAAGCTACAATTGCACCAGGGAACAATACTTGGAAGTAAAAAAATTGCACAGAAGCATTCTTCATGAAGTCAACAATGTGCAGCCTGAAGACCTCACCACTGCAGAAACAATGACAAGACATCTTGACAGTGTTGAGCACCAGGGGAGGGCTGAGGTAGGAGGAGCTCAGGACTGATGCTGGGAAAACATGTACGCAACCAGGCTACATAAACTAGCCCTACAAACCAGGCTACATAGACTAGCCCTACAAACCAGGCTACATAGACTAGCCCTACAAACCAGACTACATAGACTAGCCCTACAAACCAGGCTACATAGACTAGCCCTACAAACCAGGCTACATAGACTAACCCTACAAACCAGGCTACATAGACCAGTAACCTAAAGACGAGAGAATATGCTGACTCCTTGTTCCAGGCCCCTAACTGTTCCCCACAACAAAACAGCCTGAAGACTTCATGTGTTCCCCTTAAGACCCAGAGGGACAAACGAGTGTCTTTACAGGAAATGTCTTTACCCCCCTCCTCACCCCCCAGGGGTCTCATGGGCCACAGAGCCCCGATAATACCCACACGGAGGGGGGCAGGACGGGGGAATTATACCCCCATACCGAGTACTACACGCACACACACACCCACACCCACACACACACAAGCACACTAGTACACACACACACAAAGAAAAGACAAACACGCACCTCAGCATCTAACGGGCATAATCTGGCCTCAGAAAGACAGCAGGAGATGGATGAGTGAGTGTGTGTGTGTCAGTAGATATGTGTAGGGTGGTGTGTGTGTGTGTGTGTCAGTAGATGTGTGTAGGGTGGTATGTGTGTGTGTGTGTCAGTAGATGTGTGTAGGGTGGTCTGTGTGTGTGTGTGTGTCAGTAGATGTGTGTAGGGTGGTCTGTGTGTGTGTGTGTGTCAGTAGATGTGTGTAGGGTGGAGCGTGTGTGTGTCAGTAGATGTGTGTAGGGTGGAGCGTGTGTGTGTCAGTAGATGTGTGCAGGGTGGTGTGTGTGTGTGTGTCAGTAGATGTGTGCAGGGTGGAGCGTGTTTGGTTTCCAGTCTTGCACTCCTCTTCCCAGCCGCAGGTAGTCTCTCTTCCTTCCAGTCAGCATTCCAGAGCAGTTCACTCAGCAGTCAGAACGCCAATTTGGACTAGACCAGTACCCATAGCACCTCACACACACACACACACACACACAGAGGATTAAGCGATGGTACAGTTCAGACCACCCAGTTCCTCCTCTGATCACAGCTTGGCAATAAGGTACATAAGCTAGCGTCACACACACACACACAAAAGTGTCACAAAGGAACCATGTCGGCCAGGATACCCAAGTGATGACGTACCCCGCAGGTTTGGTCTGGTGTGGTCTGGCTCCCACAGCCAGCCACATGAAGCCCACACACCCTGAGATGAATCGGAGAGAGACAGGAAGCAAGGAAGACGTGTAGGAAATGGCCCAGGCCGGAATCAAACCCGGGCCCCTGTGTTGAGATCACAGGGCCGCGCCCCCTAAGAGATGGTACAAACTTACAACAGGGTAGATAGTTGTCTAGTGATGCAAGCCCTTTACATTTACATTTAGTCATTTAGCAGACGCTCTTATCCAGAGCGACTTACAGTAAGTACAGGGACATTCCCCCAGAGGCAAGTATGGTGAAGTGCCTTGCCCAAGGACACAATGTCATTTTGCAGAGCCGGGAATCGAATCGGTAACCTTCAGATTACTAGCCCAACTCCCTAACCGCTCAGCCACCTGACTCCCTTTACCGGTATAACATAGCAGTGCAGCTACGTTAAGATACTGTGCTGATGTAGCAGACCAGACATGCAGGGGCTTCGAACCCACAATCTGGGTCAAATACTCCCCAGGGTTAAACTGAGTGTGTTCACACAGGGGGCAGAACAGTGATTCCTTATCGCCAAGGCTACACCTCAGGACCTAGCATGAGGTGCTCGTAGCTGGACCTAGCATGAGGTGCTCGTAGCAGGATGTAGCATGAGGTGCTCGTAGCTGGACGTAGCATGAGGTGCTCGTAGCTGGACGTAGCATGAGGTGCTCGTAGCTGGACGTAGCATGAGGTGCTCGTAGCTGGACGTAGCATGAGGTGCTCGTAGCTGGACGTAGCATGAGGTGCTCGTAGCTGGACGTAGCATGAGGTGCTCGTAGCTGGACCTAGCATGAGGTGCTCGTAGCTGGACGTAGCATGAGGTGCTCGTAGCTGGACCTAGCATGAGGTGCTCGTAGCTGGACGTATCATGAGGTGCTCGTAGCTTGACCTAGCATGAGGTGCTCGTAGCTGGACGTAGCATACGGTGGCACAGTTCTGGTTTTAGCGTGCTGGCGCCGGAGGTAACAAGAAGCCGGGTCAGGATGGTAGAAAACTCCGGCTGCACGTTTGTCTTCCTCCCGGGCTCTTCATTCCCCGGTTCCAAGCCTGAGAGAGGCCCCTGTTTAACTCAGCCCAGCTCTCTCTCCTCTCCCATCTGTGTGTGTGTGTTGTACTCATTTCTCCAGGGGGAGGGGGAAACGAGTATTTATTGTTCTAATCTGTTCGGAAGCGTGGGGTAAGACTTGGCACAATCACTGGGCAGGGGTCAGATAAATAAATAACCCTGCAGAAGCCCGCGTGTTTGAGACACTGTCAGGAAAGGGAATGCGTATCGTAAGCACGTCCGGATACACACACGCACACACTGTAAACACACACGCATCTCGGACACACGCGCGCCTTGGACACACGCACGCACGCACACACACACACGCAACTTGGACACACACAAGCGCACGCACCTACACACATGCGCTTTGGACAGACACACATACTTGTACACACACACACACACTGTGTTTGTTAGCCAGGATGAGGTCGTAGTTGTTGGACCTTTACCAAGCAGCGCCAGCCTGAGGCAGCATGAGTGTGGTGGATGCTAGCGGTTCAAGCTTTTAATCAAGTCTACCCTCTCAACCATCTCACTAGCTGACACCAGCTAACGTCCTGTTGTTTTCCCTCTCTCTCTGTTAGCCCCTCAGCTAGCTGGGGGAGTGTGGAGCTCGTGTTTATCCACTTGTGAACGAAGTGGAGGATGAAGAGGGATGGCACGCAAAGGATGTATATAGAAGGGGGAAGAGAGGAGGGGGTAGGAGGGGGGGAGAGAGGGGGGAGTGGGGGAGGAGAAAGAGAAAGGAGCGAGGGAGGGAGAGAGAGAGAGAGGAGGGGGAGGAGGAAGGAGAGAGGGGGGAGTAGAAAGAGAAAGGAGAGAGGAGGGGTAGGAAGAAGGAGGGAGGGGGGAGTGGGGGAGGAGAAAGAGAAAGGAGAGAGGGAGGGAGGGAGAGAGGAGGGGAGGAGGAAGGAGAGGGGGGGAGTGGGGGAGAAGAAAGAGAAAGGAGAGAGGGAGGGAGAGAGGAGGGGAGGAGGAAGGAGAGAGGGGGGAGTGGGGGAGGAGAAAGAGAAAGGAGAGAGGGAGGGAGAGAGGAGGGGAGGAGGAAGGAGAGAGGGGGGAGTGGGGGAGGAGAAAGAGAAAGGAGAGTTGATCAATTGTTCCTCTCTTCGGCAGTGCAAGAACACAACTGGACCAGGGTCCCCCCCGGCCTCGCTGACCTCTGACCTATAGGGGGGGACCTGCAGTTGGAGGCCACCAATCTCCATAGACACACACACACTGTATAGGGGCCAAATTAATCCCACCGAAGCTCGTCTCCCAAGTGACATGTGACGTCTAAACCCCCCTTACTTCACATGTACCCTCCTCCTCAGTTAGTACCATGACATCCCCTTCAGGACCGCTGGTCGATGACATCACCTTCAGGACCGCTGGTCGATGACATCACCTTCACGACTGCTCCTCTGTGACTGCTCTGTGCACAGGACATATTGGACAGCCAATCCCCCCGTGTCTGGAACCCTGCAGTCACACCCTGCAGAGGGCTGCCCTCCTCCTCCAGGGTGGTGCTTCGTGAGCCGGAAGATGGTGAGGGTTCCCGTAAACGGGAGCCTATTACCTAGCACGGTTTCACTTTTACTTTTATTAGTCTCACTGAGTTCCAGTCTAAACCAGTTTTGAGTGTGTGTGTGTGTGTGTGTGAGTGCCCGTGCTGGGCAGCCTCAGATAACGAGTGAAGCAGGGCGGAGGTACTTTAAGAGTAAGCCCCATACAGGATATGACTGCGGGGTCCAGACACAGGGGATCAGCTGTCCAATCCGCCCTGCTCAGGACAACTTATGAGCTCCAGAACCCTGGCCTCTCAGCATGGGACACTGACTTCAGAGAGACAATTAAAAGAGGGGGGGGGGGGGGGGGGGGCACAGGTGGAGATGGGGGGGGGGCATGGAAGAGAGAGGAGAAGGTGGTGGAGAGATAAGTGAGTTGCACGGACCTAGACGCAGGGGGAAAGCGAGGCAAGGGAAAGTCAAGAAAGAGAGAGCGAGCGAAGGAGAAGGGGGGGGGGAGGGAGAGACCAGTACACCAGAGGCTCGTTCTGTAGCTGATAAGGCTGAAGTATGCAGGTCCTGAAGACTGTGATTTGTCACTGGAGCAGTCCCCACACATTACAGGAAACCTATATTGTTCTGGACAAGCTGTTTCCCCCTAATAATACCATGGGGGCCATGAGGAGCCAGGGGAGGGGGGGAGGGAATGTGGTGAGAAACAAACGACCCTAGACCAGTGAGAAAGTGCCAAGTGGAAAACAAATAAACTAATAAATATCAGGGTTGAACAACAATGAAGGTCATTAATCACTCCGTAGTGGCGGGCAGTCTGGCAGTTCTCTGGCAGCTTTGGAAGAGCTGAGAGGAGAAGCTGGTCTGTAGCTAGTCTAGGTCTGTAGCTAGAGAGGCTGGTCTGTAGCTAGAGAAGCTGGTCTGTAGCTAGAGAAGCTGGTCTGTAGCTAGTCTAGGTCTGTAGCTAGAGAGGCTGGTCTGTAGCTAGTCCTGGTCTGTAGCTAGAGAGGCTGGTCTGTAGCTAGTCCTGGTCTGTAGCTAGTCCTGGTCTGTAGCTAGTCCTGGTCTGTAGCTAGTCCTGGTCTGTAGCTAGTCCTGGTCTGTAGCTTGTCGAGAGTCTAGACTGTAGTTATTCTACATTGTAGCTAGCTTGGTCTGTAGCTTCACAGTCTAGAAGAGGCTGGAAGGCAGCAAGGGCTGTTAGCACGTACACTATCACACTAATCAATCACACTGCAAACGCTGTTCTGGTCCAACTGGGCCTCACCACTATGAGGCGGGGCCAACTCCACTATACTGCATCTAACTGGGTTAGAAAGATTACAAACACCCAGGAGACCTTACAAGTATACTCCCTTCTGGTCAAGTTCCTAGAATGCGGCCCTTTTAGGTAAACACCGCCACGCCACATCTAAATAAGGGGCTGTGTTTGGCTGTTATTACTTCTACTTCCTGTCAATAATGACTTCTCCAGGAACCAGATACCATTTACTTCAATTAGGCCATCCATGCTGTATCTGAATGTGTGTGTGTGTGTGTAGCTAGTCCTGGTCTGTAGCTCGTCTAGGTTGAAGCTAGTCTAGATTGTAGCAGGTGCTGGTCTGTAGCTAGTCCTTGTATGTGGCTAGCTTTGTCTGTAGTTAGTCTTGGTCTGTGGTTAGTCTAGATTGTAGCTAGCCTGGTCTGTAACAAGACCCTACCAGTTGTCCTTACTGGCCTTGTTCCTAGAATGCGGCCTTCTTAAACAGAGCTTTGATTGGCTGTTATTACTTCTACTTCCTGTCAATAATGACTTCTCCAGGAACCAGATACCATTAACCCCAATTAGGCCATCCATGCTTTATCTGAGTGTGTGTGTTTCTGCGTGGTAGTGTTTGTGTTTTCTAATACGTGCTACTGTGCGTACGTGTGTTTGCGGGGGCTCAGGGGGGGGGGAAACCATGGGAACCAGTTGTCCAAAGTGTGTACAGTAGAGAACGGGAGAGCAGGAAAGAGGTGGTGATGATGCTATCTCAGCATTCCTCCTGTTCCTCTCTCACCCCAGCCCGCCTCGCTCGTCCCCACCCCACCCCGACACAACATCAACCCCATGAGAACACAGACCACCACCTCAGGAGTGAGGTTACCAGAGAGAAAACTGCCATGTACCACGGTGGGCTACAACTGAAGACTATAGCAGGAAATGTGGCTTTGTTCATCTCAAGGACAAGTGGAACAATCATTAGGTTCAGGACAGGGAACCTACCCCAAGTGCCACACAGTTCCACCACCCCCCACCCCACACCCATGCAGTGCCTTGGCAGGGCTGTGGTTCCCAGGCAGTGGTCAGGGTGGCTGAGCTGAAGGGTCTCCAGGCAGGACACAGCTACTCTCTGGAAGGAGGCTCCTATTGTGTGGATCTGGTCACTACAGCTCCTTGACTGTCTGAGAGGCGCTATATCAGCTGTTTACACCGAGTCAGTGTGTGTGGTGTGTTTGTGTGTATGTCTGTCTGTGTGTGTGTGTTGGTGCGTGGTGTGTGTACAGGGAGATAAAGCAGTGCTACTGGACCCTGGCTAAGCACGCAGGCCAGAGCTCCAGGCCTACTCAGGCCTTCCCCAGGCCCAGGACAGGACCCCCCCCTGGGGGGGGGAACAGGTCAGCAGCTCTGAGGTCTGAATGGAGGACAGGTGGGGGGTCTGGAGCTGAACACCCAGACAGCTGAGGGGCGGGGGAGGTTGAGGGGCTGTGGCTGAAAGAGAGGACTGGAAAAGCGAGGGAGGAGGGCGGAGAAAACCCAGAGGAGAGGAGATAACCAGGGAGGAGGAGGAGAAGAAAGGAGAGGAGAGGAGAGAGAACAAGCTGTGTCACAGAAGCAGGAAATCCTATTTACACAGCCTCGTTCTCCTTTCTGCCCAGCATGAGTTATCAGCTTAACATATCTCTCTGGGGGGGGGGGGGGGGGTCTTTGTGTGTGTTTGTATTGTATGTGTATTTCTGTGTGTCTGTGTGTGTGTGTGTGTGTGTAGACCTGCTGCTTTGGAGAGATGAAAGGGAGGCCAGCCTGAGTAACCTGGCGACAGTTACAAGACAAGTGTGTGTGTGCGTGTGTGGGAGGGGGGAAACAGACAGCTGGATTGGATCCAGTAGGAAGCATCTGGAAGGAGAGGAGACTCACTCTCTCTCTCTCTCTCCCCATCTCTCACTCTCCGTCTCTCTCCCCTGAACATCAGGAGGAGTCGCCTATTGTCTGTAATCTTGCTGTATCATCACAAACATGCATCCATTATACATCAGCCCCCCCACACACACACACACACACAGAGGCCTCCAACGTGAGGACTCTCACACACTCACGGATGTCCGACTGGCTGTCTCTGCGCCCGTGTGTTAGCACCACGACGGGCCCCTGGGATTCTATTGGGATTCTATTGTTGTTCTGTTCCTACTTTCTAATGAGGACTCCATCTGGGGGGGGGGGGGGCTTAGAGACACCAGAACAGGGTTGTGGTGTCCTCCTCTTACCCTGGCAACAAGCACTGACACACCACACAGGAACTTTATGCAGCGTGTGTGTGTGTGTTTTTTTGTCTGTGTGTCCAGTCTGTGTGTGTGTGTGTTTTTTGTCTGTGTGTCCAGTCTGTGTGTGTGTGTGTTTTTTGTCTGTGTGTCCAGTCTGTGTGTGTGTGTGTTTTATGTCTTTGTGTCCAGTCTGTGTGTGTGTGTTTTATGTCTTTGTGTCCAGTCTGTGTGTGTGTGTTTTTTTGTCTTTGTGTCCAGTCTGTGTGTGTGTGTTTTATGTCTGTGTGTCCAGTCTGTGTGTGTGTGTGTGTGTGTGTGTCTTACCCTCCTCTTGAGACGGTCCCTCTCTTTCAGAGTCAGTGTGTCCGCCTTGGCGATCACTGGGACGATGTTGACCTTGCTGTGGATGGCCTTCATGAACTCCACATCCAGGGGCTTCAGACTGGAGGGAGGGCGGGAGTAAGTTAGATCTGTGTGTGCTTGTGTGTGCATGTGTGTGTTTGACTGTGTGCATGTGTGTCTGCATGTGTGTAAGTCTGTGTGTGAGAGGGACTGTGTTCTCACCCGTGACCGAAGGGGGATATGAAGTAGAAACAGCAGTGAACTCTGTTGTCCACTATGTGTCTACGGTTCAGTCCACTCTCATCATGCAGGTAGCGCTCAAACTGCTGGTCGATGTACTGGATGATGGTTCTGAAGCTGCACACACACACACACACACACTGATGAGGCTAGGACAGGAGGGTGTGGACGATCATGTTTCCCAGAACAACCACCACACACCGTACATTTACCTCAGCCCCAGACCATAATATCACTGGCCTCTAAATCAGAATCAGAAAGGGGGTTTAATCGCCATGAAAGTTTGCACAGACAAGGTATTTACTTTTACATAAATCTTGAGGGAATCTAAAGCACAGTTAGAGAGAGAAAGAGAGAGAGAGAGAGAGAGAGAGAGAGAGAGAGAGAGAGAGAGAGAGAGAGAGAGAGAGAGAGAGAGAGAGAGAGAAAGAGAGAGAGAAAGAGAGAGAGCGAGAGAGAGCGAGAGAATGAAAGAGAGAGCGAGAGAATGAAAGAAGAGAGCGAGAGCAAGAGCTTTAGCAAGAGGGAGGTAGAGAAAGAGAGAGGGGGGGGGGGGGGGGTGGGAGAGATGGGAAGAATGTATAGAGAGACGGCAGGGGAGAGAGGGAGAGACAGGAGAGGGGGAGACAGGAGAGGGGGAGAGTCCACATGCCAGCACGTCTGACGAGCAACAGGAAACTGAGCCAGGGCAGGGAGGAGGAGGAGACGGAGGAGGGAAGATGCTCAATGTTTTTCAATCGAGCAACACAACCCGGAGTGCTCCCAGACACCTCCACACCCCCGCGCTCCAGAGGGGAGGAGGGGGGGGAGGAGAGGGGAGAGCACAGGGAGAGTGGAGGAGAGGAGGGGAGGAGGAGAGTGAAAGAGAGGAGGAGGGGAGGAGACTAGAGTGCGGGAGTAGAAGAGGTTGGGAGGCAGGGAAGGAAGGGAGGAAGGAAGGAAGGAAGGAAGGAAGGAAGGAAGGAAGGAAGGAAGGAAGGAAGGAAGGAGAGAGGAGGGAGCACTCAGTACTGGAAAAGGAAACAACAAAAAGATTTGATTTGAGTGTCAACATTGTATGGACCAAGCACACACACACACACACACCAGTCCTGGCTGTTGATGGCGTCTCCGTATCCAGGGGTGTCGACCACGGTGAGGCGGAGCTTCACTCCTCGCTCCTCAATCTCCACCGTGGACGCCTCGATCTGGACTGTCCTCTCTATCTTCTCTGAGGAGGTAGGGAGAGGGGGAGGAGGAGGAGAGGGGAGAGGGAGGAGGAGGAGAGAGGGAGGAGAGGGAAGAAGGGGAGAGAATGAGCAGGAAAGATAGGAGGCAGAGAGAAAGAGAGGAGGGAAGGAAGGAGAAAAACATGTTTCTGCCGTACAGCACCTTATTTAGGAAGCCACAGACGTTGTGCTGTATGCTCATTAAGAGATGAGCCTCGCAGAGCCCCAGTGCTGAAAACAAGCTGAACTCTTCTATTAAGAGAGGCTTCTGGAGAGACACGGGTGGAGAAGTTTCATAACTTTAACATCAAAACATCTTCTTTACAGTGACTGACTCAGGAGCAGCTTAGAGAGCTAAGCCTTGCCTCAGGCCACAATAACCCTGGTCTAGCCCTACCCAGACAGTCTTCCCCCCCCCCCCCCCCCCCCCCCACCCCACCACATACCCCTACATACTGCCAAACGTTGAATACTCTACCCGTACCTCCCTTTACCCTCCCCCGCCTACTTCCTGAACCCAAATTGCCCCTGCCTATCTATATTTAGCTACTACTACCTTTTACTACTCTATACCCCTACCTGCCCGTAAATACCTTTGTATATACCACCACATACCTCCTACATACCACTTTATACCCCCTACATACCCCCACATGCCCCTGGTCCAAGTAGATACCCCCTACCTACCCCCCTGATCCCATTAGATGCCCTCCCTGTCTCTTGTCAACAGTAACACACATTCTCAGCATTCTGGATGCTTCAGGCAGGAGGCAGGGGGCATGAAATCAGACATGCCTCCTTTATTACAATGTGTACGTGTGTGTGTTTGTGAATAACGTGTGTGTGTGTGTTTGTGAATAACGTGTGTGTGTGTGTGGAAATAATGTGTGTGTGTGTTTGTGAATAATGTGTGTGTGTGTGCATGTGTTTACCTGCAGCTCCTGGTATGTATCTCTCTGGGTAAAGGTCCGTCAGAAACAAGCTGTTGATCAGAGTAGACTTGCCAGTCCAGACTCCCCTGCAGAGACACAGACAGACAGGCAGACAGACAGACAGACAGACAGACAGGCAGACAGACAGGCAGACAGGCAGACAGGCAGACAGGCAGACAGGCAGACAGGCAGACAGACAGACAGACAGACAGGCAGAGTCAGCAGAGAGGCATGGATGACGGCAGGTCAGCAGATCTGATCCTGGGCTGCTGTGTTGGGATGACTTGACTCACCGACGACCATGAGGGTGAACTCAAAGCCCTTCTTCACCGACTTCCTGTGGACCTGGTTGGGGAGGTTCGCAAAGCCAACGTAGCCTGCAGCCTCTGGGAACTGAGGGGGGGCCCACACACACACACACAGATTCCGAAACACACACAGATTCCGAAACACACACAGATTCCGAAACACACACAAACGCACATACAGAAAAATACAAAACATGCACACACAGAGAGACACGCACATATGCAGAAAAACACACAGAAACACACACACAGAAACACAGGGTTCAGCTTGTAGGTCCTGCTGTACTGTACTGTATACACATTGAGAGTCAGAGAGACTGACATTAGTCATTTCCCCCTCTGGCCTGTGTCCATCATACAAGCTAGCATTCTCTACTGTGTGTATGTGGTAGTGTGTGGGTGGGGTGACTGGGCAGACCACTGTGTGTGTGTGTGTTTGTGTGTGTGTGCATACTATGTGTGTTTGCATGTACAGTGTGTAGGGGCTCTGTGTGTGTGTTTTGATAAATGGGTTCATTAGGATCAAGATGGGGATAAAATGCCAGAAGCCATAAGGCTGTTGATGTAATAGTAGCGTTTATACAGGATATCCTCCCTTTAAGTGCATGGGCTAGGCCAGCCTGATGTGTGTGGGTGTGTGTGTGTAACTGTGTTGTGGAGAGAGAGAGAGGAGAGAGGAGAGAGAAGAGAGAAGAGAGAAGAGAGAAGAGAGAGGAGAGAGGAGAGAGAGAGAGGCAGAACAACAGGAGAAAGAAGCACCACACTGCTCCATCCCATCAGAACCCTCACAACGCCACACCAGGCCGGACGTCACCTGCCAGGGCTGATCTGGGGTCAGATTGGGATTCACTCACCTTCCCTTTCTCTCCAGGCTGAGACATGACGACTGATCCTGGACCTGCTGTTGGAGACACAAGAGAGACGATGCGTCAGAACACAAACACTACTGGGAACACTATCTCTCTCTGTCTCTCATTCCCTCTCTCTCTCTGTCTCTCATTCCCTCTCTCCCGCTGTCTCTCATTCTCTCTCTCCCTCTTCACACAGTGAGATATCATGAGTGTGTCTGGGAATGAGAGACAGTGTGCATGTGTATTTTTGTGTATGAGAGAGCGAGTAAGAGAGAGGGCGTGAGGGTGTGTGTGTGGTCCCATTCTAAAAGGCCCTGTAGTCGCGTTATCAGAGCCGCTGCCGTCGGACAGACTGAGCGATGAGGGTGAGGGGAGGCCAGTGGGCCGCGCTGACCGGGTCCGAGAGGGGAGAGCCGCTCCACTGTTACGCGAACCCATCCGAAGACAGAAACCAGAAACGCCTCAGGGAACTCTAGATTTTCACACTCCTCACCGCATAGTTGAACAGACGGGTCTTCAATGATCCTGTGTGTGTTGATCAAATGGCCTTGTATCCTTCCAGACAATCACTCTCTCGCTCTTCCCATCACTCCCTTCACTCTCTCTATCACACACAATCACTCTCTCGCTCTTCCCATCACTCCCTTCACTCTCTCTATCACACACACACACCGTGAGGGGCTGTTCCCAGTGTGGGAACAGGCATTAGCAAAGTCGTGGACGAAGAGAACAGGACCATTATCGCCGTGGTAAAAGCACAAAGACAACATGACAGGAAGCAGGCAGCATAATACCCACATAATAATGGAGACTTAATCTGCCTGCCTTCTGGGGGTGATTAATACACACACACACTTGCAGAACTGAATGTTACCTTCACAAAGACACACACACAGACACTTGGAACACTCAATTGTTGCCTTTCCACACAAACTCTAATTAATAAGCCTCACGTAGGCCAAAACATGGCTATCACATTTGACCTGAAGGAGATTAAACGGTTTTAGCCTCGAGTGGAAAAATGCCACCTTAGCTAAGCCAAAGTCCCAGCATGTGAGGAGTTTGTACTTGATTTATGAGTTGGATTAAAGCCATGAGGGGAGGGGGGGGGGAATTAACATGTTCCTTCTACCAACAGACTAGACCAGGGAGGGGTCAAAATGGCCACAGTTGAGGACTGTACATTTGTGTTCTGGTTGTGAAATGGAGAAAAAGCCCGCTGGGAGTCGATGCATTCACGCGCCTGTGTCACCACGGCGATGTAGTGCTTCCTGTAACAGCAAGTGAACAAGAACAGCGGTGGGACCAATTGTCTGGCCTGGGACCAGGCTGCTCAATCAACTGCAGATGAGAAAGAGAATCAAGTTTGGCATGAAGGCCTTCTACACACATACACACAGAGATTGAAAGGGGAGTTCCTGGCATGACTTGACTCTAATGAAAGTAGCTTACCCAGGGGGGAAGGGGGAGGCTGCGATGGTGGGAAGCACCGACAATAACATACAAGATGGCAGCCATGTCTAGAACCGGGTCTAAGAATTGACAAAGCACAACACGGCACAATAGCCGGAACGAGGGGACCTTTCAACTGGAAGGAAACCCGTGCGGCTCTTCATAATAAACACACAGTTTAAAGCACAGGATGATAAGGCTACGATGATGCAGACCGAGAAAGCCATGTCCAGGGACTGAGGAGGTAGGGGGTGCTGGGGCCATGTTTCCCAACTCCTGTACACCCCCAGCCACCTACAGCCGTCAGACTGATTCATGGCTTCTTGTTTCGTTCACACCATTGAGGAGGTTTCAGTCCATATCTCAGCACGAGTCAGCAGGATACACCACTCCTATGGCAGCCAGGTCAGAAACAGAACCGTCCAGACCAGAACCCACCAGAACAGTCCAGAACAGATCAGACCATACCCATTCAGAACACATCAGACTCGCCTAGAACAGACTCGTCCAGAATAGACCAGACACGAGACACAAACACCCAGACCAGACCAAACTAAACCAGTTCGGTCCAGACCAGACCAGAGATGAATGCAGGTCATGAGGTGGGAGGTCAGTCTGGGGTCACCTGGGGGTCAGGGAACCAATACATCTGTTCTGCACCTTCCAAATACACTCGAACAGTGGAGGGAAACAAGGAGCTCATAAACGGGCCTGCTAGCCAAGAGATATGACAGCCGAGATGGATGATAACTCTTCTATAGTGGCGCTCCGCCACGTCTGAGATCACACACACACACACACACACACACACACAATGAGTGCCTGGTGGAATTGTTTCCTTCTGTTATTGTAATGTTGCCCAAAACATTAAAAAATTATTTTGTTTGAGGATGTGACACACAGAGGTCAAGAATACATCAGATCAGATGTTTTAAGTGTTTCACATCAACGCCCAGAGCATTCACAACCACACATTCTACGTTTGCTACAGAGCTGTGATTTATTTGAGTTGTGTTTTAAGTTTAAGTACCTTACATGTTGGATGACGTTGGCCTACAATAAGCATTGGAGTTACTTGAATGAGTACTTTTAAGTTGTATCTATTTTCTCCCAGAAACCTCATGTTTATTTCTGGAATGTTTCCACTTGGGTTGTTTGCGACAGTAGAACATAGCTACGTCCACACCCAGTCTGAGAAAAAATGTTCCATACCCGGGGTTCAAGCCCTGAACAAAATATAACGGACAAGCTATGAATTGTGGTCATTTTCATAATATTTGGAATAATATCGTGTGTGTTATTATATCTAACACCACATTGGAAAGGGAATATCCATTTTTTCGCATGACAGGCCTACAATGACACTATTTATTTCATGTCAAACTTCTAGCATGCAACAGTTGGTCTTCCGAGGAGGTTGTTATGATCCGTTTATCCGAACCTCCTAAAAGTTCCTCTCTCTGACTGGCATTGAAAACAGCGATTGTTAACGACCATTTAAATTCTTACCTGAGAGTCACTTTTATGTCAAATAAAGAAGAATGGATTTGTTTCCCCCTCGTCTGTCTATCCAAGACCAAGGAAGGAAGTCCCGGAAACAAAGTAGAACTCCACCTTCATCCTTGACGCTCGTTTGTTGTTGCAGGCGGGGCTTAGTGTCACTGTTGCCATTACGGCTCAAATTATGAGGAAGCTAACCAGCCATTTGCATCAGCTGTATGATCCAATATGACCGCTGATGTGTTACAGTTTCTCCCGAAGGCGACATTGTTGCTATTCCTTCAACGTCTAGACAAGCAGGGCGGGATTAAACATAATTAGACACTATGAGAAACATTGGACATATTATGCCTTTAACACAAATACCGCTAACAGGTAATGTTTTATAAAAGTAAAATAAAACGATAGGACACTCTGCTCAAAGGAAACATGGCAAATTTAGACTATGTTTACATATTTACATTTTATTGTTTCAATAACTTTGAGACCACTGCATGTGTTTTTAAACACTGAGACTATCTACTAACCCTATATGGTGTAGGGGGGTAGTATAGTTCAGTTCATTAAACTCTGACTTTGTATGTAATTGACTTTGACATTTTCTTACTGAAAAACAAGTCTATCGTCATCCCCTCTCCCCAGCCCGGCTCCCCGTACAGCCTTACTCACGCCACATAACTGTTCACACACACAATACGCACTGGACCGCTTTGTTCATTCTTGTCCAATTTCCCTGCCTTCTCATTGGTGCTTTGAAGATGCGATGGCAACCCATTGGGTGAAAGTTTTTCCTCCAGCGTTAACACTTGTAGAGTCCCCCCCCCCATCCCACCCCGTACCAGCACCCCCGTCCCATTGATATCCATGCACCAGCACTATTCCTCCAGTTGTTTGTACAATCCGTCAGTCGGTTAACAAAGCGAGTAGAACCTGTATCCACTTGTTCGTCCGCGAGAGTGATGTGCGAATAACAGACTACCACGTTTCTGTACAGCTATAGGTCTCGAGGAGAAACAACAGTTTGCTTTACACACAGGAAGGAACTTTTTTCCACGTTCTTAAAGTACATTTATTTCGAGAAGAAGCGAAGATGGTTTCGGCCGGACTGGAGATCTTGGGGCTGGGGCTGTGCGTATGTGGCTCGCTTCTGGTGATGGTGGCGTGCGGGCTGCCTATGTGGAAGGTGACCGCGTTCATCGAGGCCAACATCGTGGTGTCACAGACCATCTGGGACGGCCTGTGGATGTCTTGCGTGGTGCAGAGCACGGGCCAGATGCAGTGCAAGGTGCACGACTCCATCCTGGCGCTCACCCACGACCTGCAGGCGGCTCGGGCGCTCACCGTCATCTCGTCGGTGCTGGGTGTGTTGGGGCTCATGGTCGTAATCGCCGGGGCACAGTGCACTAACTGTATCCGCGACGAGAACGTCAAGGCCCGGGTGGTGAACGCCGGAGGGGTCGTCTACATCATCAGCGGACTGTTTGTTCTGGTGCCTCTCTGTTGGATGGCCAACAACATCATCTCGGACTTTTACAACCCACAGCTGCTCTCGTCCCAGAAAAGGGAGATTGGAGCCGCGCTCTACATCGGCTGGGCGGCCACGGCGCTGCTACTGATAGGGGGCTCGCTTCTGTGCTGCTCCTGCCCTTCCAGCGGTAACACGGGCTACTCGGTCAAATACGCACCACCGACAAAACGGGCCACACCGAACGGAGACTACGATAAACGGAATTATGTGTAGCTGTATCGGATCCCCTACCTGCTGTGCGACTACAGGCTGTGCGTAATTGTGGTTTGTAGTCTTAAAAGAACTCGTTTTTTTTTTCAAGAAAAGTTTTTTTTTGTTTTGTTTGCACCGTCTTTTTTGACTCTGAACTTTGAAATCAATTGAAGTACACTGCCTGCGCCACACTGTCCTTTGTAAACACTGTTGAACAACCTTTTCATTCATCTGTTCGGTCTCAGCAGGACTAACGGGTATGGAGACCAAATACTGTCTGTGATAGACCGTTACAAAAAAGGAGCGTTTGTTTAAGCTTAGGCCAATCTGTAGTTGTACGAAACTGTTGTTTTTTTGTATAAACAAATCTAAGTTCTTTGTTCTCATTTTGAAATGTCTAGCATCGTCAGAAGTTTGTTTCTAAAAAGTCACTGGTTTGGTGCAGTCCAGATTGTGCGAAGATGCAGCATAAGGGGGTTGTTAAGGACAGCGATAATAACTCAGCAATATTGCGGAGCCTATCCTTAACAAGAGCACCATAAGTAGACTATGTGGAATCACCGGAACTTGTTCTCAACACACCGGTTGAGAACAAATACAATTCCTAAAAAGCGCATAAATAGACTTCAAAATATCCTCAAAAATCCAGTAGTGTGCAGCCTAATATTGGCAGCATCCGTCAAACGACAGTTAGTTAAGAGGCGCCACACCTGTTCTACAGACCCAGGCTCTTTCAGGAACAACTAAGATTTTCTTCAGTTTTCCAAATATTCTTTGAGCGCCTGCGTACTTTTATTTTTGAATCTAGGCCTACACTACAGTGCTGTAGCTATGTTTTTTTTCTATAAGTTTGATGTGTAGGAGTAAACTGCTGTTAAAGTGGTTTGGTTTTTGTGAGTGTTTGATGTTATGATTCATATTTGTATTTGATGCAATATTCTTACTTTATTTTTAAGTCAATTTGTTACATTGAGATTAAACTGACTCTATGGTCTCAAACCTGATCAAGTCTAGTGTTTTTTTAATCACGTTATTGAATAGGCCTTTATTCCACCACGGTCAAAAAGTCACAGAACAACTAAGTACATGGTGTTTGGATAATATTCCAGACATGCGCATATAGTCTGCACTGCCAGAAGCACCCCGTTCCCAACGCAGATGCTCTAACCCCCACGGAGGGAGAAAGTATTTTGACGAACCATAGAAATCCAGATGACAATGCCCATTCAGCGAGAGTGGGGCTCCGCTGTTCAGCACACAATACCACCACCACCCCCCTCCCCCCATCCCCCTTTCAAACCAGCTCTCCCTCAGTCGCAATGTGATGTAGGCGTTCAAATTGGGGGGCTAGGGAGAATTTCGGGAAACTTCTTCCCGCAAGTCATTCCTTTATCTCCCCTTCCCGCCTTTGCACTGAATTAGAATGGTTGTTTGTTGGAAAATAGAGGCTCCCTTTAAATTGTGTGTGTGTGTGTGTGTGTGTGGGAAGGGGGGGGGTTAAATTAAATTATATATTTCATTATTTGTGGGAACATAAATGTAACATTGAGCCGGGCATTTCAGATGGCATCATTCATCACAACTGTTCAAAGCTTAGAGTGGATTTCCAAAGCTTACATACTTTCACTGGTAAAAAAGACTCTTAGTGGGTCATATGGCCAACTTACAACTATTAATTCTACTGGTTATTCACCATAGTTAACATATGGGCTCAACAGATCTGAACTGGAGTTTTAAGATACATTGAGAGTTTATTACAGCAGGTAATGTGACTGTAAGTGAGTCTACTAAAACATTGGTGTGTTGTATTGTGTTCATGGCCTGCTCAGATGGGGCTCCCATGTGCTCCTGGACTGGACTAGACTGGACTAGACTGGACTAGACTGGACTAGACTGGACTAGACTGGGCAGGGAGATGGAATGGGCTGGTCTGGTCTGGAGGGTAATGCTGGCACTGGTTTGGTGTGCTCCGGTGTGGTCTGGTATGGTTCAGTGTGGTCTAGTCCAGAGGGTGAGGCTGCTCTGGTCTGGTCTGGTCTGGGTGGAGGGAAGGCTGGCTCTGGGTGGAGGGTGGGCTGGCTCTGGATGGAGGGTGGGCTGGCTCTGGGTGGAGGGTGGGCTGGCTCTGGGTGGAGGGTGGGCTGGCTCTGGGTGGAGAGAAGGCTGGCTCTGGGTGGAGGGTGGGCTGGCTCTGGGTGGAGGGTGGGCTGGCTCTGGGTGGAGAGAAGGCTGGCTCTGGGTGGAGGGTAGGCTGGCTCTGGGTGGAGGGTGGGCTGGCTCTGGGTGGAGGGTAGGCTGGCTCTGGGTGGAGGGTGGGCTGGCTCTGGGTGGAGGGAAGGCTGGCTCTGGGTGGAGGGTGGGCTGGCTCTGGGTGGAGGGTGGGCTGGCTCTGGGTGGAGGGTGGGCTGGCTCTGGGTGGAGAGAAGGCTGGCTCTGGGTGGAGGGTGGGCTGGCTCCGGGTGGAGGGTGGGCTGGCTCTGGGTGGAGGGTGGGCTGGCTCTGGGTGGAGAGAAGGCTGGCTCTGGGTGGAGGGTGGGCTGGCTCTGGGTGGAGAGAAGGCTGGCTCCGGGTGGAGGGTGGGCTGGCTCTGGTGCTGTTTCTCTGGGATTGTTAGTTCCACTCTCTTAGTCACTGCACTCAGTGTGACAAAACTGGGGGTGGGGGTCCTGGGGGTGTGTGTGGTTAAGAATGTGTGTGTGTGTATGTGTGTGTGTGAGCATGGGGTTGGGGGACGCACCTTTAAAAAAGACCCTCATTCTAGAAAGAAAAGAGGCAAACAAGGCTGACAACGTCACTCAATAGACTCTCACCATGGCAACCAGTCAAAACCTGCGGTTGCCCCAGTGACAGGGCCCTATAATGTGGCGGTATGGATGAGACTAATAAAGGCCCCCAGCCAGCAGACATTCCAACACACACACACACATACACACTCTGTAGTGTGAAGAGAGGATTTACTGGTCTGATTCAGCAGTTGTCGACAGTGAAGTCTACTTAAGTGGAAAAACACATTTGTTTCAATGTGTTGCATTGATGTGCCATCTGAATGTTTCCAGGAATAAAACCAACACCACCAGTCCTAGAGACAGGACTGATAAAGAAATGTAATAGTTTTCAACATTGGCTCTGATGATTTATGATTTGTTCTTAGCCTGCTTTGAATCCTTCAGGATATGTCCATTACATCATTGTGGTAGTTGTGTGTGTGTGTGTGTGTGTTTGGGTCAGCTCAGGTTGGGGGTTTTGGTCAGGTCATCGGCTCTCTTGGCTTGACCTTTGAACCCTGACCCTGGTCTGAGTTCCGTGAAGTCGGAAGTCATTCCTAGGCACATAATGATGTAATGTCTGAAATCATTAATTGCATCATGGGTGTGAGATGGGATGGTGTCACCTCTCTCTCTCTCTCTCTCTCTCTCTCTCTCTCTCTCTCTCTCTCTCTCTCTCTCTCTCTCTCTCTCTCTCTCTCTCTTGCCAAAGCAATGGTGGAATTACAGAAAATAGTATTTATATTATTATTATGGAGGTCGGTATATTATTAATGTTGCCAAATAATCTGCTAACAATTAAATATGATAAATTCAGTTGAAAGATTAAAGCAGGAGAACCTTAACATGGGAACGCCTCGGACCCCTCTGAGCCCCTACCGGATGACGCGTGGCCCCCGGTGGCGCGTGGCCCCCGGTGGCGCGAGGCCCCCGGTGGAGCGAGGCCCCCGGTGGCGCGAGGCCCCCAATGGCGCGAGGCCCTGTGCGGTGGCACAGTTGGCACTACCCATGCAACAGGCCTGCGGACACCCCTTCTCTGAGTGAAGATCTCAGTTGGTTTATCTCCAATTTGATCTCCAACTTTGACAGCACATCTATTTTCCAAATACCCTGTATCTCCCTCTCTCTGTATCTCTCTCTCTCTCTGCATCTCTCTGTATCCCTCCCCCCCTGATATCTTAACACCCATCCCCCCCCACACACACACACACACCCCAACCCTCCCATGTGCAAGCAGATGTCTACATCCTCTTTGGTCTGGCCTTCCTCTTCCCCGTACTCCCTGTGCCATCCCACCCTCCAGGGTTGGTGTTCATCTTGGAAGCTGCTTCTGGCAGGTGTCTGTTAGGAGGTGAGGTGGGGAATGGGGGGGGGGGGGGGGGGGGGAGGGGAGTGAGTGAGTGAGTGATATCATTAAAACGAAGCATGATGTTTACGTTCCTCTTCCAGTGAATTACAGGGAGTACCCAATGTGGAGGAGCCGTCGGAGCCGCCTTGCGCAAGATTCGGCGAATCGTTTCACTTATCACCTTCGGGGAAGGGTAGGTGCGAGGCGAGGTTTTCGACGTGCAGCGTCAGACTGCTTATCGCGGTGGACAAACTCGCACGCACACTCGTCCTCCTCCACCCCATACACACACACACGCGCGCGCGCACACACACTCAGTGAAGACAAAGGCCTGATTGGCAGCTCTCCGCTGAGATGAGGAGGAGAAGCTAGAGTTGGAGGAATGTCCAGAGAGATCAGACCACATTGCTGATTTAACATGGATTTCACAGCTTATGAGCTATCACTGTCTCTCTGTTCCTCTCTCAATCTCTATCTCTCTATCTCTCTCTCTCTTATTTGCTCCCTCTCTTTCTCTGTGTTTCTGTGTCTCAGAGTAAGTTACAGGGTTAGTTACAGAATAAGTTACAGGGCTACTCACATAATTACAATTTGTTACACAGTTAGTTACAGAGTTAGGTACAGAGTTAAGCTTTCTAACAGAGTTAGGATTAGTTACATAGTTGGTTACAGAGTTAGGTACAGAGTTAGTTACAGGGTTAGTTACAGAGTTAGGTACAGAGTTAGTTACAGGGTTAGTTACAGAGCTAGGTACAGAGTTAGTTACAGGGTTACTTACAGAGTTAGGTACAGAGTTAGTTACAGGGTTAGTTACAGAGTTAAGTACAGAGTTAGTTACAGGGTTAGTTACAGAGTTAGGTACAGAGTTAGTTACAGGGTTAGTTACAGAGTTAGTTACAGCGTTAGGTACAGAGTTAGTTACAGGGTTAGTTGCAGGGTTAGTTACAGAGTTAGGTACAGAGTTAGTTCTCAGAGGACCTCAGTGGTCCTGAGCTGCAGATGTCTGCTATAAACATCAGCTGTGGAGACACAGATTTCACAAAGGAAACAGTAATCAGCAACACACAAACAAACAATATAAACACAAGCACTTACCCACACACCCACACATGCATTTACACCCATATGCACCTACACCCATACACACATACACCCACACATGCACACTCTTAGCATGGGTGCACACACACAGGATCCGGAGGCTCAATTACTGCATTGTTTTGACACTAATTGTGTCTTGCAGGAAATTCAGTGGTGCTATTCTCAGATGTTTGTTCCACAGCTACAGCCGTCGGAGCTAAAGCTTTAGCCTGCGACCGCGACCAGAATACAGCCACGGCTACAGCTCCGGATTCTGGATGGTTGAGTTTGTGTACATGGCAGTCAGTTTTCCCCCCACCTCAGAGCACGAGAGCACCTCTGCTCTTGCCTCCTGGGCTGCCGGACTCAATAACACTGATCAATACTACCATCATCTCACACCTAGCCCCCACCCCCCCCTCTACCTCCCCTCCCCCACCCCCCCACGACTCTCCCCAGGAGAGGATTCTGCTTCAGTTCTTCTGGACCAGGGGTCAGAGGTAGAGACCGTTACAAAGAGAGGGACTCCACAAAAGGAGAGACTTCACGGGAGTCAGAGGTCGCTGCAGGACGGGGTCCTGGTGGGCCCCCTCGGCTGATGAGAGCCGGGGCCGTTTGTAGAGGGCCAGGGATGAAGTGGGGCAGTTGCTGTGGTACAGTCCTGGGGTAAGGGCAGCAACTGTGGATTTGGAAATACTGTAGGTAGGGGGCTTAGCCTGTGTTTGTGAGAGATTTTGAGTCAGTGTGTGTCTATGAGTGTATTTTTGCATGTGAGCGTGTGTACGTGTGTATGTGTGTGCGAGAGAGAGAGAGAGAGAAAGAGAGACGGTGTGTGGGGGAGAGTGTGTTTGTATGCGAATGTGCGTTTGAGTGTGTGTGTGCGCGCTGCCTGTAACAGTGTGTGTGTGTGCGCGCGTGTGTGTGTGCGTGAGCTCCCTGTAACAGTGTGTGTGTGTGTGCGCGCGTGCCTCAACTGTGACACAGCGACAAGCGGAGAGAGTCAGCTGTGGGCCTTTGTCTCTGGTCGTCCAGTAGGGCTAATCCCATCTGGAATCTGGGGCCGTCGGAGACAGGGAGAGAGAGCTCCAGGGACGCTACTTTAAAAGGAAAGATGGAGAGAGGGGAATGAAGAAAGAAGGGAGGAAGGGGGAGAGAGAAAAAAATGAAGAAGCCAGGATGAGGAAAGAGAACCAAAATAGCCGGACATATATAGAGGGTGATGGAGAAGGAAGCTTTGATGAAGAGAGCAAGAAAAAGAGAGAGGGAAGGAGGGGGGAGGGGGGAGGGGGGTTGTTGTGAATAAGGAGTCAGAGGTGTGATGACTCACACATGACCACACAGGGAACACTGGTCACGTCCTGGTCACTTCCTGTTCACTTTCCGGTCACATTCTGACGTCTTCAAAACAGTGGAAGATGGAGGTGCCACTAGGTAGCCATCAACCAGACGGACGTTTATGAAGCCAGTTACCCAGCAAAGAGCCCAAACGCATCACTGTCTAGTCAATTGTTGTGAAAATTGTGTGAATTGAAAGGAAAGAGTACCGACAGTGACACACACACACATCCACACACACATCCACACACACATCCACACACACATCCACACACACATCCATACACACACATCCACACACACATCCACACACACATCCACACACACATCCACACACACATCCACACACACATCCACACACACATCCACACACACATCCATACACACATCCATACACACAGTGTTGTTTTGTCAGGCTCTAAGCAGCTTATCAGAAGTCCAGTGAAGAAAAAGCAACATGAGAGTGGGAGGCCTTATGTCCAACACACACGCACGTACCACACACACACACACTATGTGACTCTCCCTCCTGCTTGTATGTGTGTGTGTGTGTATCTGTGTGTGGTGTGAGTCTGTGCGTGTGCTTGAGTATGTTTGTCTGTGTGAAAAGAGAGTGTGTACATTTGTGTATGTATCATTGGTGTACGTGTGGTTGCGTGTATGTGTATTGTGTCTGTGTGTGTGTGTGGGTGGGTGGGTGTGCGCCACATTCCTCCAGGGTAAAGCAGCGTAAAGGCCAGTGGCCCCACACCACTGGGGGCGGAGGAGGGGATGGAGGGATGGAGAGGTAGAAGGAACAGGGGGATGGGTGCAGTGATATGGGCGGATGCGGTTGAAGAAACCAAATGGGAGGATGAAGAGTAAAGAGCAATGGAGAGAGAGAGAGAGAGAGAGAGAGAGAGAGAGAGAGAGAGAGAGAGAGAGAGAGAGAGAGAAGGAAAACTCCACTCTGTTGGTAAACATTCATTTGGACTTGGCCCATCTCTCTTCTGTAGGTAATAACCCAGCCCCACCCTGTAATTGCATTGTGTGTTTGTGTGTGTTTGTGTATGTTAGTGTGTGTATTTGTGTATGCGTGTGGGTGCGGGTGTTTGTGTGTGTCTGAATTGTTGTTTGAGCAGAGGATGTGGAAGTATCTAGAAGGGTAAATATAGATGTGTACAGCAGTGTACAACAAACTTGTAGATCTGCTTTGGTTCTCCTCTAGGGAATAGTGGGTTCCCAAGCTTAAATGCACCAGTCTCAGTACATTCGAATGAAAATGTAATAAATGAGTTCAATGCAGCCTGACTGCTCCCTCTGCCTGACTGCCATCCTAAAACACTGGGGCCCTAACCCTAACCCTAGACCTGGAGAGCTGTCTAAGCTGTCCTCAGACCAGCTCTGCATGATCAATCAGATTACATTGGAGATCCAGGACCTGGTCCTGGGTCAGTTTGAGAGGGCAGGGGCCTGGTACTGGGTCAGTCTGAGAGGGCAGGGGCCTGGTCCTGGGTCAGTCTGAGAGGGCAGGGGCCTGGTCCTGGGTCAGTCTGAGAGGGCAGGGGCCTGGTCCTGGGTCAGTCTGAGAGGGCAGGGACCTGGTCCTGGGTTAGTCTGAGAGGGCAGGGGCCTGGTCCTGGGTCAGTCTGAGAGGGCAGGGACCTGGTCCTGGGTTAGTCTGAGAGGGCAGGGGCCTGGTCCTGGGTCAGTCTGAAGAGCTGCAGCAGCAGTACTGTTGTGTGTGTTGATAAACAGACCCTGTTCTGACGTGACCATGTGCTGCTGGACATTCCAGCCGCAGGAAACAGGATGGACATTCTCATTAGAGCACAGAGCAATAAAAATGAGGAATGACGCACACACTGAAGCGCACAGCCACACACACACACAACCAAATGCACGCACCTGAGCATACAATTGTGTTTACAATGTATGCATATACACATACAACATCGGTGATATTACCCACTCCCCTGAAATTCATGCGGCGCCTTCCACGTTTTGATAATCTCCGTGACGACCAGGCCAGCATATCCTGTGAACCAACACCCACCTACCCCGACACCCTCTCCTCATGGCGGGTCGCAACATCAGCCTGATTTGAGCGTGATAAGAGCCTTGATCACTCAACAGAGGACCACCACCCCCACCCAGGCCCCCACCCTCCTGGCCCCTGTGCCGGCTGGACGGAGCCCGGAGATGGGGGAGGTCTGGAGTTGTGTTCTGCAGTGTGGTCAAGGTCAGGAGCTGCTGCACGAGTCACCTTTGGCCCAGAGGACTTGACAGGGTCCAGGAAGGACGCGCTATTGTTGCATCTTGAATGCCTAGTTCGTCAACTGAACTTTGTATTACTTGGAATCCACGAATCAATCCGTGAGTTCCAATTCATAGGTGTCTTCTACCATTTGAAATTGGAGTTACCAAGTTATTCATTACATATACACAACACATTTATAGCCTGGGTACATTTCTGAACAACTGCTCCTTAGACAACAGCTCCAACAGCACCTAGAATCCCCCTCTATGGAGGCACAGAACACAGGGAGAGGATGACAACAATGAGAGGTGAATACAATGTCGTTTATTATAGATATATGGACAGTAACACACAGACAATGAAAAAAGACAAGAGCACTATTTACACTGGGCTAAAACATTAAAAAATTGACACACATTTACAAAATGGCTGTACAATATGCACATGGCATGGACCATGAGTGGGCTCGGTTGTCATGCGCCCTGGTCTGGTCAGAAGGGGCCCTGCTGCGTTTAGGACAGCAGGGTGACGAGCGCGTCCAGGAACTTGCTCCGGTCTTCCATCTTCAGCTCTATGACTAGACACGCAGAAAGAAAGGTCACGACACAAAAAAACGAACTTAACATTTCAAATAAATTCCCCCCCAAAAAGCGATATATTTGTATAAACTCAATCAGCTCGGAAAACAGACAAACTAGTAAACTCAGAGAGTACATTCGGGTTCCTGACCGATCGTTTGACTGGGTGTCAAACCCCATATATGTATAGAATCTGCTTAATCATCAACATGTCACGTCTGCCCCCTAGTGTTCAAAGTCAGAACAGGCGGACCAGAGTCCCCAGGTCAGTGTGGCGTCTCCCCCAGCAGAGACTTACTGGACGTGTCGAAGTGGTCGTGTAACGTTCTGGAGCTCGTGCTCTCTGCAGCCTTCTCAAACGCCCTGCCGAAGAAACTAGAGGAGAGAGAGAGGAGGAAGAGGGGGAGAAGGAGAGGTAGAGAGGAAAAGAAGAACGCGGAGGAGGGAGAAGAGAAAAAGGTGAGGGGTGAGAGGACAAAAAGCGCCGAAAGCACCTGACGGCTCACAAACGTTCCACAGCGGACAGGAACAGGAAGCGTCTCGTCTGTCTCCTCACTTCTTCTTGTCGGAGGTCTCCGACTCCGGGGGGATGCCCAGGACGATGACAGTGCCCTGCTCGGCCTTCATGGGCGCCGCTATGATGAGGGGCAGCAGCTTACAGCGCTTGTTCCTGGTCTGGGGGGGGGGGCACACAGGAGGAGATAGAAGAACAACAGGCAGAGATGTAAGTTAACAGATGCAAGAGAGGGAACCACAGAGGAAGAACCACAGAGGAAGAGGGGGAACCACCTCGCTCTGGTACTACATCTATCGTTGACCTATCAATCATATAGCAGTTCTTCTGTGTTTAGGAGTGACAGAGATGGCTGGACTGATGAGGCAGGAGCAGGGGGATGTGTGTGTGAGGTATGACTCACAGAACGGACGAAGGCTCTGAGCAGGTACTTGCAGAGCAGAGTTAGGGCCATGGGCTTGGAGAACAGCTTCACATCAGGTGTACCCTGCACACAGAGGCAAAAACCACTTCAAGATCTAATACTACTTCTCTTTCACACACACACACACACACACACACTCACACTCACACTCACACTCACACTCACACTCTCTCTGTGTCTGTCTCTCACACACACACACTCTCTCTCTCTGTGTCTGTGTCACACACACTCTCTCTCTCTGTGTCTGTGTCACACACACACACACACACACACACACACACACACACACACACACACACACACACACACACACACACACACACACACACACACACACACACACACACACACACACACACACACACACACACACACACACACACACACACACACACACACACACACACACACACACACACACACACACACACACACACACACACACACACACACACACACACACACACACACACACACACACACACACACACACACACACACACACACACACACACACACACACACACACACACACACTCTCTGTGTCTGTCTCTCACACACACACACCTCCATGAGGTAGCAGTAGAGGAAGGGGCCCTGGGACAGGATGAGGTTGGTGCAGATGCAGCTGGCCACAGTCTGCTGGACGGCCATCAGCTTCCTCTTAGCCTGCTCTATCCCCAGGTGGAGCCCCTCCAGGTTACTCCTGCAGGGGGGAGGGGGAGAGAGACCGGTAAGACAGGAAGAAAGAGGGAGAAAAGGAAGAGGGAGAAAGAGCGAGAAAAATACGTTTCTTCGGAATCTGTTCCAGAAACCACAGTAACACGGTGCAGTATAAACATCAGTCTCTCCGCCATGTGACAAGTTAGGAGGTCTCCATTCAGAAGAGTGGACAGTCTGGAACAGGTGTGAGCTCTTGATGTAGTGTATGATGCGTGTGTGTGTGTGTGTACCTGGAGAGGCAGTCCAGGGCTTTGATGAAGCTGTCCCCGGCGCCCTCCTCCCTCTCCGTGCTCTCCAGCAGGGCGGCGGCGGCGTGCACCATGTCGCTGGCCAGGAAACGGTTCTTAAAGCCAAAATGGACGCCAAACGTCTGGATCCGGATGTCCTTCATCCTGGGGGGAGAGGGAGGAGGAAGGACGGGAGGGGGGAGAGGGAGGAGGAAGGACGGGAGGGGGGAGAGGGAGGAGGAAGGACGGGAGGGGGGAGAGGGAGGGGGAAGGACGGGAGGGGGGAGAGGGAGGAGGAGGCAGATGAAGACGGAAGGTGGTGAGGAGTAGGGTAGAGAGAGAGAGCAACAGGGAGATAAAGCTCCACACACACAGACATTTACATTTAGTCATTTAGCAGACGCTCTTATCCAGAGCGACTTACAGTAAGTACAGGGACATTCCCCCGAGGCAAGTAGGGTGAAGTGTCTTGCCCAAGGACACAGCGTCAGTTGGCATGACCGGGAATCGAACTGGTAACCTTCGGATTACTAGCCCGATTCCCCACCGCTCAGCCACCTGACTCCCCAGACATGATCCAGGCTGTCTGGCCTCGTGTTCTACTGAAGACTCCTACCCGTATTTATTGGAGGACTCCTCTATGACTTCGCGCAGGTTCTCCTTGATGGACATGTCCATGGAGTTGAACTTCTGACGCACCTGCTTCAGCGGGAGCCTAGAAGCAGGGAGGAGGACGAGGAGGAGGAAGGCACGTTACATCTCAACCCTAAACTATTCCAGCTGTGGCATGATAGGAATGAACTCTCCCTCCCTTTACCAGTCCTACCCCCACTAGCCTAACCCATGCAGTCCTAACCCCAACGGTGGTTCTACCCCACCAGTCCTACCCCAGGGTGAACCCCCCCCCCCCCCCCCTGTCCGACCCCAGGGTGAACCCCACCCCCCCGCCCCGGCTCCTTGTCCTACCCCATGTCAGCCAGGAACTCCTGCAGCTTCTTCTGGCCGTGCATAGACCACAGCTTGAAGTTGCAGGAGGTGTAGCAGGAGTTACAGATGCTCTCGTACAGCGACCAGTGTTGGTAGAGCGTCAGGCGCAAGCTGGGGCCAGGAGTCAAGGGGTTCAAAGGTGATGTGGAGACAGAGAGACACACACAGAGAGAGAGAGACAGAGAGAGAGACAAAGGTTTGGTAGAAGGACAAGACGAGTTTGAGTCAGAGAGTAGTCAGAGAGAGAAGAGGCAGTAGAGTCAGAGAGAGACAGTAGAGTCAGAGAGAGTAGAGGCAATGGAGTCAGAGATAGTAGAGGCAGTAGAGTCAGAGAGGCAGTAGAGGCAGAGAGGCAGTAGAGTCAGAGAGAGTAGAGGCAGTGGAGTCAGAGAGAATAGAGCCAGTGAGAGTAGAGCCACAGAGAGTAGAGCCAGTGGAGTCAGGTAGAGTAGAGGGAGATGAAGGCCGGGTGTGAAGGATACTCGTACTCGAAGGAGATCCTCATGCAGTCGATGGAGAGCGAGTTCTCCTCGTCCTCGTTCCGGTGGTTGTGACGGGACACGTGGCGCTGCAGGGTGGCGATGTCCGTCACGTACTTCATACTGGACACACAGCAACGCATGTCAGGACCGTGTGTGTGTCTGTGTGTGTGTGTCTGTGTGTGTGTGTGTGTGTCTGTGTGTGTGTGTGTCTGTGTGTGTGTGTGTGTGTGTGTGTGTGTGTGTGTGTGTGTGTGTGTGTGTGTGTAAAAGGACATTATGTGTTCCAGGGCAGCGGAGTACGGTTGGAGGGCTCTTACTGAGTGATTTTATCGTGAACCCACTGGTCGGTCAGTCCAATGACGGCCCACCTACAGAGAACAGACAGAACTGTAACCAGCCCACCACACACACACACACACACACACCTCTCTTTCTATAGCTATATACTTCTCTCCTTAACCCCCCTCAGCCTGTGTTTTATCCCCCGCCCCGCCCCCAGTTTGAGAGCCACGGCTCGAAACCACGTAGACCTCAGTCACCTCCTGCCCCCCCTCAGAAGCGTATTCAACCCCAGAAATTGGTGCTTACCACAGCATGTCCTTGGTGTCTTTGGTCAGCACCCAGGCCAGCTCGAAGATCACCATGGCAGCCTGTCAGACAACAGCAGATTAGCCCCGCCCTGGTACGCAGGCTACGGCTCCAGGCTAGCAACACACGCGGGGCCCGTTACATGAAGTCAGTTTGCCCAATAAGCCAGGCTTAAGTCAAGTTACTATCCCTTGCTTTATGGAACAGGGCCCCTGGTGTGCTTGTGTGTCTGGTGCACCTGACTGGCGTGGTGGAGAGGAAGTGGACCCCCGGGGAGGTCAAAGGTTAAAACAGAGCCTACTCACTGAGGTGCCGTGGTATTCGTACTGCTCGTAGTCAAACAGGATCTCTCGTCTGGGGGGGGGGGGGGGGGGGGGAATGTCAAGCAAGGGAGGACAGCGACAAACAAGTAAGATCAACAACAACAAGGATGACATGTGAGGGAAAACAACAACAACAGGACTGCACAGGATCAGGCTGAGCTCAGTCTGAAACAAAAATGGATGCCGCGTAAGAGAGTTTGTGGACTCATCTCACCTGCGAGCCTCCCACTCCCTCTTCGCCCTTTGCCGCTCAATCCTCCGCTCCACAGCTCCCTGTAGGACACAGGTCATAATGACGATAACAGAGAGACAATAACAAACACACAATGGAAAATCACTGAACAGGAAGTCCCGCCTCCCCCCTATTTGACTGACAGGCCCCACAAGCAACCAAGCATCCTACGAGCCGTGAGCTCCGTGCCCTCCGGCCTACCTCATCGAACCGCCTCCGTTTCCCAGAAGGCTCCGAGCCCGCTTCACTCTCGTTCCCGGAGTCCCCGCCCCCCTCCTCCTCCTCGTCCTCGCGGAAGATGTCGTCGTACGAGGGCACGTCCAGGTCGTCGTCCTGCTTGATCATCAGCTTCACCTGCGGAGACGAGGATTGTGGGGGGGGGAAAAAACATCTCGTAAGACAGCAGAAGAAGCTCCACTTCACAACGACGGCCAGTCCTTTTCACGCGTCCAAACGCACGGGACCAAGTGTCCGTGACCCCTGACCAAGTGTCCGTGACCCCTGACCAAGCGTCCGTGACCCCTGACCTGGGTGTCGTTGTAGACGTTGACCACGTCCACGGGGCGGTGCGTGTCACAGATGAAGAAGACGGAGTCTTCGTCGGGCTGCAGCGTCTCCAGCAGGTCCACGTTGGCGCCGCAGTTGATCAGGACGAAATAACGGAACTGGGGGGAAACGGAGAGGGGCACGGGTTCAGTCGCCGCGGCAACCCACTTTACGCAGCCTCGCACTGGACATAGCATGTCACATCAAATACGAACATGTTTGGCATTGCCAGGAGTCCTGAAGCAGTATACAACGACCTGTTCAAAGAAAACATCTCTGACATCTGGAGCTACAGCAAGCCAACCGAGCATAACATAATAACATTAGAAACTAATATAGACAAGAAGAAAAAACATGAATATTTAACATATACAATCAAGGAGGCGCTGGGTGGTGAAAAGAGCTCACCTGCTCCTTGTGTTCCATGAAGGCTGTGCCCAAGTCCTGCCAACCTGAGACGGGCACCAAGGTGTACTGCACCTGGTCGCACTGAAACAGCGCCTGTGGAATACACGTAAGAAGGTACTGTCATTAACTCATTTAAAGCACTCAGTAACAACACCCTTTCGATGTCCAAGGCCAAAAGCGGTGTTGACCGAGTAAGTTATTGTGGGAATACTAGTATATGTCTTTTCTTCTTGCAGCTAGACTATAGAACTACGCAAATTAGTCTTATTTTCAAGCTACTTTACGTGCCTTGCAGTTCATTAATGAATTGTTCTTATTTATCCACTTCGACTAACGTCAGATATCGAATTACACGGAAAGACAATTGTCAATTGGCGGGGTTCGCATTACCTGCAGTATCTTACAGGCGCACAGGGCATCTATGTCCGACGCGACCAACAGTGCGACTCTCTGGAAGAACACATGATAAATAAGTTAATTCAAGTACAAAAGCGGACGTACGAACCACGATTGACACTGCTGGTAGCTAGTCAGCTACACACATTAGCTCTATGCTTGTCCTAGTTGGAAAGAAAGTGCGCTGACCTGGTTGACAACAACATCGTAGAACTCTTTTTTAATGTCCGTCACGAACATTATGGATGTTCAGGACTGTTGAACAGAAACTAGAACAAATAATACTTTGTATACTATACTTTAGGCAATCTGGCTAACTACTTCGTTTGCTGTCGGACCTTTTTGTTGTGTGTTAATTTCCTTGTTAGAAATACGGCGCCAAAACCAGAGTTCAGAACAACCAATGAGCTGTCAGGAAGTAACCAATGAACGTCAAGGAAACAATGAGAGATTTAACCCTTTAGACTAACCCAGAGCCATAGAAAAAGACAATATTTAAAAACCACATACCAATTATTCATACTAATATAATAAATACTTATGACATAGGTTTCCAATGCTTACCGAGACAAACTTTTATATTACTGACACCTGATGTATATTTAACAAGAAGGTAACCGTGCTGTGGATAAGATCATTTTTATTACGAAAACCTCAGTGTCACCAAGAAATCCAGAAGAACATACACATTTAGGACAACGTGAACAGATCAGTGTCCTCTACAAGCTGACGTACAACAGAGAAGAATAACGTCCGCAGGTCAACATGTCCATAAGAATGGTGTACACAGCATCAGACTCCCCCACCGTGAACAGCAACCTCCATGAGAACAGAAAAAGCCAAGCCAGGCTAGTTCTGCTGGTGTCTAACAGTGGACCAGGTTAAAAAATACTTTATCAGTTTCAGCAGAGGGGCAGCGAGTCAACAGACATGAGAAATCTAGCAACTCATAAATCCTACAATCGACGACTGACAGACCCTGTAACTCCCTTCTGTGTGAAGGAAAGGAACAGATTTGCTTGATGTCAAGTACATTCCTGCTTAGTCTTCCCCACCTGCAAAAAATCATAATTCTAATACATTTATCATACAAATGTTGACATTTTCTTATAAATATTACCTAGCGAATAAACTTGGATAAATACAATTAATCTGCAAAAAGATTATTTTTTCCCCCCTTCACCCTCTCATTCCAGACAGATAAATTCCATTTCACAGATGAAATGACTGTTTCACGCAATTGGTTAAGATCCCCCTCCAGATACACTTCATCACCAGGCAACACTTCACAAAAAAAGAAAAGCATGACATACATCCACATAATGAGTAAAAAAAACACCAAACAAACAATAATTGCAAGCTTTGACAACAAACTATAAACCTATTGGAGTTGTTTAACCTACATGATGATCACACTTATTTAAGACAATCATCATGAGCAGAAAGAGTTAGGGAGGGGGAAGTGACCCCCCCCCCACCTCCAAAGCTGCCCCTTGACCTAGGCGGTCTGTATACCACAAGAGAGGACGTATGGCATACATATACAGTATTTGTGTGTATAGTTTTCATGCAGTGGTCAGGGTCAGAGGTCAAGAGAGGAAGACGGTGATGTCGAAAGGCAAAACGGACACACTTGAAGGCGAGCAGGATCCACGCACAACAGAAGCACTTCCTGCATAGAAATACAATACGTAGATAAGAGAGAGATGAGAAACCCTGATTTAACAGTTAAGTGCTCTAGTAACCTGCGTGCCCACAGGACCTCAGGCCGTACCAGGTGCAGCCCTCGGAGTCTTAGCACCACATACCAACGGCTTCCACCGTGGACACACCCCTGCAGTAATCACTGACCTGGCAACACCGGACTGGTAAGCTATGCAACACTGTTAAGCTATGCAGGTGAGAGTGTCAAGTGTCATCGTCCATCACTACATGGTTTCTCTGGGCGGTGTGTGTGTGTGTGTGTGTGAGCGCGTGTGCGTGCGTGTGTCTCCCTGTTGTAATTCGCATCAGGTTTCTGTCAGGGTGAAATGTTCCCTGGGATGAAAACCAGGATGCTGTCAGCTGGTTATAGTCTATAACCAGCAGCAGGAAGCACCTTCAGAAGAGGCAGAGGGGGAGGAGACCTCCACGCAGGTCCCACACGTACCCTTCAGAAGCAGCCACCTCGAAACCCAGTTACCCTTCAGACCAGTCCCCCCTCTGTGTCCCAGCTGATGGAACGCGTTTCAGACCCAATATGAGGTGGGTCAGTGGCAGAGCGTGGTGCGAGACGCTCAGCTTGGATACTGTGGATGAGATGGAGGGGTGAAACATGAAGATATGCATGTATGTAGTGGACCAGGGGGGAGGTGTGGACCAGGGGAGGTGTGGACCAGGGGAGGTGTGGACCAGGGGAGCTGTGGACCAGGGGAGCTGTGGACCAGGGGAGGTGTGGACCAGGGGAGGTGTGGACCAGGGGAGCTGTGAACCAGGGGAGCTGTGGACCAAAGGAGCTGTGGACCAGGGGAGGTGTGGACCAGGGGAGGTGTGGACCAGGGGAGGTGTGGACCAGGGGAGCTGTGAACCAGGGGAGCTGTGGACCAGGGGAGCTGTGGACCAGGGGAGGTTTTGACCAGGGGAGGTGTGGACCAGGGGAGCTGTGGACCAGGGGAGGTGTGGACCAGGGGAGCTGTGGACCAGGGGAGGTGTGGACCAGGGGAGGTGTGGACCAGGGGAGGTGTGGACCAGGGGAGCTGTGAACCAGGGGAGCTGTGGACCAGGGGAGCTGTGGACCAGGGGAGGTGTGGACCAGGGCAGCTGCGCTACAGGGGGAGTATGTAGTTGGAGTTGGCCAGCTTGCGCTCCTGCTTGGAGGGCACGGCCCCTTGGTGGCGTAGGGGCCGGTGGCAGTCTGGATCCTGCAGGGAGGGGTAGTGCTGTCTGTAGCATAGCCAGGAGAACAGCATGCCCAGGGCTGAGCCCACCATCACATCTGCACAGAGGAGAGGGGGAGGGGGGGGGGAGTACAGAGGTGAGAGAGAGCACACACAAGCACACTATCATCCAGTCATGAGCAACGCACAAACCCACACACACACCCACCACATACACCCACCAAACACACACACACACACACACACACACACACACACACACACACGCCATCACGCTGTCACGAGCAATGCACACGCGCACACAATCTCACACGCGCACGGTTTGTGAATCGAATCCCGGCTGGTGCGGCCCGCCAGCAGCGAACAAGGCCGATCTTCCTCATCCTCACCTTGCCAGTGGTGCTTGTAGTCGCACGTCCTGGAGAGGGCGATCAGCACGGCCAGCAGCAGGGGGCTGAGGAAGGCACACAGGCGCCAGGCCTGGCCGCGCCCCGCCGGGCTGAAGCAGCGCAGCTTCCCCCCCACGTACAGCGCCGTGAAGCCCAGCCCTGCGAACGCAACTGGGGGGACGGGGGACATAGAGGAAGAGAGGAGAAAAAAGGAGGGGGGAGGGGGGAAGGGATGAGTGAGAGGAGGGAGGGCGATGAGGGGAGAGGAAAGGGATGGAGAACCGTTGATAGAGAGGAGGGAGAGGGAAGAGAGGGGGAGAGAGAGAGGAGGGAGAGGGAAGAGAGGGGGAGAGAGAGAGGAGAGGGAAGAGAGGGGGAGAGAGAGAGGAGGGAGAGGGAAGAGAGGGAAGAGAGGGGGAGAGAGAGAGAAGAGAGGGGGAGAGAGAGAGGAGGGAGAGGGAAGAGAGGGGGAGAGAGAGGAGGGGGAAAGGGTGAAGAATCAAAAGAGGGAAGGAGAAGAGAGGAAGGGTGGATACAAATGTGATTGAGAAAGGGAAGTGAAGTGTGACAATAAAAGAGAGAGAGGGGGTGGATCAGAAAGAAGAGAACGTCAGCAACACACACAGAATGTAACAAGCCTGCGGCCAAAACTCTACTCAGCTACCAGCCTGCCTTGATGTTCACTTGAAATCTAGGCTTATATAACCAGGGCCCATGGAGTAGACCCAGGAGGGCCTACGAACAGCCAATCAGAGTGTCTCTTACAGGACGAGTGTCCGCTGGGGAAGCTCTTCCTGCCTTCGATGACCACTTCCGGGTCACCGCTGCAGTGCAGTTCCTGGTTCATCTGTCCGTCGGGGAAACAACGATAGAAGAAGTCTGGTCTCGGCCTAGAGCAGGAACACACACACACGCATTACATCCAGTATTCAAACCATAGACATTTGCATGATCAGTTCCCACACATCTCTTGATGAAAGGAACTCACCTGCCCACAGCCAGCTTGATGGCGTTGGTCACCACTCCGTTCAACACCAGGGTTAGGCTCACCGCTGAGAAACACAGGAAGAAGGCTTCTAATCTCTAACCCACCCCAATACAGCACATCAAACTTCCTGGATTTCCGTTTACAGCCTACTGCATGTGCCTAGTTCTACTGTTTATCCTAGTGACACTGTTTGAACTCTGACAACCAGTCTGCACAGCTTTAGATCAGAATAGCCCGTCCTTAACCAGTCAAACGAGCTGGCTCATCGGTAGAGCCTGTGACTGCAGATCGAGTGCAGTCACGCACTTGAGGACGACATCATGAACCAGCATGGTGTATCACAGGCTCTGTGAGGCATCAACAGTCAAGTCACTCTGCGTGTCGTAGCAGGCCCTTACCCAGAGACCCCTCCCTCACATCCCCTCGCTCCGCCTTCCCCAGGACAACAAACAGCAGGATCACCAAGAGAGGGGTGAAGCACGCCACGGCCTGATTGGATAAGAGAACACAGGTCGCAAGCCATTGTCAGTGGAATTGATTGGTCGGAGGCGGTTAGTGTGTCATGGTGCATTGTGTATGATATTCATTCGTTCTACGTGTGTTTACATGTGTCGGAGAAGGAGAGAGGTTTACTTTAAGTGAATGGTGAGGGATGTAGCCTAGATTGATAGTGAGCCAGGGATCTGTATCAGTTTGTTACATAACTGGTGCAGGAGTTAGAACTAGACACATAACTGGTGCAGGAGTTAGAACTAGACACGACGTGGTCATAGTCCTACTCCACACACCTCACATAGATATTTGCACACAATACACACACACACAAATCTAATACTCACAGACACGCAATCTTGACACGCACTGAAACACAAACACACACACACACACACAGACAATACTCACAAACATGAGCGAGGTGGGAACGTGATCTCTCTTCACCGGGTGGAACTTGTACAACCACATTTCTTCTGGTTGAATCTGACGGTGGAAGGGGGGAAGCTGCTCTGTCACTCTGACACGCACACGCACACGCACACATTCACGCACACGCCAACGGGTAAGATTAGATCACCAAAACTTCGACAGAAAAAAAATTATGCAGGCAACCAGAAGCCATTTTCTACTAACAGGAAGACCGCCAGTAGAGCCAGTCTGACAGACAACTCGGACAGCAGGATATTCCTCTTCATCTCGCCGCTCAGCGTGGTGTCCAGGTCAGGCACTTTACTGGGCTCTACTCTCCACTGCTCTGGTTCAGACCACCGGCATCTTCTCCTAAGCTTGGAGAAAGAGGAACGCTTTTCTTCAGTTCACGTGGATGAACTAGACACAGAAATACACTGCTACTTACAGTTTCAAGACTGAGGGTGTGAATTTGTAGTCTTGTTTCGGATGTTTTACCATTTGAAGAGACCGGTGAGAAAATGCCGGTAGACTAGACCCCTCAGAGATCTAGTGTAGTCGACTTCAGTTGATGGAAGTGTTGAACAAATGTACAGACTAAATACACTGATTGATAGGACAACGCCATACACCCACCTTACAGGAGCCATAGCATTGCTGCTGTACAGTACGTAGCATACACAACACTGAAAGCTCAGAGCTAGGCTAAGCTGAATCTAGCTACATCTGCCAAGCTAGCTACTAGCTAATTAGCGACACATCTGGCTATTTCCGCAGGGGGATCACTCGGTGACAGTACCGTATACTTACTTGCAGTACTGACTTCAAACTCCCAGAAACGTATTTTTCCACATAGTATCGTAGGTCCGAACTGTTAACTAACGTGGTTCGGCCCTCGAAGTTGCATTTGCGTTTAATCCAATAAAAAGGACTGATGTTAAACCCCACTGCAGATAAGGATGCCCGGAGCCTCGGAGCGAAAGCTTTGTTGGATTCGGAGAGGAAAGTGGACACGTCATGTCAGTGGAGGCGCCGCCTGGTGGGCCATGTGAGTACTGGTTGCTACTGGTTTGTTGGCGCATCTTAAATGATAAGCTTCATCATGACTTTAAATATACTCGAGTTAAAAATAGCGTATCATTTGTGTTAGCCTATATTACTTCCGCAGGTTTCATTCCAGGTAGGAAAAATATTGAATTGCAAAATGGAAATATGAAGGCAGTCCAATTTAGAGCAGAACAAGCAGAAACGGAGACATATTCACTGAGACAGAGTACAGTTTTATTAAGTAAAATTTCAGGCATGTTTAGACTCCTGCAACTCCACCTCCTTCAGAATGAAAAAAGACAGAATCAATAATAATTTTCAAATAAAAAGACAGTCATGTACAAAAAGAGTGTTGTCCCAACAGTCACACACATTTACAAGCTCAATGTACAAGCAACAGCACACCACAGTTAACATAAGATCCGATGCAAGTTCAATGCAAACTATGTACAAGTCTTCGACGTAATGTAATTATAACACAGTTATAACTGGTGCTTCGTGTTCATCCACTGTAATGGAAGCAACATCGAGATATTGATAAGACGGCAGGCAGAAACATCAGGGCCGACTCACCACAAGAGGGGGGGATATGTAACTATGGCAATGAGTTCCTTTTCATAATTTCCTCAAACTGTATCACAGAACGATCTACCTGCCAGTTAAAAAACAGTAAGGGGTCAGCGGTAACAATTAACGTTTATTTGCACAAAAACCAAGGAGACGCACATCACACATGAAACCGAACGCTCGGGCGATGGGGGTCGCATTGATTTCCGTTTCTTGCCACACACTTTAAAAAGTTCCCTCCGTATTATAAGTTACTGCTTCAGTCCCTTTAGTTGAGAAACACTATACTTCCTCCTATCTGTGGCCACAGCACAATGCGCTGGAGCAGCGCAGGTAAAATACTGGAACTGTGACACTGTAAGTACACTCGCCGACCTCTTCACATGGAAGGAGGTAACAGGACATCAAGTCACACCGGTGAAAAAGGTTCAGGGAAAAAAAAAGAAGGCGCATTGGGAAACCTCTGTGCAATAGCGGAAAGAAAAATAGAATTTCCACATAAAAGTTATAATACCAACATGTAACAGTTTTTAAACACAAACTTATAGATATACTGTAGATATAACACTATATTGATAAAATAATTCATTGGAGTTCAGTGTAATGGGATCTTTCACACAGTTTTTGTCTGAAGGAGTAGAGTAGGATTGTGTTTAGGACTCAGGTTTGGAATGGTCACTTAGTGAGTGTTAGTGAAGGCTTGGAGATCACGCCGCCCACTCGCCATTACCAGAGCATGGATATCTAACAACCACCCCCAAATCACATATACGGTGTTGTAATAATCATTCATGTAGCATAAAAAAAATACACCAATAAATAAAAGAAAAAAAATTGATTATAAAAGAAAAAGGAGGAAAAATTATTCAAGTTTAAAAAGGTTAACATGCAGATCGTACTTATAAGACAAGGTGACCTAAATTCACGTCAGCTGATTTGGAGTTGTGCCAGCTGAAGTGGTTTAAATCTGCTCTACTCTACTCTCTACCACCACACTGTTCCATATCCCCTGACCCGAGAATTTGGCAGGGTTAAGGCCAGAGTTTCCAGAGTCCATTAAAGACATTTCAAAAAGGACTTGATTTCTATTGAAGTCAGTCATTGGGGCAGTCTGTTGCATTACAGTATTTTTCTGGTTCCTACTTGCTTGGCACCATCTGACTCAGTTTTATAAAGTGATTACTATATGGATGTTGAGTTGTCTCAGCTGAGCCCGGACTTAAACAAAAGGCTTTTTAAGGGCACACACACATAACACTAAACAGCCAAACGTACCAGAGAAAGTTCAAACGAGATAACAAACAAACTCTTCGAAGCGAGTTTAGGCTGACAAGGCAGAACCTCTGACCTGTGTTATACAGGCTAAACATACAGGAAGTCACAACAAAGTCATTCTGACCAATGAGGAGCAGCCCGAGGAATCATTACACCAATAGAAAAAAAAGAAAGAAATGTATACGACGACTACATAGAGATTAACAAAGTGTAAAGCTCCCTATAATTTTTTTGTTGTTGTTGATAAATTCTATTTCACTTAATACTTTAGGAAGGGAGGGAAACTTTCCTACAGCTGTGTTTGAAACATAAACGACCTAGTATAAAATATGATGTGATAATAATTACAAAATCAGATCTTTTAAGATGAAAGCTTAAAAACACTGTACATCAGACACTGAAGTTCTGTAGCATATTTGTACATTACACAGAAGTTCTGGGTTCACACAATGTACTGCAGTTGTAAATAGAAAAATCCAAGAGATTGGTACCGTGGGTGGAACTGTAGGAGTAAGTCTGGTCTATCATGTTAACAGGTGACATGTTTGGATACCTGGGATGAACTGTGCATCAGAAACGTCTGGAAGGTTCTCCAGAATCACTCTCAAAAGATATTTGGACGAAGTTGTTCCACGAAAGAGCCGAGAAGTTACGATACAGTTAAAATGTTGCCAACGTCACTACAGAGAAGAGGTATTCATTTCAAACATGTACACGGTCATATTCATGTTCATTTATATACACGCACAACACGTTAGGTGGAGCCTAGCTAAGCTTTTAAAACGATGAGCTGTGAAAGTGCTTCAGAGAAGAGTTAGCGCAAATGTACGCAAACAACACGAGTGGTGCACAGTAGCCTAGGCAACGCACAATCACTGACAGGAACTGCATTGTGGGTGGGGGAAAGGATACCACACCTTACCGGCCCGCCCGCTAAGACGTATCTAGGCCAACAAACCGTAGCCGTGGTGACAGCGCTGACCTGTCCTATATTGAATGAAACTGGAAGAATTTTCCCCACATAAACATCTTTATAATACGTGTGAGGAAAGCTGGAGGGGTGAGGCAGTTCTCTCTGTGGCCTAACCCCCTCCTCTCCTCCCTCCCCCTCCCCCCCTCCCCCAGACTTTAGTAGTTTACGATAAGTCACTTCTGTACACACAGGGTATAGTGAGACTTGTCCAAACGAAAACGCAGCGAGGCCGTGCGTGGCGTGCCCCGTCGCTGCGTGTCGTGACAACTCACTTTAGTAGTAGGACTAGTTCCACGAAACGTACGAGAAAAAGGAACACAACGCGACCGGATCGCTCGCCCAAGCAGTGAGAGGACCCGTCTGTAAACATGAACAAACACACGGATATCACCTTCCTCTATACACAGGAGTACTTGTTTTATCAAAAACATGTCCAGGTAGGTCAGAATGTAGTGTGGTCCTGAAATAATTGCACAACTCTGACTCCCTGCCCCCCCCCCCTCCACCCCCCCAGAGAAGAGAGATAGAACTGTACCTGGAGTGGTGATCGCTGGAGTGTACGATCATCCGTTCTGGTTCACAGTGTCCAAACTGTGTACAGGCAGTGTGTGTGTGCGTGCGTGCGTGTCTGTGTGTGTGCACGCCCGACCCCAGCTCACAGGAAGTAAACAAACTTAAGAAAGCAGCATGGAGGCGAGTTTTTGCTCAAACCCCTTGTGGAACTTGGGAGGAGCTTGACAGGTTGCCGGGGGCGGGGCCTGTAGGCAGGGACACACCTCCATCTCTCCTCTCCTCCAGACACCCGGGGGGCGGCTGCTCATGTTAAATGTCCATCCACCGGTGTCTGCGTCCGTCCATCCCTCCAGCCACTGGCAGTCCCAGCTCTGAATGCCGGCTGTTGTTTTTTTGTTGTTGTCCAGAGTTTAAAAAAAATAAAATCAAAACGGCAGCAGTGGTCTATGTGTGTTGGCCGCAACCTTGGCCGAGGACCAATCGTAAGCCAGTAAGAACAGTGTACTTCCTGGGAGAAGGGGGGTTGGGTGGGGGTTTACTGGGGGGTGCAAGTCTCACTCTCTGGCCAGCAAGGGGGGCTCCTCCTCGGGGTCCGCCGGCTCCTCTTTCACCCTGATGGGGGGGCTGGAGGGGCTGGGGGGGCTCGGGGTCGGGTTCTGGGCGGGCGGAGCGTGGTGCGGAGGGGCGGAGCCCAGGGGGCTGAGGGGGTTGTGATTGGAGCAACAGAGGCGGCCGTCCAGGGAGGAGGGGGCGAGGGCGCCGGCCTCGTGGTCGCGGCAGAAGGAGCGAGGGCAGAACTCACAGAGGGACGAGGCCGGGACGCCGCACATGCTGCAGTCGTGCCACGGACACTCCCATCGACCTGGGGGGAGAGAGACATAGGAAGAGATGGAGAGAGAGAGATGGGAGAGAGAGAGAGAGACAGAAAGAGAGAGACAGAAAGGGAGAGAGAGAGAGAGATGGAGAGACCGACAGAAAGAGTGAGAGAGAGAGTGCGAGACAGAAAAGGAGAGAGATGGAAAGGGGTTAGAGAGAATACTCAAACCAACAACAACAAAAACACACACGCACACACTGTGTGTCTCTTACCATATGGGGGCTTGGTGAGGTTGAGGCAGAGCAGGTGGTAAGCTTTGGGACAGTCCTTCCTGTCGCACATGACCAGCTCCCCGCCCTCCCCGCAGAGGAAGCAGCAGTACTCGTGTGTGTGTTTGCCCTCCGGGCGGAGCTTCCGCTTCTTGGGCTTCAGCTTGGCGTTCCTCGCCTTCTCCTCCTTCTCCATCACCACGGCGCTCTGACACACACACACACACACACACACGTTAATAACCAGGAAAAGAAATATAAACACTACAGATGGTTGACAGACAGGATACACAGACCTCGTGTCATAATGATGTCATAATGGAGTGGTTATGTTGTAAAAAATGGTCATAGTTGTGTCACAATGTTGTCATAAAGTAGTCATGATGTCATACTGGTCTCACAACAGTGCCATAACACAGCCATGACGTCATAACGGTGTCACAAACATGTAACAACCCTAAGTGGTCACGAATGGTCAGTGCTATCACACGCGTGTCATAAAACAGTCCCCACGTCACGATGCAGTCACGGGGGTGTGTGAGGGGATGGGCGTGGCCTCACCGTAGGCCGCACCCCCAGGAAGCCCGAGCAGTTCTCCGCCCCGCAGTGGCAGGACGTCCTCCTGTTCCCCACGCAGTCCAGGTTGTAGTTGAAGGTCAGCTCCGAGCCTGCGGGCGGAAGGGACGGTCACATGACCCGCTGTCAGGAGTAACCCACGCATGGAGCCCCCCTCTCTCCATCCTCCTTAGAAGACCCCCCAAACCCAAGGTTCCTCCTTCTTTGCCTTCCAATGAAATGATCGGTGTGAGTGTGAGAGAGAAAGAGAGAGAGTGTGTGTGTGTGTGTGTGTGTGTGAGAGAGTGCGTGTGTGCTCACCAGCCTCGATGTCACAGAGGGTGAAGAGTCCGATCCGGAAGTCTCCGTTGACCGTCCACTTCTGAGTCTCACAGTTGGGGCTGCAGCAGTGGTTTATGAAGCGGGACGAGTTCCCCTTGGGCCCCGCGTCGATCACGCGGTCCTGGAGAATACACACACACATATATACACACACACACACACAATATGCTACGTTTAGGAAAGGATAAGATAGGAAGGATGGATGGTTTGAATGAGCCGATTTAGTGCCGAAGCAGGGTTTGTTGTATTCATGTGTGACCTTGGTGAGGGTGAGCATGTAGAAGTTAGTCACACGGTTCTCGTGGGCGAGTTTTATTCGCTGTTGGCACTCCTCGGAGTCGATCACCTCCCCCACGTACTCGGTCACAAAATCGCCCTGGGGAGGTGAGGGAACACGTTACAAACACACCCTGGACGTTGTGGATCATGCTGAAATCGGGGACAGGGACAACATAACAAAACTGAGCCACAGAGCGAGTGAGATGGAGGGTTCCAGGAAGTGGAATGTAATGGAGGGTCTGATTGGTCCTTACCTTGCGGAGGGCCTGATTGGTCCTTAGGCCCCAGCCACGCCCCTCTGTCTTAATGACCTCTGTCTCGGCATAGAGGCGCTTGGAGAAGCACTGGTTCTCACAGTTGTCCCCTGCCGGACAAACCTGTATATACACACACACACGCAGGCAGAGACACACACACCACACACACGCACGGATGACAGAAAAAATAAGCTCTTAATTGACACCTATAACACAGTGAATGTATTCCAATTTCTTTTCACATGCAAACAAGACACAGAGACATATACAGACGCAAATATACACACAAACAGAGAGAGGGGGAGAGAGAGAGAGACAGAGAGAGAGAGAGAGAGAGACACACCTGTGGATGGCACTCGTACTGCAGCATGCGGTTGAGACACTGGGAGTCTAGACTGCAGGGCCGCTCGTCCGTGGGCTTGCAGTTGCATCGTGGGATTTCTGACAGGTCGGCTACGTGCACCTGTACCCTCCCCACCGGCTTGTTGGACTGACACACACAAACAAATCAATACCAGTTACTGGACCAGAGAGAATTTGTGTGTGTGAGAGAGAGCGAGACACAGAGAGAGAGAGAGAGAGAGAGAGAGAGAGAGAGAGAGAGAGAGAGAGAGAGAGAGAGTGTTGTTACCTTGATGAGCTTGTAAGGTGGAGGTTTGCGCGAGTTGCGTTCCTGCTCCAGAGCCTCCCTGCTCTCCCTCTGGGCCTTGAGCTCATGGAACCTCCGGGCCGCTTCCTCCAGAGCTGCCCCACACACACACACACACACACACACACTTCACTAACAGCCACCACACTCAAGATAGGAGCACATATGCCTATACTACACCCCAAAATCCCTACCAGACCCATGGCAAGGGAGTCTATCTGGCATTCGTCCGCGCCTCACCTTTCTTGAAGGTCTTGTTGACGTTGATCTGGCCCGTCACAAAGTTCTTGTCGTTGTCCACGTAGGGGAACACCCGGCCCTGGTTGATCCAGTAGTAGTCGTGGGAGCCGAAGAAGAAGACGGGGAAGTCCCCGATGTCGTGGCGGAGGGCCTGGATGTTGGAGGGGACCAGGCGGGGGTTACAGATCTCTGAGGGCCACCACCTGGGGGGAGGAGGGAGAGAGAGAGGAGGGGTTAGGAGAGGGGAGAGAGAGAGGAGGGGTTAGGAGAGGGGAGAGAGAGAGGAGGGGTTAGGAGGGGAGAAAGAGAGGAGGGGTTAGGAGAGACGAGAGAGAGAGGAGAGGAGAGAGGGTTTGTGAGAGATGAAGAGAGGAGAGAGGTGTGGAGAACAGAGAGGAGAGGGATTATGAGAGATGAAGAGAAGAGAGAGGAGAGGAGTGGGGAGAGGAGAAAGGGGGATTCTGAGAGACAAAAGGAGAGAGACAGGTGGCTCCTGCCCCCAGAGGGGGGAGGGGCCCCCCGTGGTCCAGTCCCCTGTGAGAGCCCCCCCCTCTCACCTGTAGTTGCCCAGTTTGACCCAGACGATCTGCTTGTAGTGGGGCTTCCTCCCCACGCTGCAGTCAGCGCAGGACCACGCCCCCTCCGCCAGCTCCGCCCCCTCCGCCAGCTCCGCCTCCAGACACTCAGGGTGGACCGACGCGGGGCACGAGTCGCAGCACAGCAGCTTTCCTCCTGCACGGACGCGAGCGTGTGTGTGTGTGTGTGTGGCGTGTAAGGAAGGGTGTGAGAAAGTGTTAAGAGAGTGTGTGAGGGTGAAAGAGGGTGTTGAGGGACAGTTGTGTGTGTGTGTGTGCGCGGAGAAAGAAACAGGCCTGGGTTAGATACTCCACGTCAACACCCAGCTTTACTCTGAACCTTGACTGCAGCCTCTGCTATACTTAAGGTGGTCTGATTGGTCTGAATCTGTTGGTTGGGACCGAATGAACAAGACTGTCTCTTAAGGCCAGTATACATTTTAAAATGCATGTATATTGAGGGGAGGTCTGAAAGCAAGGTTCACAGTGCCAGCCCTGGGCCACAGTCTTGACACACAGCCAGCACACACACACACACACACACATTACAATGTAGTTCTCAAGACCACCAAAATGGCACGCAGGCAAAGCTGAGATGGTGTCTGCTTTCAGGAGTGTGACCTCCACCCTGGCCTGACCTGTTCACTCACTCACACACACACACACACACACACAGCCTTGGGTGGACAATCTAATTTCCAGTAGCAGTCTTCGACCGCTTGCAGAGAGACACCTTGTGATGGTCAAGGACCCAGTTTTGCCTGTGTTCCAGAAAGTGTCGAGGCGTTAATCTGAACGGTGTTTTCGTTATCTGTAAATATCTGAGGGATCCATCCAAGGCAGAGGTCACACAGGTGAAAGGTCACACAGGCATCTTAGAGTGGAGGGCCAGACAGCACATGAGAGCCAATTATTTGATTGATCAGCTCATTCCAGCCAAAAGCAGAACTTAGGAGGGGGCGGGGGGAGGGGTCAGTGGCAGACAGACAGAGAGGGAGGCCAATCCACACGAAGACGTACTCAGGGTGCTGAGACAGGAAGTAGATTCCACTCCAGTATCACTACAGGGTGTGGAAAAACCCACAGACGCCCTAGCGCCAAAAAGCACGGCACCAACACAGGAAGTAGAATAACGCAAGTCACCCTAGCAGCAATAAGCCCTACACCAATACAGACAAATACTCCAGAATAAAAAAATATATATATAAAATTGTAAAGCCCGACTCAAGCTAACCAACACTGGGGGGGGGGGGGCAGTGTAAACGTCTCTGTGCGGGGGGTAGTCTCTGGGTGTGGCCTGGAGGTTAGGGCCTGCACAGCCTGCTGTCTGAGAGGCCGTTAGAGGCAGGGCAGCACAGCCTCCGTGTTAAGAGGCAGAACACGGAATTAGAGCTGGCAAGCCATCAGCCTGGGACATGTAGACATGGGGGAGGGGGAGGGAGGGGCAGACCAAACTCAGGCACAAGCACGAACACACACGCGCACACACACAGCACTGGGGGGGGGGGGGGGGGGGGGGAGAGAGATAAAACGGTTCAGTTACCTTTCCCAACAGTCTTTTTGGGAGCTGACGAAGAGGAGGGAATCATAGGTAATTTCAACTCAGCGCGATTTGACTCAGTCAGAAGGTAGTGGGACTTATAGGCATATGAACTTAATATGGTGTCATTTAGCTGCTGCACTAAGAGCCCTACACAGGACACACACAGGAAGAGATGGGGGTGAGCCGCAATCAAAACTACAATGCCCACAATTCCACAAGAGAGAGAGAGAGAGAGAGAACACACGCTGTTAGAACACGCAGCAAACGGCCATTCCAAACAGACACACAGTGCACTCCGCTGACAACAGAGAAATCGGAATTAAATGGGGGGGGGAGGGAAGGGGGGGGGGTTAATACTGATGAGGAGACGGCAAACGTCTTCGACACTCGCTGAGGGGGGGGGGGCGTCCGCTGTGAGCGGAGTGCACTGCAGGCGTCACATGTCGTCATATCCGTAGGCGGCGGTGCCGCCTGGGATGAGGCAGGGTTACACACACACACACGGTTCAGAGTGGCACTCTGGGAGACATTGGGAGGCAGAACGAGGGGGCGTCGACTCACTTCGCCCCTCCTGACTAAGCCGGGTGGAGGAGGGAGGGAGGGAGGGAGCAGAGGTGCAAAAGGGATGAAAAAGGTGACAAGGATCCGAACCCCCTCGGGGGGTCCGGGGCATGCTCTCCGGGGAATATATATATTTTAATATATATTTTATATGCATAGTCAGTGAACACTCTGAAATGAATTTGAGGATTATAGGTCACATGACCAAAAAGCTATTGAAGTTTGAAGGTTTATTTTGAATAAAGAATTACTTTTTAATAACTTGAGATGAAAATGAACAAAATAAAGGCTGTGCAGCATGAATGCATACATCTTCAACAGTTTAACATTATTTTGACGCTCCTAGTTCATGATGTTGAGAAGCTATTGACTTTTGAAACATGTAATTTGTTGATGGTCCCTAAACATACGCGTTGTTTAGGCAGCCAAAAGCATTGGCTAAGCGGCCGGTTGTAGCGGTGCTAACACCGGTTAAAATAACACAATACTGGGTATATGTGCCCCACACAGGTAGCCTATAGCAAAACTGCCCGCAATATAGTTGGGCTATGTCGTTATCCCCAAAATAGCATTTTGTGGCCATGAATTACCATTTTGTGGCCACAAATTAGGATTTTGTGGCCACTATATTTTTTTTGTCTGGGGCTCCGTAAGTTACAGACCCTAAGACTCAAAATAAAAAACGTGCGTGTCATGATGACATTGGTTGGCCAAACGAACAAGCTTGAAAAAAATATTCATGACAGCTTGCGTTCGCAGATTACTTGGAGGACCCCCCCACACCCAATTTGTTTGTATTGCAGATCTACACGTATCACACAAATGACCTATTTTGGATTAAAAACTGCGAATTTCGCCAAAAGGTGACGAGTTTGCACCCCTGAGGGAGAGAGGAGGGGGGGAAGTGAGTCATCGGCCTCTCAGATGCCTCCAGAGTGTTTTAGGGAGAAACAAATTCAGCCCCGGTCTACGGGGGAGAGAGCAGCCCATCCACCTGGAGATGGGTGCGGGGGGGGGGGGGACAACAAGGCTACACCCCCGCCCCGCTTCCTCCCTGCTGGTGATGTCACAGCCCTGGACCCGCCCTGTGGAGGGGGGGGCTGGGTGACCATGGCAACAGACGGGGGGACGGGGGGGGGGGGCGTCGAGGGGAGCCTACCTCGGGCACAGAGGAAGCACCATCCCACGCTGACGGGCGAGGAGAGCAGGCCGTTCCGCTTGGCGCTGCCGTGGTTACTGCAGATCATGAGGTGCTGGGACAGGAGCAGGCTGCCGGCGGCGACGCAGCCGTCCCCCGTGTGGTAGGAGACGGGACAGCGCACGCAGCGAATCATGCGGCCTGGAGGGAGGGAGAGAGGGTGAGAGAGGGAGGGTGAGAGAGGGAGGGTGAGAGAGAGATGGATAGGAGATAAGGGGAGGGAAAGGTTTCAATTGTGCACATGCTTTGATATGAGGAAGAAGAGAGAGCGGGAGAGAGAGAGAGAGTGAGGTGTGGCCACCTTTGCTGGCACGCTGCAGGTCTCTCTCCAGACAGCAGGTGGCGCAGGTGTGCTGCGGGCAGCGGAACCCTCCACCCGCCACGCCCGTGGCACCCGGGAGCTTAAGCACGCAGTCGTCATGGTAATACCGGCCGCAGCCAACCACGGAACAGCGTGTCACCTCGCCTCCGCCCACCACCTTGCAGCTGAAACAGGGGTGAGAACCTGGGAGAGAGGGAGAGACATCATTGGATGTGGAGGGCCCTATAGAATGCTGTAGGGGCCTATGGGATGCTGTAGGGGCCTATGGGATGCTGTAGGGGCCTATAGGATGCTGTAGGGGCCTATAGGATGCTGTAGGGGCCTATGGGATGCTGTAGGGGCCTATGGGATGCTGTAGGGGCCTATGGGATGCTGTAGGGGCCTATGGGATGCTGTAGGGGCCTATGGGATGCTGTAGGGGCCTATGGGATGCTGTAGGGGCCTATGGGATGCTGTAGGGGCCTATGGGATGCTGTAGGGGCCTATGGGATGCTGTAGGGGCCTATAGGATGCTGTAGGGGCCTATAGGATGCTGTAGGGGCCTATAGGATGCTGTAGGGGCCTCACCGTTGTGACAGTCGGGGCAGGTGAACTTGCCCTCAGGGAGGCAGCTGAGGCCCAGACACTCCAGGTGGAACACACCACAGCAGTCCCCGTCACACGGCACCAGCCCCTCGTCACACAGCTCACAGATCTACACACACACACACACACACACACACACACATACACACACACACAGTCAGCAGATATCGTGTCTGGTAAATCAGGTTCTTTCCCTTCGGCATCTCATAAAAGAGGGACAGAAACACACACAGGCTAAAAGAGGGGGAGCAGAGAGACAGTGTCCATTTCACTGTAGCTATTCACTTTGGTTGTTTTGGTTTTGATTTTCGGTTTTGTTGTCACTGTGTCTTGCAAATTGTTGTTTTCTGTTCTTGACGCTTTGTTGTTGCCACATGTTCCGGACAATACTGGCTGTCGTTCCTTGTGTTGTTGATGTATGGTTGTCTGTTGTGTCTCTAGCTTTGGCAATACGGTTGTAATGACTGTCATGCTAATAAAGCTAAATTGAATTTTATTGAATTGAGAGTTTCACAGCATGCAGCAGAAAACATTTCCTGAGCCGAGCTGTGGAGAGGACCGGAGAGGACCAGAGAGGACCAGAGAGGAGCGTGAGGCCCACCTGGCAGACGGTGTCTCTCCGGGCGGAGCAGCTGCCCTGGTTGGACAGGCTGGAGTCCACTGACTGGCTGTCTGAGGCGTCTGCGTCCGCTGCAGCAGGGCTGTCCAGACCCTTCCCAAACTGGCTCTGGAACACACAGCATGTCTGGGTCTGCCCGGAGGTGGGTTCGAATTTGTGTGTGTGTATTGTACTTGTGTATAGTATGTCTGTGTGTGTGTGTGTTTGTGTATTGAGATTGTGTAAAGTATATGTGTATATGTGTGTGTGTGTGTGAATTCTGCTTGTGTACAGTATGTGTGTGTGTGTGTACAGAGTGTGTGTGTGTGTCCTACCTGTGAGTCGTTGAGGCCTCTGGAGTCGGAGTCAGACGTGTCTCTGTACTGGGAGGAGGCCATCTCCACGTCCGTGGAGGCACGGCTCCGCTTCTTCAGGGGCTTGCAGGCGTCCGAGATCTCGCTGGCTCCTGCGGCGCAGCGCGCACACACACACACGCATACCACGTACACACACACACATACCACGTACACACAAACACACACATACCACGTACACACACACGTGAGAATGAGTGCTATTGAATTGATCCCCAAAAATGAGGATTATTCTAGAAGAATGGATGTATCTATAAGTACCTTTCTGTGATCCTGTCCTCAGCATGGTTTCAGGAGCCATCTCAGCCTAGCGGAGGAGATGGACAGAAGGAAAAAATACGCAGGAGAGAGAGAGAGCAATGGTGAGTGGGAGAAAGGATGGTTCAATTCCAGACGTTTCACTTTGACTTCAACATTGCTATAGAACATTGATATGGCTGAGTTGCCCTTGTGGTCACGTGACATACCTGTTCCTTTTTGGTCTTCTTTTTGGGAACCACTTCCCCCCCCCTCTCTGACTCTGACCTGCTCCTTACAGACCTCCGCTGGTGCTTACGCTCCTGAGAACCTTCACACGCACACACACACACACGGTTAAACTTCTAAACAACATTGTGTAACATACATGCATGCATTCCTCCCTGCATTCCTCCCTCCACCATCCCTCCTTCCACCATCCCTCCCTCCCTCCATCCTTCCACCCCTCCCTCCGTCCCTGAGGTACCTGGGGGGCTGCTGCTGGGAGAGCCGGGGGAGGAGGTGTGCTCGCTGGGCTGCAGCCCTCCTTCGTCGCTCCTCCGGCTGGCCGGGGAGCCCCGCCTCTCCTCCCCCTCTTCCTCCTCTTCGTCGCCCTCCTCCTCCCCCTCCCCCTCCCCCTCCTCCTCCGGGCTGACGGGCTCGGGCTTGACCCCGCAGCCCTGCTGGGGGGGGGACAGGTCAGACAGGTGAGAAAGGGTCCAATCATGGTTACTTTTTACCCCCCGTGTATCCGGCACACTCACCTCTGGTGAACAGTAGCCCAGGTCGGCCTGTCTCCCCTCGCCCTCCTCCCTCTCCCTCTCCCTCTCCGGCGGGGACGAGGGGGCCGTCTTCCTCTGCAGCAGCGGCCAGTCACACTTGGTGATCTCCACGTTCAGCTTCTTCATGGTGATGGACAGGGGCAACAGCTTCCGGGCCGCCGCCGTCTTCCAGGCCCGGACCGGGGGAGGGGACTCCTGCGGCGCCCCGGCCTCCGACGGGGCCTCCGTGCCCGGGGGGCCGGCCAGGCCGGGGTCCCCTCTCTGGTCCTCCCCCCCAGCCCCCTCCGACGCCGCCTGGGTCGGCTCCTCCGCGTTGGGGACGCTGCACTGCCGGCGAGGCTGCTGCCGCCGGGCCGTGGAGGCGGTCTGGTCCCGGTCTGGTGACGTCACCGCCGCGCCCCCCTCCTCCTTCTTGCTGGTGGAGCTGGTGGCGCTGGGGGCGCGCTGGGTTCGTCTCTCGGCGCGGGCCGCCGGCTTCTTGGCGGGCGGGGGCGCGTTGGGGTCGGGGTCGACGTAGATGAAGGTGTAGTTGTCGATGCGCTCCTGCCGCGTCATCAGGAAGGCGTCCTCGGCGTGGCCGACGCCCACCTCCCACTGAGCGCGCTCCCTCTGTGGGATGGGCTTCTGAAGCTGGGGGGGGGGGCGGAGACACGACACTGTGACCTCACACAACAATCTGATTGGCTGAGGAAAATCACCTATTTTTTTGATTAACTCTGGGAGCAATGATACCTCTTTGGTCAAATGTTACCGTTTTACAAACCACAACACAAATTTCTTGGAATCGGTTTGACAGGTCTCTACGCATCACAAACTCACAGGTATAACGATCCTAATGACAGCGGGTGTGAGAACAGCGAGCGGGCACCTTGTGTCTCTCCGCGGGGTTGCTGGTCTTGCGGAGAGTCTCGGCCTGCAGCTCGTCAAACTGGTGCTCTCCCTGGTAGATCACCACCCTCTTCTCATGGATCCAGGCCCGCTCCGCCACGCTGCCAAAGAACTGCACGTGGTACTCCCTGTGACCTGGGGGGGGGGGGGGGTGTAGAAGGGGTGAGCAGGTGTGTGTGTGTGTGTGGTACGTGATCTGAAGGGGGTTAGAAGGTGTGAGTGTGGTCTGAGAAGGTGTGTGTGTGTGTGGTCTGAGATGGCGGTGCGAGTGATCTCCTCATGTCTTGAGTGTGTGTTTGTTTCCATGTGCCTGCCTGTGTGTTGGGCCTCTTACCTCTGGTGTTGATGCGCGTGTGAACCTTCATCTGGGGGTCGCAGGAGACCATGCAGGGCCACCAGGGGTAGGTGCCCACCTTGGACCACACCAGGTCCCCCACCACAAACTCCTTACAGAAGCCTGTGGACTGGATCACCGACGCATGCTGCTGCTGCTGCCTTGGCACCTACACAAACACACACAGAAGAAAACATCAGAAAACACAAACAAAAGACATACTCCCACATTTGGAGGGCAAGGCAATACCTGTTGCAGCTCTAGTAAGCACACATGGTTAGACCTACACTAGCCTTCGGAGTTTTAGGCTCCGCATTGATGGAGGTCTGTAGGGGACCCTCAGCCTGCCCTAGGCCCAGGATCGTCTCTCCAGGCTGGGCCTGGATCTGGGGGTTCCCGGCCTGGCCCGGAGGCTCCCCTTGCGGCGGCTCTGGGTCCGAGGCCTGCTCCTGCTCCTGCAGCCTGGCGGTCTTTTTCCTCCTCTCCTTCTTCCTCTCGTGTCTGCGGCGGGCCTGGGAGCCATCGCTGGTGTCCGACTCCTGCAGGTGAGGTGATTGAACACACTGGGAATGCTGGACATGTTATATTATCTTCTGTATATACGTGTCTACTGTATCACCCCCGCCCATATCTCAAACCGGATTCAGACTTCGGACAATTACATAGTAATTACATAGTAAAAAAAAAACAATACTGTCTACCACACCTGAAAGTTTGTTGTGGTTCAACGCATCACTGAGTTTGATCCTGTTTTCTATTTATATTCTTGTCAAACCTTTTCTATGTATTCTTTATTTTCACCAGGTTCTATGAATCAAGGTCAGGGAGCTGGAGGCCCAGTGAGGCCCGGGTGAGACGTGGCGGACACGCATCCCGTACCTGCAGCTCCTGCAGCAGATCCCCACACAGCGCCGACTCAAACAGCTCCCGGCCATTCTGGTAGGTCTTGATGATCTTCAGCTTGATCTCCGGAGAGCTGGTCTTCTTCAGCACCCCGCTGGGGGTGTCGGGGTGGTTGGAGGGGGTGCGAGAGGGGTGCGAGGAGGGCGCGCTGTCCAGTAGAGAGGGGGGAGGGCTGGAGGAGGGCAGGAGCAAGGGGACGGGAGGATGGAGCACGTGGCTCATGAGGTGGGGGGGAGGGGGGAGGTGGTGCTGGGAGGACAGGGGCGGGGGGCTGTGAGGGTGGGGTTGCGCGTGGGGGTGGCTCGGGAGGAAGTGGTGCGGATGGTGGTGGTGGTGGGGCACGGGGTGGAGGTGGGGGTGCGTGTGGTGGGAGGGGGGAGGAGGCGGAGAAGGGGGCTTCTCCTGGAGGACGGAGGCCCTCAACACCGCTCCCTCCCCTGGGAGGAGGCAGTGGTCTCCGTACCCCCTCATGGCCCCGTAGCCGTTAGCCGAGCCGTTGGGGAACTGGGGGTACATGGAGAACTTGGCCTGGGGCTCGTACAGGCCCAGGCCCAGCCCCGGGGCGTATCCGTTGGAGACCGGGGGCATGTCCTCGGAGGCCGGGGGGGGGTAGGAGAAGTCGGCGTCCAGCGCGGCGGCGTCGTAGGGGGGGCCTCCGTCCTCGCCCGCATCGCTCCCGGTGTCGTAGGCGCCGTCCTGACGGATGTTGGCCGAATCAATGAGCTGAGGGGGTTGCTGAATTGTATTTCCCATGATCCCTTGCATGAAAGAGAAGGAGAAATCCATTGTTGTGCTCCTGCATCCTTAACTGTCCTTTTCTCTGGCTGGACCTGTGAAGGAGAGGAAGAGTGAGAGTGAGAGCGAGCGAGAGACGGAGGGATAGGAGTTTAGTGTTGAAGGGGAAAAGGGGAACCCTCAAACAGCTCCGTTTCTTCAATTGTACATCTGTGGTGATTAAGAAGTGGGCATTGCACTGTGTCCATAGAAGGAACAAAATGCTTTCGTATAAATAAATACATTATACCAATAAGTGTTGGTAAAGGTGGAGCAAAGTGACAAAATACCAGCTCGGAGATGTGTAATGGATGCATTCCTTGAAGTTTTAATCAAGACACAGTAAGTCAACACATTTATGCAGACGGTCGAATGTTTATCTTTGTGTACTGTTGGTCTACAGCAGTGGTCTTCAACCCTGGTCCTCAGGGTTCACGATCCTGTTTTACATGTCCCCCTGCTCCAACACACCGGATTCAAAAGAATGGACTAAAACATACAGAATTGTGAGCCCTGAGTACCAGGGTTTATAACCACTGGTCTAGAGTACCATATTTTGTTGCTTACTCACACATCTTATATAATATACCCATCTAATCAATGTCAGGCAGGCAATTTACAGTAGTCATCTCAATCCCACTAGGACAGATAGAACGTAGATCATCTGTGTCACAACCAAAGGTCAATAAGGGGTGAGGGGTTAAACTATACTTTTGTTCCCCGTCTTTTTCATTTAATTACAGCTTACAGAAGTTGAACAATTATAAATCGAAAGGTCCAAATTCGAGGCGTGCACCTATTACCCTGATATGAATAAAATGAATGAATGAATAAAATGTAATGTATACCAGGTGTTATACTATAGGAGTGTGTAATATGACCATTAATTATACTGAAGGCCAATTTGGCTGTATGTTCTGATAAATATGGTGTAGCAGACCAACGTCCCATCTAACCGCCTTGTTAAAGCTAAACACAAGCAATTTGCCTTAAATGTATGTGTAAAATGTAAGCAGAGTGAAACGATGTAGCATTTAATCATATATAGCTGCATCCGTGCTACGCTTTGCTGCGATGTGGCTAGTTAGCTAGCTAGCTTTTAGGTAGGCAGACCTTGCAAAAAACTAGAATGTGTTGCAAAAGAGAGAAAGCTGTTAACATGATAACTACATAGCAAAGGCTGTGATGTTGTTCGTATATTATGACATGTGTGAAGTGTGTACACGTTTTTCTAGACAGTTTCAATATGATGCGAAAGACTTCAGCCACAAAATGGAAAGGAAGCTAGGCTATACATTGTTGCCAATATGGCTGCCTTTGCCCCTTTAAATAAAATTGTCTGGCGTGATTACACCTTCATCCCTCGTTTGGAGAAAGGAGGAGAAATTAAGCAAATACTGGACGACGAAGCTCCCGTATAAATTCATCGTAATGATATTGACAGCACGCTAATCAACCGCGAGATAGAACGGAGAGAGATGCTTACAGTGAGAGTTGCGAGCCGTATAGGCTAGTAAAATATAATGTCAATACCTTCAGCGTATCCCATTCTAAACACCTACACCGGATAACTGGCCTTCTTTCTGCAATCTATAAAAAAGATGAAATAACAAAAATCTTGGGACGATATTAGAGCAGGCCTCTCCGTTATAGCGCTTTTCAATAAGGTAGTTTTCTTTTTCACCGACTCTTTCCCAAGACTTGTCTTTCTTCCCAGTAGAATCTAGAGGGGCCTGGTATGTTCACGGAATCTTGGTGGATGTTATGTCTAAATCTCGCCCCCTATGTAGTATAATTTAACTGGCTGCCTCTTTCCTTTGCTGTAGTCTAACAAAAGCACCCTGCTTTGGGCCTTGTCGGTCTACGCTCAGCGCCAAATCACAAGCTCTCGATTGGTGAGGGTCACAGAATCAAGCGCACATCGGGATGTGTAGTTCAATTTTTTGGAATGGGGCCTCGAGAAAATCATTACATTAAATAATTACACGTAAGGTGTCAAATAAGCCTGTCTTGTCAATTCATATACGAAAATGTACATAAAACAGATTTGGGATTGGAACAACCTTTGAATGTAAACGAGGTTATGGATACTTAACTTGAAAATATTAAATCTTTAATAACAAAAATGTTATTTAGGGTTATGTGTGAAAAATTGACGATAATGCTAATTAGGCATATAAGTTGCATCTGCTTATTTGTAGGATCAGTTTCAGTGGTTTCTCCGTGGTCGCAATTTCTTTTTCATATTATCATGCTTGTGTGCACACCATCCAAGAAGACCTAAGAGTCTAAGACCTTTTTAAGAATTAAAAAAAAAACAGTTACGTGTCTATTTTTTTTTGGGGTTTTGATTTCTTAACATAGCAACATGCTAATTGCTAACAAATAAAAAACAATGTGTGTGAAGGAGGGCTTCTTAAATTGCGAAATATGTAAATCACGGTGATGATGCAGTAAGGGGATGATGCGGTAGGGTGTGATGCAGTACGGCTCCAAGGGGGTTCAGATTTCCTTAATGCTCCGTGGTCTGATTGGCTTTTACGGGAAGAAATAGACCCCAGCCATTTGTGGCTAGACATGTCACTCAAGACGTGCCCGTCCTCGCCTGATCATTTACGTCAACATCAGCCATGCTTGCGTGACCTTTTTCAGTGCAGCACTGAACGCTGTACCGACTGGGTGGGTACAGTAAGGCACTGGAAAACACGACGATTCCGAAACGAACACAAGTAATAAACCCTTCGTAAATGGGTTTATTATCACAACAGTCGTTGGTTTTCGTCTCGCTTTTTCAATCAACCGACTACAGTGAATGGATTGTATCATTTTTTGCTCGCCAAACTGCCTTACGACGACCAGTCATTAACCCCAGCAGGACATTTGACGTTCGAGGTAGGCTGCACGGCAGCGTCATCAGACTTCCATTTTCAGTGTAGCAGCACGGCTAGGCTTCCTAGCAAGTGGCAAGCTAACAGTAACAGGCTGCCAAGGCCCAATGGCTGTGGGCAAGCTTTACAATTTAGCTAGTATGTATTTTAGAAAACTTTCGGACTTAATTGAGACAACACACGCGAATTGACCGAAAATAACGCATTGTTAGTTTAGTGAGTTTGTTGCTCTCTTACATAATTGTTACTTAGCTAACTAGTTGTTTAGTTTCATTTGTAAGTATTGTTAGCTAATAGCATTCCAGTGGTGCTGGCTAAAGTCGTTAGAGCTAGCTCTAGGTAGCTAGCGCTAGCTTGTATTAATCCTTTGTAAGAATCAAATGTCAACAGAATGTTTTGATGGCTAGATGGACGAAAAGATCTAAATGGCTCTATCATTACGTCTGTATTGTCAACGCACACAGCATTCATAGAGCTAGCCTCTCTGCCGACTTTCGGTTGCGATGCCGGTGGTCGTTGGATTTGGGCACAAATATAATTTGACAAAACTGCTAGACTGTCTGTATGGCCATTTGTACTTTACGCGTAATTTACACGTTTGCATGTAAAACAAGTGAAGTTAAATAAAGCCTTGAGACTGTAAGCTTGCTCAGAACAGAAATGTACACGCTGTGCTATCGCAACTTTGGCTTGCATATCTGCTATTATGCAACTACGTCTGCCTTACTTGATTGATTTCCAACATGGAGTCAAGACTCCTAATATCAGAACTACAGTAGGGGCGCAACCTCTACCTCGCACTAAGTAGTTTTAGAGCTATATATTCCGTTTGATTTACGAAATATCTCATCTTTTGTTTATCTTTCAGGAAGTCTCGATCTGCCGTTATGATGGCAGTCTTCAGTCCGCAGGTGCTTATGGCTGTAACAAGATCAAGGTAAGATCGAAGTGAACGGATCACATGCAGCCCACAAGCTACAACCACTGCAGCGGATTCTTAATTCTTAAGTAATTTAGTCCCATGGTCAGTTAGACGAATTATGTCCTAACTAATTCCTCTGATAAAGTTAGTTGTGTAAGCAGACTGTAGGCTCGTCGGTAAACAGACTAACTCATGCTGCTGTGTTTACACCATGTGAACTGAGATGCAACCGAGATAGTAACTCTGGACAGCACAGTTAGCATCACATGACAGATATGTAAACAGTATTGGTGAATGAATCATATATGGACAAAAAAAGTAATTAAATATATAGAAAGTAGCTATCAACAAACTATATTAGCACACTTTGAGCATGTAGGACTTTTTATACACACACAAATATGGGGCAGATGGCTGAGCGGTTAGGGAATTGGACTATTAATCAGAAGGTTGCCGGTTTGATTCCTGGCCCTGCAAAATTACTTTGTGTCCTTGGGCAAGGCACTTCACCCTACTTGCTGCTAAATTACAAAATGTAAATGTAAATATACACCATATGAAATGACTGATAGGATATTGTCTCTGAGCAGTGTTTGGTTTTATTTGCAGGGGGTCTTATCTGCTGTCTAAACGGCACAGCTGCTGCCCCCTTCCCTCCACCGCCTACCTCCAGCTCCACCTGGACTCCCACACACGCCTATCCACCCCACCCCCTCTCAGACACTCCCGAGCGGGATACCCCCACTGCTCGCGGGCCCACGGACCCACCCGCCCCCACAGCACCTCCCTGCTGGCCAGATCGCTACACAGCAGCTGTGTCTGGCTCCAGGACACCAAACAGGACTCCCAGCCCCTTCCCGGTGCCACCCCAGCCCAGGATGACCCCCCCGGGGTTAAGAAAGACCCTGCTGCCCCTCCGCCTCCATCCACCCCGACACCAGCTGCCACAGCCGCGTCGCTACCTCCGGCCCAGGAGAGGGCAGTAGTGAGGAAGTCTGTTGGCCAGAGGATAGTGGATGAGATGAAACACTACTATAACGGCTTCCGTCTCCTGGGGATCGACACCAAGATCGCGGGGAGGATGGTGTGGAGGCTGTTGCATGGACAGCTGCTCTCTCGCAGGGAGAGGAGGCGGGTAAGCGTCCAGGGATGTGTGTGCAGGCCTGGGGTCGGCGTCGACGGGAGCTCGGTTCGCGTTTCAGACGGCAGTTGGGGGGGGAATACAAATCTTGCCGGCTGTGTTTGGGTCCAGCTTACCTGATAAGAGAGTGAGCCGGGCTGCTGTGAGCGGTGGACCTTCTGCCCTCCACTCCTCCAACATTGCTGGAGGGAGAGCGTCGGGTTCCGCCCCCGTCGTGCACGTAAACATTGATCAGAGATCGCGAGGCGGGGTCTGACAGTTGAACTCTTGGGACTGACGCCCAGCGGTGTTCCTGCCCAGGGCGTCACCCGAGGCTAGGGAGGGTTTGTGTATGTTGCAGTGCTGGCCTGTGACTGGCTGCACTGGTCCTACAGGACATCCTTGCTCTAGTTTGTCCTTGTCCTATCCTACCCTCCCTTGTCCTGCCCTGTCTAGTGCATACCTACTCTGTCCTATTATGTCCCCTTTGAAAGGGTGAATCCCAGAGTTGGTCACGTTTCTATGACTCCCAGCGTTGTGCTGCACGCTGACATGGAGTGGCGTGACCGTGACAGGCTGGGGAATCCAGGTCAGGGGAGTAGGGTTTCACCAGGTTAGCCTAGCATAGCATAGCACAAACAGGGCATACACTTGTAAATCCTCTTCTACCTTTTCTGGTTGGATTCAGTTTGGGGCATTGAAAGAGCCTAATCCATACAGAGTAGGGGTGTAAAGATACACTCAGCTCACGATTCAATACGTGTCACAATACTGGGTGTACAATACAATACGTATCACAATATATATATATATATATATATATATATATATATATATGTATATTTTTTTTAATTAAACTGAAATTCACTTAACAGATTTGTCCTAAACATTTTCAATAATTTTCTTAGTTGTACATACAATTTAGTTAACTAATTTCAAAGGATTTCTGTGAATGCACGCATGACGCAGGTGCAGAGTAGGTTGCGTGCTGGTAGCTCAACCAATAGGATCAAACGGACGTTGTATTGTAAAAATATTGCCATAACTCTACGATACATATTGTAAAAATGTTGTATTGCGATGTATTGTTCCACGACATATTGCTACACCCCTAATAAAGAGTATGCGCTTCTTGGGAACACTGCTGCTGCAAACCCTCCTAAAACACTTAGTTGCCTGAGTTTAACATTCGAACGGAATGGCAAGTTGGAATGTTCAGAGCCCGCGGCACTCTACTCCTAGAGCTCCGTCTGCGAGGTGTGGTTCAGCTGGTGACGGACGGGGGGGGGGGGGCGCATGGCCTGGCACCGTTACGTAACACATTGTTATGAGATTATCTGAATGCGAGGCGGGAGGCTATTAAAAAAATGAACATGGAGTCTTGGTGCCTTGGCACCTGAGAACTAAGAGTGGAATAATGCCTCTCTAATCATCTGATCCGGGTCATGTTCAGACCGGGGGAGGGAGAGAAAGGACCCCCCCGGCCCCCCCCTCCTCCAATTGTAGAGGGTTTACTTAGTGACCCAATAAAGTGGCCCAGTAAAGGCATGGTCTTTTTTGGGTTTTAGTGTTCCTGCAGTTAAACCTTTTGATCTCGACCTTCTCGTCGGAAGGTCGGCAGAGTTAGCTTTGTTTGTATCCTGTTGGGAGGACTGTGAGAGAGTTGTGGCTCCTGTGGTTTCAGCCTCAGAGGAACCACCCTTCCTCCTCCTCCATACAGGCCTACATCGTACAGCATACATACAAGTGGATGTCCCGGGCGGTTGCCATGGGGCCCCAGCAGGTGTAATCTACTGGACCAGGTCCACTACCAGACCTGCTGTGATTGGACGGTCTTAACCCTGACCTCCTCGTTATGGGGATAGGAAGTCCATGAGTATCCACATCCTAAATAAGGCTGATTGGTTGATTTGATCCTCTGGAAGGATCTACCCTTAGTGAGTTATTTTTTTTTAGGCAGACACACCGGCAGATAGACAGGCACACACACACGCACACAAAATGATCTGTCCAGTGTGAATACTATGGCAGAACTATACAGAGCTGCAGGACTATTTTAAGAAAGGACTGGAAGTCCTCACGCACAGTCGTGTGGCAGAGACAGTGGCTGACTCACTGGGGTTTCCAGAGGGAGGTGGGGGTCACCCCTGGGTGACTGATGGCAGCCTAGGCCTGCTTGTGTTGTCTGATGAGGTTTACAGTGGTGTGGAACAAGGGCTGTTCCTCTAACTGTTCTCCTTTTACTCCCTCCCTCTCTCTCTGTGTCTCTCTCTCTGTGTGTCTCTCTCCCTCTCTCTCTCTGTGTCTCTCTCTCTCTGTGTCTCTCTCTCCAGTTGATGAGGACCTGTGCTGACCTGTTCCGCCTGGTCCCCTTCATCGTCTTCATCATCGTTCCCTTCATGGAGTTCCTGCTGCCGGTCTTCCTGAAGCTCTTCCCCGAGATGCTGCCCTCCACCTTCGAGACGGAGGACAAGAAGGTGCCTCCTCCGCCTCCCTCCCTTCACCTCCACCTCGCCGTCAACTCCACACCTCCTCCCCCCTCCCCCTACACCTCCTGTTCTGCCCTGCCTATTAGCATAGCCACTGTTAATATGGCTCTGCCTGGCTTAATATTGAGCCTGGCTACAGTACAGTGCTCTGTCTGTGTACAGTACGGTACAGTATAGTACGGTACAGTGTAGTACAGGTCTGGATTAGCTGGGGCAGGCTTTCTTCTCTGCCGGAGGTCATGTGATGTAACATCATGCCTTAGTTAAGAGGATCAAGGATTCTTCCAGTTGTTTACATGTACATTTAAGTAGCAGGGAGTCTGTCAGCGTCGATGTTCTCATCTGCGAGGACCACGGCTGGCTGGCCCCTAGATATGCCCTTGTGCTCGCACACACACACACACACACGTCAGGGAAAAAAAACAAACGATACAACGTTCCCCCGTGATCAGCCTGGTGGTTTGCTGGTGCGTCACAAAGACAGGAGGGGGGTAGGCGGGGGGAGCGACCCGACAGATGTCTAAAACCATGTCCCCCCCCCCTCTCCTCCTTCTCCCTCCCTTCTACCTGTCCTCCTCCTCTTCCTCTCCCAGGAGGAGAAACAGAAGAAGGGTCTGGCTGCCAAGCTGGAGCTGGCCAAGTTCCTGCAGGAGACGATAGCAGAGCTGGCTCTCAGGAACAAGGCCAAGGCCCTGACGGAGGACGAGACCCAGCGCTTCTCCACTTACGTGCAGAAGGTAAACGGGACGACAGGCCGTGCCACCGAGCACACGGGACACCAGGGAAACGGGCGGGAACCACGGCTGTGATTTAAGACTCGTTTACGGTACACGGTCATCACTGAGGCTGTGGTGTTTACAAAGAGGCATGTCTTACTTCCTAGTCAGACCGACAGTCGGTCCTGCAGTCAGTCAGTCAGCAAGGTAAACATAGACAGGGTCAGAGGTCAGAGGTGAGCTCTGAAGTTTCTCTCCCCCCGCCCCCCCTTTACCATTCCTGGATTTTTAAGTGTCTTTTGCATGCTTGTGCTGCGCGTGCATGCGTGTGCGTGCACGAGGCCTGCTACTGTCACCATGTCTACAAAACAAGCCCTGCGCAGTCTTAAAACCCTTATCTCTCACGTGTCAGTCAGACGTGAACCACTCTACCCAGAAAACAGGGGAGTCAAAGGTTTCTCACTCACACGCCTTGATAGCAGTCAGACACAGACAGGAGTCCAACCTCTGGGTCCAGCCATCAAACATGGGAGTCATTTTAAACAGAGAACCATCTCAAAGACCCCTCCAGGTTTGTCTCGCGACGGCAGTTCAGTCTCGTTCCTGCCTCTCCAGAGTGGAGACCCACACTAGTGAGACTCGGGCCACGTTTTTCTGTCTGGGCCCAGAAGTACGAGAGAGTAGGAACCCAGCCCAACGAGGTTCCTGTAAGCCGAAGCACCGAGTTTGACTCACAAACAGTCCAGTAGGTTGATCATTTCTATGTATTTTAACGCCGTGTTTTCGCTAAAGAGAAGTCGAAGCGCCATGTGACGAAGACTAGCCCAGCCAACGTGAACCCTGAAGTCTGAACTTGGGCCCGACACGTGTTTTTTCGACTGCTTCCTCCTAGCCGGGCCCTCTAACCCACACAGCTGACCCCGGGTCTTAACCCTATACCCCCCCGCCCCTCTCCAGGTACGTCACACGGGCGAGCAGCCCACCACCAAGGACATCGTGAAGTTCTCCAAGCTGTTCGAGGACGAGCTGACCCTGGAGCACCTGGAGCGCCCCCAGCTGGTGGCGCTCTGTAAGCTGCTGGAGCTGCAGCCCATCGGCACCAACAACCTGCTGAGGTTCCAGCTCATGATGCAGCTGCGCACCATCAAGACCGACGACGAGGTGAGGAGGGAGGAGGGGGGACTGTGGGGGCGGCCGAGGAGGGGTTGTGGGGGACGGAGGTGGTCCATCTTCTGGTTTGCGGTTTCCGGTCTTGTTATTGTCTCTCTCTCTCCCCCGTCCCCCAGATGATAGCTGGGGAGGGCGTGCCGGCCATGAGTGTGTCAGAGCTGCAGGCGGCCTGCCGTAGCCGTGGGATGAGGTCTCTGGGGCTCACCAGCGACCAGCTACGCCAGCAGCTGCAACAGGTACGCACACACACACACACACACTTCTCTTTCTCACACACGTTTTCACTCGCAAACACACACACTTCCTCTCTGTTTCACACACTTTCTCTGTGTGTGTGTAGTGGCTGGACCTGCACCTGAAGGAGAATGTGCCTCCCTCCCTGCTCCTGCTCTCCAGAGCCATGTACCTGACCGACCTCAAACCCAAGCCCCCCATCATCCCCCCTGTAGCCAAACTAGAGGTAACTCAGTCTCTCTGTCACCCCCATACACACACATCCGCAAATACACTGACTCACAGACACACACACACACACTCTCACACACCCTCAAATTCACTCACTCACTGACACTCACACACCTGCAAATACTCTCTCAAACTCACTCACTCCCAAACAAACAAACCAAAAACATTAGTAACCCATGTGACCTTCGTCCTTGCTCTAAGACGATCAAATCACCACATTTCCTAACGTGCGTGTGTGTGTGTGTGTGTGTTGTAGAAGTCTCCACCTCCTGTGGAGAACACTGAAGCAGTCCCTCCTTCAGTCTCAGCTGAGATACTAGCCGACCCTGCTCTCATCATCAAGGACAGACCGGTACGTCATATCCCTGTCTCTCTCTCACACACACACACACACACACACACACTCCTCTGACATGGCGTGGTAGACAGGTGTGTAAGGTCCAGGGTCATGCCTTGGTGTGTGTGTGTTTCAGATCGAGGAGTTGAAGGACAAGGCTCCTGTGCTCTCAGACAAGCCTCTGACCCCGGCGCAGGTCATCCAGGTCAGTCCCTCCACCCCCCTGACCCTTCACTCTTCCTGTCATGTGATCACTGTCCCACGGAGGATTAGGTCTTCCATGGATGTAATCTCTGTGAACCTTTGGCCACTCGCGTGACATTCTGATCTCTCGCACACACGCACACAGAGCCCCACAACAGCACTTACGTTTTCTACGTTTCCCTAAATCTTTCAGTTGATGCAATAATACCTTTATCGAAGTCGTAACCTTTCCTGAAAAACTATTGCAAACATACTCGCTTTGTAAATGAGGAAACACCTGGGCTTGTATGCGTCGGTCTTGAGACCAGGTGCTAGAGCTTCGATAACAGCAGTACAACACAAAATGACTTTTGACCTTTACCCCCCCCCCCCCCCCCCCCTCAGGCCAAGGCGGCAGAGATGACCCCGAAGAGCAAGATGAGTGCAAACGGCGTGTGAGGAGGAGGAAGAGGAGGGAGGGAGAGAGAGGGACACGGGCTAGAGGTCGGAGCCATCATCTGCTTCACTGCTTCTGCAAGACCAGAAGATGGAGGGAATCTCCCCCTCCCACCCCCCCAAAAGTGGTGATGTCAGACCAAGACCTGATCGTTATTGGTGCTAGACTTCTGGAACCTTCCCACCCTAACAGTTTTTGCTAGCCAGGACCATCCTCCCGTCCTCACCCCAGGACACACACCACCGTCCTCTCTTCACCCTCCCCTCCCTCCCTCCCCCCTCTCCTCCCCGACCCCCAGACACCCGCAGCTGGCTCCTCTCAGACACTCCATTCACTCAATCACCAGAGGTGGACAGGATTGTTCTCCCCTGCTGACATGGTTCCCTGCGACCGGGGACTAAAACCTGCTTCATCCATCGACGTCAACAGAGATTGTGTCGTTTCGAAGGACGTCAGGTCCTCTGGTCGGCTGGCCTGGACTCTCTCCCCCACACCCCTCCTTCCCACCCCCCTTGTATATGTGTAAATAGTGTGTAAAATGTTGTCTTGCTCAGGAGGCTGGCCCATCGCTGCTCTCTGCACTCTGCTATGCCACTCCCTCAAACTGTCCTGAGAGAGAAGGGGGAAAAAAAGAGTTCTATGAACTTAACCCTTCTGGTTATTTTTAATAATAATTATTATTTTTGTTTTTGTCGCGTGTAAATATAAAGGCCGGGCTCGGCCGTCTTGCCGTCGGGGGTGAGGTGAGGTGAATGCGTGCCGTCAGAGTCGGGGTGGATGCGACGCCTCAGACCCCGTCTGCTCCTGGGAGAGGCAGCGGCAGAGACGCCCCTGTGTGGCTCTGAGGGCCGTCGTCCAGCAGGACTGTGTTCTGGGGCTAAACCCTCAACCTCTGTCCTCCTGAGCTGTCCTCAGATCGATCTCCGGGACTCTCTACCGCCTGCCGAAATCCCGGGGACTCCCGACATCCGGGGTGTAGATGGGGGGGTCAGGCAAACTGAGGATGTCGGCGTTAAACCCCTGACTCTGTAATGTGTCTCACCTCATGAGCTAACGACGTGCAGGTTCGTGTCCGGCCTCTCGGACTGAATGAAGTGGCATTGTGTATTTAGAGGACTATGAATAGCAGATGAACACTGGTTGATTTAATCTGATTGTAAGAGAGCTCCCTCCCTCCTCCTCCTCCTGGAGACACAGCGGAGACACGCAAGGCGCGGTCAGGCAGACTCGAGCGCTGCGGTCGTACTAGACCTGCTGCGGTCGGTCAGGTCGACCGGGCTGGAAACCGCTCTGCTCGCCTCCTTGTAATCAATTGAACAGGAAATCTGTGTAAACATTTTTATTTTGTATTGAGTATACAGTGGTTATATTGTGTTGATGCTAAAGTACTACTACTACTACCCTTGATTCATAGTAATCAAATTGGAGAGAGAAACTTGACGTTTTATTGAGTAATATTACTGGATAATGTTTTATCCAAAACCTGTTATTACAACTTAAGGTAGTGAACAATCTGATGAGGAGAAAAAAATAAAAGTGTTAAGTAATTTATTGGAGCTAAAGTGGCCCGAAAGTTTACCCTCAACCTTTGACCCCCCCCCAACAAATTAACATCTTTATTTAATTTCTTCCCGTGGTTCGAAAAGAGCTTAAATATATATATGGAGCCCCTTGTGTGACCACGAGATCTCCATCTTTGCTACTTTGTCAGAAGTTCACTACTATAACGACCTAGGATTTACCACATGAACATGTGTGTGCATTAGATGCTTCTGTGTTTGGTTGTGCGTGCTTGATTGATGATGCCTTAGCCTCTGGGACCCCCTCTCTCCCTACAGCATTTAACCAGGGGACTCTGTGAACAAAAGGAGGCCACTACTTTCTGTCAGTCGACCCTCAGCCCCTCCTCTAATGAGCTTCGTACTAATTGTATGTTAGCATTAGCATGGCCCCGTTTTAGTGAAAGACTTGGTGGAAGCTCCTGCCGTATTTCCTAATGCTGGGGCGCTAATCATCACTCCTACAGGCTTCACATCTCTGCTAGGCTTCAGTCCTGCCTGGTTCAGCTGCTAGTGCTCTGCCTGGTTCAGCTGCTAGCGCTCTGCCTGGTTCAGCTGCTAGCGCTCTGCCTGGTTCAGCTGCTAGCGCTCTGCCTGGTTCAGCTGCTAGCGCTCTGCCTGGTTCAGCTGCTAGCGCTCTGCCTGGTTCAGCTGCTAGCGCTCTGCCTGGTTCAGCTGCTAGCGCTCTGCCTGGTTCAGCTGCTAGCGCTCTGCCTGGTTCAGCTGCTAGCGCTCTGCCTGGTTCAGCTGCTAGTGCTCTGCCTGGTTCAGCTGCTAGCGCTCTGCCTGGTTCAGCTGCTGACACTGGTACATCTAGACATACCACACTCCACAGGCTTCCCACGCTACAGTTTATTTTTGATTTTTACTGATTGACCTTTTCATTTGATTTTTCCAACCAAAAATATGAACTTGTGGTCGTTCAGGGTGTTGTCTCTGCGAGGCGCTTTTACCTCATCTGTCTGGAATGTCTCCTGTCCCCTCGACCCCCACCCCCTGTTCAAAGACAGAATCTCTATCCCCCCTCGTCCCTTTCCCCTCGCCCCTCATGACCATCCGGGGCCGAGGTGCAAGCCATCACCACCTCCTGCGGCCTTTTCACGTTGCAAAGGAAAGGAAGTGAGGGAAGCAAAAGTGTGACACGAACGGGTTATGCACGAAAACAAATGAAAATGACAGAGTGAAAGCATTGTGACTCGCATGTTTTAATGCCAAGCCCAGCCTTAGAACCCGCCCCTCTTTGGAAAGTTAAAAGTATTGGAAATGGAATGGTTAAACAGCAGAATGGAACTGCTGGGCGCTGCCCCTTGGTACACAGAGTTATCGGCGTGGGGGGGGGGGGGGGGGGGGGCGGGGGTTCTGTCTGGTTTTGGGATTGAAATTGTGGGTGAGCTCTAGCTGACCTAGAACGTCCAGATCTTCATAAGGAGTTTAACAAGGATCATGTAACTGAATAAAGGCCCTTCGGACATGGAGATGGCAGTTGTTGTTGTTTGTGTGTTGATCCTCTTCGTGGCTGGTGGAGGAGTTGAACTGACCCCCAGCTTCAACAGAAGAGCCCCCCCTGATGTCGACTGACAAGCTGGGTCAACGGATATTGAATTATGAAGTGGTGACATGCTTGCTAGGCTTGAGGTGACACATTACCTCAGCAAACCCCCCCCCTCCCCCCCCCCCCCCAGATAAGGCTGGTTTGCCAGAGGAAGTCAAGGGGTCCGGTGATTAGGCAGCAGTGTTCCACTGAGAGTGATCTCCTGTGATCTTTGCGTAGCCAATGCATCTCCATGGTGACTCACCATACTTCTCCTGTTTGGGTTTCTCTTCTACAAGTGCTCTTGTACTTGTACTGTACTCTGTGTCTGCTGCTGCACTCTGGGGCTAGTTAATCCCTGTTACCGTGACAAGGGGCCTACCAGCTTTCCTGTCAATCTACTTACAGTACACTGAACTGAGGGTCAGTGAGCCAGTAATTGTGCCCTGCTTCCAGAAGTCCATCTTCCTGATCTTGTATGCAAAGGATGCATTATCACTGTGTGTCATATGGTGTTTTGGAAGAGGGCGAGTTGTTAAACCATGTAAATGCATCTATTAAATAGACATTTGAGCTTGTGTGCTGTTGTCCTTGTGGTAATATGACATACATGTGCTTTCAGTCTGGGGGGAGAACTGGCCCACAGCCTCAGAGAAGGCCAAATGCTGTCGCAGAAAATAAATGGAAGACATTTTGGGAGAAGTGAGGGATCACCCCCAGAAACTTAAGGGAAGGTCCATTTTGTAGCAGATCTTTTCCAACTGTTTCATTCACGTGTTTAATTATGTTTTAAACAACAACACTGCTCCTATTAATATATGACATATGTTTTATTTGTGACGTGGCTCTTATTAGCGGGTTGGGGTTAACTGGTCACCTGGCTTGGGTTTCCAGCGATCAAGCTCACCATGGTAACGGTTTCCGCAAACATGCTCAGTGTCGAATTAAAGCATTGTAGATGTAACAATGTAGTAGTATTCAGCATTGCATTCCTTCGTAACATCAAGGCAATGTTCATCTCGTGCGTATAGTAGAACATTTGCGTACACGTTACAAACAATTTACGACGTCATAATATGGAGTTTTGACGCCACTCCACAATATAGTAGCCTATAATAGATATAGGCTTTAGTTCTTGTCCGGTGGTTTTGTCGTTCATTGATCTGCCGTTTCTCAAGTCTAAGATGTCTTACAGCAGACGCACCCTCATTTCGGACTGGTGAGTAGCTTCTTCGGACATAAGCTGTCCGAAGTCAGGCGTTGTCTGTCGGCAACGACCCATAACAAGCTTGCAACCGTTTCCAGGCATAAGCACAGGGAAGCGGAACCCAAAGACTATGACTTCACGCAGTGTCCTGCTGGACAGTTAAAAAAACTCAGCAAATCCACATACAAACACCTTGGAACCATGATGGATGCGGTGAGTAGACTGACATCTCTGTTCTCCCACCTGTCCAACAGTCATGAACAACGTGTCAAGAAGTTTGATGTAGTACCAGACACGGCAAACATTTACGTGTGTGAGAGAGTGTGTAAGTGAGAGTGTGTGAGTATGTATGACTGTGTGTGTGAGAGTGTGTGAGTATGTATGACTGTGTATGGAACTGTGTAGGACTATGCACGTGTGTGGGTGAGTCAGTGTGTGTTCATAGTGCAATATACAGCACTATATACACAAGTGAAAGTCCATGTGCAATCTATCCCATAAACATCCGTCCTAGAGCAAGGCTGGGGACTCCAGCATCTTCACAGCCCTCCCTCCATCCCTCTCTGCAGGACTGGACCACCAGCACCGGGGCCCAGATGGCCCAGAGCCCCCTGGAGGAGAAGAACCAGGCCAGGAGGAGCCCCAGGTCCATGGTCACAGCCGAGCACTTCCAGTCTGCACACTTTAACATGCGGACCCTGCCCAGGTGAGACAGCCTGAAAGACCTGCTACACCTGCTAACTCTGCTGGCGCATCACCACAGGAAGTCTACGGGAGTCACATGTTGGGTGTCTGGGTTGACATGTAACTGAATGTGGTTGATCCCCTTTGAGGTGGCCAATAAGAGAGGGCGGTGGGCAGAACCTTTGAGTTATTTACTCCATTTAATTTGTAATGTTATTTTGTTATACTGCAGTATATTATCTGGTTTTATCACAGCAAGGATGCAGCTGGGCTGGTGACCAATGACGTTCTGCCACGTCATCCACCTGGCCATAATCAGATGTAAGACACTGTTTTATTTCTACTTCTACTAGGATTTCTACTGCAAGACAGTGTTCTCTCTGAACTTGTCAGTTGTGTCACCCTCTATCACCAGAAGGGGGCGCAAGACAGCTGCATAATACATCCTCAAGCTGCCTATTAGTAAAGGATGTAGCCTAGGGTTATTACTGTATTGCACTCACTTAGGATGCCCACGTTTTATCTGCAAGCATTCCATTAAAGGGAAATATGTGTTTAATTGCCCAGATGTTTGTGCGCGTGTGAGAGCGTTCACACCCTCTAGACTAGTCTGGAGAGCTGTCACAAATCAACCTTCATTTAGCACACCTGATTCTAACGATGAGCTCGTTAACCAGCTGAATGGGGAGGGTCGCAGGACAGAGGTGGATATTCCTGCTCCAGTGGTATTTGAGGCAGTAACTCATGCTGTCGGGTGGATTTGTTTTAATCTCCTGTCCCTCCCTCCAGTGAGCTGGTCTCCACGTATAACGTGGATTACCTGCCCCCGTATGGCACCATTAAGGAGGAGGTGAGTGGGGATCAACAAATAATAACAGATAATGTAATCCCATCAAGATAGTAAACAGACGATTATTTATATATTGAATGTCATCCATCATGAATATTATTTCGGGGGTTTCATAATTAATGAGGATTGGTCTGATCATAGTCTGCTTCCTCCACTCATCTCTGTGTGTCGTACTCTCCTTTTATACAAATATATTAATGTCTAATGAGGGTTTATGTGAGTCAAAATCTGACAGAATCTCTGACAGGTTGGTCCCTCACCTTTCAATGGGTTTTAGAAGAGTCGTAAGACCAGGGGGTCTCCTGTCACAGAGCAGAGGAAACCAAACGAAGAAAGAGTACTGGCCCATCGTTTGTTATGTCATCAAACATCTTGACATTCCGGAAACACAAACAATATCTCGCGCTCTAATCACTAGCAGGGTTGTTAGCTCAGTGTATTTTTTGGGTCGTTTCATTTGTGACCCCCTTCTTCTCGTAAGTGCTAACAGATGTTTAATATCATGGCTAATTCCCCACAGTAGGCAGAGCTGAGGTCCTCATGCCTGATTCATCCCTCTGGCCTGCAAACGCTTCACATCCAACGGTTTCAATCTCTCTCTCCCCCCCCTCCCCCCCGAAAAGAACAAGTCACATTTCCTCTTTGAAACAGGAAATAAAAAGAGATGTATCGTAGGTGAATGGGTTCCCAATGTGATGTGTAGTGACGAGGCAGGACTCTCTCAGCCTTGCTTAACTGCTGTGGCCTGGATTTTATAGGAGGGCTTTTTTAGGACATCTGTGATGTAATCTCAGCCACATCCACATAAAACACCTGTTTAGACTACTGATCTTATAGACAGATGCAGAGTTCCAGATTCTCTGTGTTCCTCCAGTTAGGAGGAAACAGGAGATCAAAACGTAGAGATAGCCTTTACGATGGGTTTGGTTTACCTTGGTCAGGACGGAAAGACCCGTCAATGTTTACCTTGGTCAGGACGGAAAGACCCGTCAATGTTTACCTTGGTCAGGACGGAAAGACCCATCAATGTTTTGAAGTTTTTGTCATATCTAATCTCTTGTTAACACAATCGCGTGAATCAACATCAAAACATTGTACAGGCCTCGTGGGAATCACATTGCACTTCCTGTTTCTGTCTGGCCCTGCTGTTCTTCTCCAGGTGAGTGTGAAATGCCAGGCGGAGGAGACGCCCGACTTCCGGAGGCGCCAGTCTCAGTTCACGGACACGGCTGACTACCGCCGCGCCGGACGCAACACCTGGCAGGAGGAGAGCGGCGTCTACCTTCCGCCGGGCTCCAGGAGTGGCGTCCACACCAGGCCCACCAACCCCTTCTTACCCTAGACGCCCCCCCCTCCCTTCCTGGGGCACCACGGCATGCAGGCACCCTGACTCCGTTGTGACATACCACAGCTAGCTTTTAACACTTTAGGATCGTTGTACTTCCTAGTTCTACCGCCCCTGTCTTCATCCATGGGCGGCTATTCTTCTTCTGCATAAATAAACATTTCATCACAGGTTGTTTTAGGAGGATCTTTGTTTTCATTTCGGCTGAGTCAGCGAGTCAGCGGATGTCAACGCACAGCTAGCTCGCTAGGCTACGTGTTTGTGCTCTGTTCCTCGGTGTCCAATGAAGTGTTTCGACATCTGCTTTCTTTCTCTCTCTCCGTGCCTTTCCCATCCTCGCTCTGTCCCCCGTCCTCGCCCTGTGACCCTCAGGATGTGCTTGCTCTGTACCGTCTCCTCCCATCTCCTACGGTGGTTCCTTATCCGTTTGTTTATCTGGGTCTTTCCACAAGGATCGTTCCGTGACTTCGTTGTTGCGATGTCCCTCCGCGGCGGTGAGACGATGTTCGTTCCCTCACACTTCATCCAGGTTCCTTCTCATTGAGTTACTGTACACAGAGCACAGGGCACTATTTTCTGACCCGTGCTTCCACCTGGACTGTAGCTAACCTTCTGGTGATAGGTGATAGGTGTGTGTGTTTGTTCGTGTTTGTGGGTGTATGTGGCATGCTGTGTAGGCACATTTCCAAACATAACATTGTAACTCCAGTCATATTTTGGAAATCCTCCTACATTTCCTGTGTGCTTAAGTGTCCTTAAACCTACACATGGTGTAATACACCAGGCTGGTGGAACAGTCTAGATCTATGTACCAGAGGAGTGTGTGTGTCATGGGTGTGGGCGTTTTTGTGTGTGTGTGTGTGTGTGTGTGTGTTTGTCCATGTGTCGAGTGAAATAGAGGGAATATAAATTATGAATTAATTTAGAACAAATGAATAAGTCATTCATTGTTGGCATGCTGCACATGCACACAGGTCTTGTCCTCGCCTTCTGCACACACACACACACACACACCTGTACACTTCCAATACACACACATTCTAACACACGTTACTTTTACATTTCTTTAACTTTAATAATTTCTTGTAAAGAATACCAGTGACACTCCAAAGCAGCTTTTTAAAATTTGTTTTCTCTGCCATGCCTGTGCATCTCTGAGTGACATCACCCCCCCATCCCCCCCCCCCCCCATGTGTATTTGTGGGGCTGACATGCTGAAATGAGAGGGCTGGCTGCATCCAGGCGGAGAAATCCACAAAACCTCCCTCCAGTCAGCACGTCTCTCAGCCTGACACAAACACGTGACATTGTGCAGACAGGCTCGTAGGATGCCTAAATCCGCTCACACTGACCAGGCTGCAGGCTGGTGGCTGCAGGCTGGTGGCTGCAGGCTGGTGGCTGCATGCTGCAGGCTGGTGGCTGCAAGCTGCAGGCTGGTGGCTGCATGCTGCAGGCTGGTGGCTGCATGCTGCAGGCTGGTGGCTGCAAGCTGGTGGCTGCAGGCTGGTGGCTGCGTGCTGCAGGCTGGTGGCTGCATACTGCAGGCTGGTGGCTGCATGCTGCAGGCTGGTGGCTGCGTGCTGCAGGCTAGTGGCTGCATGCTGCAGGCTGGTGGCTGCAGGCTGGTGGCTGCAGGCTGGTGGCTGCGTGCTGCAGGCTAGTGGCTGCATGCTGCAGGCTGGTGGCTGACATCTTTTGAAATTTCTACGGAAAATAAATGATGTGAGTGTTCATAATTACAGATTGGTTCAGCAAATGCTTTTATCCAAAGTGGAGCATGGTACAAGGGGAGGGGGGGGGGGGGGTGTTGAACCTGCAACTATTGATCTGCGGTCAAATGCTCCAACCTCTGAAATACACCCTCTCTTCAGGTGGTGAAAAGACGCAGAAGAAGACACAAAAGCCCAGAAGAAGAAGCGAGGTGGAGGTCTACAAAACAGCAGGGGTGGCTGAGCACTTCCCTTGAATAAATGTTTACCTCAGTGTCTCTACATCCTCACAATCTCGGCAACGCTGGACACAACTGCTCTGTTTACACCCTGGTAATGAGACGTGTTTTGATGTTTGGGCCCATGTGCAGATCATGTCCTGGGCCGCGAAGACAAGCTGGATTCCTCTCGTTAAAGAGTCCATCACAAAACATTTACTGAATCTACAGCAAAGAAAAACACACGCAGTGACGAATACCACAGCATGATGGGTTTTGACACCATAAATGTTGAATCTCCAGTGGTCATCGTCTTTACATGCACATCAGATAGGTGCCACAGGATTAAGATTCAGATATACAGTAAATTAGAAGTCAGATTATTTGAGCCTCAAGTCATTTCTACCTTTCTCTGGATGCACACATATAATGTATACACTGCACATGTAAGGAAACTTCCTATCCTTCTCCCTCTCCTTCCTCTCCTTGTCATTGCTCTCTACCTACAAAGCCAGTTGGACCAACCCCAAAGAAAATCTTACACTCGATAGGTTCTAAGTGTGACTTGGTTTGGACTGGGTGGCTGTGAAGTTGTTGCCAAGTAACAGCCAACGGCACCAATTATTGTTGTGACCTCCTTGACAGAGGATAAATCTGTCACCTCATCTACTTTGTGAAAGGCGAGCCCCAAGATAACCTGTTCACTGGATAAAGATGAAAGCTCACCGATTTGGCAAGGGTTTATTTATTTCTGCGTTTTAATATGGTGTTAATTGTGAGTACCAGACTGTTACTGCTGTGTCTTGGAGGTCTAAACAGCATCTGTTCTCTAATCCAGAAGATGTCAGAACGACTTCCTGTGTCGTTGAGTAAATAATGTGCACATCAAACGTTTCAAAACAACAACCCGTGTACTTCGCAGCGTCATGGGAAAGGCACGACAAGGCGCTCGTAACCGGGGTGATGTCATACCGTCTAACGACGCCCTGTGAGGCCTTCTACGGCGCCTCTCCTTCAACAGTGCTTCTCTTCGAAGCTCTTCTTCTGTGGTGCTTCCACCGCACGGTGCTCTTCCTCTACTGTGCTTCCCCTCGGTGACGCTCTTCTCATAGGATGGCCTTCTTCTATGGTGCTCTTAGTTTGCGGTGCTCTCCTCCTGTGGCGTCCTCCTTCAGTAGGCGCTCTCTGTCTTTGAGAGGAGAGATAGAGGAGAGATAAAAGGCAGCGGTCTCTGTGAGGCTGTAGGTCCGGCGTGTTTGCAGTGAAGGTGGCTGTTTGACCAGTGCCTGAACCTCCAGTAGGTCCTGGAAAACGGAGAACAGCTGCTGCTGCCTCAAGGCAGACCTCACCCTCAGGCCTCGACACTGCTGTGAAGCTTTGCCAGGGAGAACCCCCCCCTCCCACACACACACACACACGTGCACACACTCTAACTCACTCGCTCGCAGCAGTAAAGCAGTAACACAGGATGGAATGAGGAACGTTCCTCTTCATGGCATCATTTTGTTTTGTCCATTTCATGTGAGAGATCCGTCTTGTTGACGTGGGGGAACAAGCCCAGTGCTCTTGTGGGTGCTCCCACTGGCATTGAGATCATTCACAGCATTTCTTGGGGATTTACTGTAAATGTGTGACGGTAAACAACAGCAGCTTAAGAGGATCTCCAGCAGAGAAGAGTGTGTGAAATGAGTGTTTATCTTTCTTCCTCCTCACACACAGCGAACACATTCACAGGCAGCAGCCAGAATTGAGCACCTCCCACCCGACCGACCTTGAGACACCCGCATCCATCCCCGTCAGAACCCTTCAGGTGTGCGTTTTACTGTCTGTAAAATCCCTCAACAAGTTATTGAACATCTGGAATTCCTACAAATATTGTTATTGTGTTTTGTCGAGGCCGGTCTTCCTCTCACTCACTCTAACGTCGCACGAAACTGCTCTCCGTTCGTCTCGAGCTCTGGATGAGTGTGTGTGCGTGTGTTTGAGACTCATTGCTAGTCAGAAGGAAGACAGGGGATCAGTGGACAGGCAGACAGCTGGGAACCAGACCCGCTGCCCAGCAGAACTCTCTCCTCTCCACACACAGCAAACAAACATCTCTAGTGACTAATACACTTAACAATTCACATGTCCAACGGGTTACCAAAATACTTTGTGATGCTAGCCTTCACCTCGGTCATCTCAGGCAAAAGACAAGCGGTTCATCTCTACTCAACCACGATAACATGCCCAAAATACTCAGGATCCTAACGTTTTCTTAAACCACACAGACTCAAGCTTGACTTACAAGGATACGTGTTTATTTTATCTTATGGAGACCAATTTAATACATTTTCTCACTCTTGTGTTTATCTACGGTGATATATTGGTAAATGAAAATGGAGTCATCCAGTGTTTTATTTCATCACTAGCCTCCAGTCCTGTGGTTATCTCAAGTCTGTTCAGCTGTGGAAAGTCTGTGTCGTTCTTGACAACCCTGGAAAAGTAAAGTGATTCAAAAATACTACTCAGTTAATCACTGAGCTCCGAGTGTGTGCCTGACACACACACAGAGACGCACACACACACACACACACACACACACACTGGGACAGACACCCACACAGTGACAGACACACACAGGGACGCACACACATGAACACTCACACACACTGAGGTACAGCGGACAACTGGAGTCTGTTCGTCAGTGCAGACACACAAGAGCGCTCATTCTTTTATTTGTGTTTGTGTTTCCACTGTGGCTACGTAACCTAGCTGGTTATGGTTACCTAGCCTAGCTGGTTATGGTTACCTAGCTTAGCTGGTTATGGTTACCTAGCCTAGCTGGTTATGGTTACCTAACCTAGCTGGTTATGGTTACCTAGCCTAGCTGGTTATGGTTACCTAGCTTAGCTGGTTATGGTTACCTAGCTTAGCTGGTTATGGTTACCTAGCCTAGCTGGTTATGGTTACCTAGCTTAGCTGGTTATGGTTACCTAACCTAGCTGGTTATGGTTACCTAGCTTAGCTGGTTATGGTTACCTAACCTAGCTGGTTATGGTTACCTAGCCTAGCTGGTTATGGTTACCTAACCTAGCTGGTTATGGTTACCTAGCCTAGCTGGTTATGGTTACCTAACCTAGCTGGTTATGGTTACCTAGCCTAGCTGGTTATGGTTACCTAGCTTAGCTGGTTATGGTTACCTAACCTAGCTGGTTATGGTTACCTAACCTAGCTGGTTATGGTTACCTAGCCTAGCTGGTTATGGTTACCTAACCTAGCTGGTTATGGTTACCTAGCCTAGCTGGTTATGGTTACCTAACCTAGCTGGTTATGGTTACCTAGCCTAGCTGGTTATGGTTACCTAGCCTAGCTGGTTATGGTTACCTGACCTAGCTGGTTATGGTTACCTAACCTAGCTGGTTATGGTTACCTAGCCTAGCTGGTTATGGTTACCTAACCTAGCTGGTTATGGTTACCTAGCCTAGCTGGTTATGGTTACCTAACCTAGCTGGTTATGGTTACCTAACCTAGCTGGTTATGGTTACCTAGCTTAGCTGGTTATGGTTACCTAACCTAGCTGGTTATGGTTACCTAGCCTAGCTGGTTATGGTTACCTGACCTAGCTGGTTATGGGTACTGTATTCACTAGGACACCAGGTCCGACCCTGATGTTACAAGCTACCACCTCAGGCAGTAGAAGACCCTCACTTCCTTGGACCCGGACAAAGCTTTTTCCCCATCCTGGTGTGTGTGTGTCTGTGTGTGTGTTTGTCCCCTTCTCTCTGTGTGTGTGTGTGTGTCTGTCTATGAACATGTGTGCATGAATGAGGTCGTAAACCTCTGGTGTTCGTGCAAATGTGTTTCATGGATTTTCGTCCCTTCACAGCCGTGTCAACAACACCTCCACTTTATGTCAAGCACCGACCGGGCTCCCACTCCATGTTTACTTCTCAGAGGCAGGTAGAGCAAGGCTGTAGATCCATCACCCACCTCAACCCTGGGAAACAAAACACTCAGAGAGACACTAACAGGCACACCCTGACATCTCTGCAGGTCAAAGGTCAAGCTCAATCTCAGTTTGAGAGGGGTTTGACACAGACCAAGCCCTATCCTCTGTCTTGACACAGACTTTTTAAACTCATTCCTCTCACATTGAACCCCTTTTTAGGAATTTGTATCTGCTTTTAGCAAGTATTAATCCAAATGGTTCTTTTTCTTACCTACACAGACATGCTGATGTTGTGAGGAGTTGGGGATCTCTTCAGAGGTACTCGTGTACGGAGGAGAAGCGAGGATCTCTCCTGAACAGAGGTCATATTGTGTGGAGGAGAAATGAGGGGTTTCCTGCTGGGCCAGGGTGGAATACTCCTCTCTGTGGCTGCAGTCTTTTTCTTTTCTCATTCACCATATGTTACACTCCTGGCTGGACGGCCTCTTCTGCTCTCCTACTCTGCCATACTCGACTCTACCCAACTCTACTCTACCCTACTCTACTATACTCTGCCATATTCCACTTTACCCTACTCTACTATACTGTACCATATTCTATTCTGCTCTACCATACTCTACCCTACTCAAACCCACTCTACTCTACCCTACCATACTCTTTTCTACTCTACCATACTCTACTCGACTGTACTCTACTCTCTGCTACCCAACTCTACTCTGCCCTCCATCAGTGCTCCCAGAAGGGACAGAGCGTGGTGTCTTCAGTGCTGTGTATCAGCAGTGCCACGTGGGTCGACCCTGGCCCTACAGCAGCCTGGGTCGGCTAGCTGCAGACGGTTCCATGAGCTCATCCTGCCACACCACAGCTCCTACTGGGACACGGGTGGCAACAGGAGGAACAGACACTCCGCTCTGGCATGGAGTAGTAACACACACACACATACACATGCACACACATGCACACACACACACCAACACACACACTGGGAGACAGGAACTTCCACGCATAAATTCATGCAGGCACAACTGGAGTATGCATAAATATACAGAGGGATATAAACACACACACACACACCCACACAGATGCGCACACACACAGAGACAAACACACTGGGGTGTATGAAAAAGGGAGACCCATTGTTGAATCCTGACAAGAACATATGGTAACAGAGCAGACATGTCACTCTGCTGACAGTGCAGGGGAAGCTAAAACACAGTAATGCTGTGGCACAACATTTTCCTGGGTGAATACCAACGTGTCTGTCAGCAATCTGCCTCGAACATTTTTCCATTTCTCTCCAGCCAACCCCCCGTGCCCCCGTTCTGCGACATAAAAATGGTATCAGCACTGTGTTAAGGCCCACACAGTCTTACTGTGTTAGTAGCTCACCCATGACAAAGGTCTCTGATATCAGCAGAGGTGTCAGACATGAAAACGCTACAATGTGTTTGTTCCCAGCCAAGTAACTGATTCCAGTTACCCAGATTTGCTCATTAGCACAGCCCTCAGCGCTAATCTGTGACATCGTCTGGATCAGTGCATGACCGGAACAGACATGGTAGAGTTTCTTGTCTCTGAACCTGAACTTTTACACCTGTGAATGTTAATCATTACGCAGCAGTGCAGATCAGACATTCCTCTCCATGTCAGACACTTGCAAAACCAGTGCAAAA